>NC_048595.1:4024496-4320217 GCF_003668045.3 Cricetulus griseus
CGCGCGCCCCAGGCTGGGCCCGGGGTCGCCACCCGGCCCGCGGAGGCACCTGGGCCCGAGAGGTGGGGTGTGAGCACACAGCTGCCCCCACCAGCCATTGCACACCGGACTCACCCCACCTCGGTTTCAGGCTACCCCTTCTAAAAAGAGAAGCACGAGGAAACGTGTTCCGCACTTAGGGAAGAGTCACTGTGGTGACAGTGTGTGTGGCTTCCCACCCGCCGACGTGCCCTTCCCAAAACACTCCCTGGGGCTGTGCTCAGCTCAGACACATCCAGGCCCCTCGGGTTCCATTTGGTCTCTGCCCCGGACTCGCACTCAGGACACCTGTCGCCAGGCGGAAGGGTTGATGGCTGCCAGCCCGCTGGATGCCTGAGCCCCGGGGAGCAAGACTGGAATTTTAAGAGAGTGATTTCAGCCCGGTGCAGCCAAGTGTTACACGGCAACTTTTAAGAACACAAGTCGCCAGCCCTCCGGTCCCACAAAGTCCAGTAAAGGGAGGGTCATCCTCAGGCCTCTGACCACACACTGAGGGAGTGGACCTCACTGCTGCCAGTCAGGGCAGGGTCTGCCTGACTTTAGAGGCTCAGAGTGCTAAGAGCAAGGAAAGGGGCTCTAAAAGAAATCCTCAGGCCTGGGCTGAGTCCTCCAGATAGATACCAGCTTCCAGTGTCCAGATCTGTCACCAGGAGGGATGTCCCCGTCTTAGCGCCTTCGGAGAACCAATAACAACTGTGCCAGTCTGGCTGAGTGTCCCAGCACAAGACCTCTTGAGGTGGCTGCATTCACTGGGCTGGCCCAAGGCAGTTGACACTGTAGAGGTGGAAAGAGCTGTCGCTAACACTTCTCATGCTATGCAGATTGTGAACACACTCCACAGAGAGCCTTTCCAGGTCTGACCAACCTCTCAGGAGCGGCAGGAAGGGCACTAGGACTCCTCACTTTTACGACACTCTCAACAGTGGAGGCCACCTGCACAAGGTGAAAGGACCAGCCAGCAGGAAGAAGGTGGCTGAGGATCCAAAGGGTTCCCTGCCAAGGGGAGCCCCAGATTGCACCCTCCCTGGGAGGGCTTGCAGACTCTCTCCAGGTCACTGGTTTCCCTGACTGCTGAGGACCCAGGAAAAACATCTGAGCTCCACCAAATATGCCCATGCTCCATTACCAGCCCCCAAGACCTCACTGTTGGTAGACATTAAACTTTTTTCAAAGGGTCCCTTGTCCCACCTCAGAGAAACTTGTGACATATTTCTTGGCACCAGAAAGCCCCACACGTGTGCACAGGCATGCAGATGTACACAGACGCCATTAACCTTGGCTCCCATTCCCAAGCCGAGGCTGAGAAAGTCAAGATATTCAAGAACAGCTCCAACTGCTTAATCTGCAGCAAATTAAGAGTCAAGATGTGAGCTGTGCACTCAGAATGCTCTCCCAATTACTGCACTGGGGAGCATTGGCTAATGACCAAAGACCCAAACTGGGATAGTAGGGAAAACACATGGTGTGTGTGTGTGTGTGTGTGTGTGTGTGCGCGCGCGCGCGCGTGCACGCAGGCTGCAAATCGCCAGTAATTTTTAAAGGACAACCCTCCTTTTTTTTTTTTTTTTCTGACACAGGGTTTCTCTGTGGCTTTGGAGGCTGTCCTGGAACTAGCTCTTGTAGACCAGGCTGGTCTCGAACTCACAGAGATCTGCCTGCCTCTGCCTCCCAAATGCTGGGATTAAAGGCATGCACTACCACCACCCGGCAGGACACCCCTTCTTATTAAACTATTAAATGTGCATTTTCGTGACTATGGACGCAAACACCTGCTGTTTTAGGTGAGTATTCCATAAGCTGCAGTTGTGAGAACAGCCTACCATTAAGGTTAGTGTCAGGGGACAAGTCTGTTTGCTGTAATTACAGCTCAATGACAATTCACAAATCAAAATATTTTTAATATGGTGGATATGAAACATTCTGAAATTTTGTTTTCAAAGAACAACTGAAATAGCTAATCCCCTAATGGTGCTCCCTCCAGGTGCTCCCTCCAGCCCTGGGCTGTGTGAACACACCCCCAGGAACTCTCTAGGGACAGCAACTTCAACGATGTTTCTATACCAATGGCTGCCTTCTGATCCTGGACTCTAAGGGCAGTGAACAGCCTGCATCTGCAGAGATCAAAACCTCTGGGCACCTTCTACTCTGCACAGGGACTTCACTTGGGATGGCCAGTTGTCCTAAGGGTGGAAGGTCAGTGCCCTGGAGACCAGGACCTGGCTCAGATTGGACAATTTGTCTCCAACAGTAGACCTCACACAGACTACCGGAGGTTGTGGGGAAAGAAAGCCAGAACTTTTCAGAAAGAGAACTCTGGGGCTAGAGCCCTTAAGTGGGGACTGCAGTCAGCCTGGAGCATTTGATGGGCACTTCCTGTGCTCTGGCTCGGGAGCAGCTCACTAGACTGAAGCATGACTGGATCAGAGTCCCCGGTTCAGTTGTTAAGCAACGGCATTCTGATGCCAGACACCATTCAGACACCCGCAACTAATCACCGAACAGAACTGGAATCCAGTTGCAGAGAAGGACTAGTGAAGAGCAAAGAGGTCAAGACCAGGCTGGTGAAACCCACAGAAACAACTGACCTGAACAATGGGGAGCTCTTGGTCCCCAGACTGATAGCTGGGATAACAGCCTGGGACTGATCCAGACCCCAGGAATGTGGGTTTCAGTGAGGAGACCTTCATTTTATGGGTTCAGGTTCATGATGGGTGTGTGTGTGGAAGCCAGGCAATGTAGTTTTCCTCAATCAACTGCTGTCCTATTTTCCTTTTTTTTTTTTTTAATTTAGGGCGCATGTGGAGGCCAGAGGACAACTTATGGAAGTCAGTCCTTGTTTCAGGGATCACACATTTCTTCAAGTTTGATGGCAAGTGCCTTTATTTGATGAGATATCTTAAGCCCCACCTCATTTTTTATGATTTGTTGTGTTTCACCACCATGCATGCAATGCCCATAGAGGCCAGACTAAAGCACAGACGGTTGTGACATGCCACATGGACACTGGAAAGAGAACCCAGGTCCTCTGAGAGCAGCAAGTGCTCCTAACCACGGAGCACTCTCTGCAGCTCCCACGTCACCTTTTGGACAGGGTCTCTCTCACACTGAATTTGGAGCTTGCTAGCCAACTAGACTGGCTAGTCAGTAAGTCCCCAGGATCCTCCTGTCTCTGCCTCCCCTGGACAGGGATGACAGAAGCCAACCACGGCACCCAGGTTATGTGTGTGCTCGAGCTCCCGTGGCAAACTGTCCTGACTGAGCCATCTCCCTAGTCCCCTCTACCTGTAGCCTTGTGGAGACAACGGACACCCTACAACCAGTCCTTTCTTCCCCCAAGCAAGCAACCTGCCATCTGACCCCCAGATCAGGGCAATTGCTGATTCAGGCAATGGGGTCTCCTACAATGAAGCTTCTGCCAGCCAGCCTTGTCTGTGAGAACTGAAGAACAGTACATCACCCTCTTGGGATACCATCACCCCTATGGTTGCCTCTTTATATCCTCAAGTCCCTGCAGGCTTCAGCATTTGCCAGTCCAGGGGACCACATCCCCAGGTGTCCATACTTTGAGCATCTCCTGAAATTTTCTCACTTTAAAAGGAGCAATTTCGCCGAACGTTGGTGGCTCTCACCTTTAATCCCAGCACTCGGGAGGCAGAGGCAGGTGGATCTCTGTGAGTTCAAGACCAGCCTGGTCTACAAGAGCTAGTTCCAGGACAGCTTCCAAAGCCACAGAGAAACCCTATCTTGCTACGATCACCTTCCAGTAAGCCGTGCCCCACCGCCACAAACGCCTTAGAAAAACGGGTGTCCTAGGCGTTTGGTCAGAGCTAGCTCTCAGGACTCTGGCAAGGTACCCAGCAGGGAGACCCCAACCTGTCCATTTGAGTGGCTGCTGCTGAGAGGGCACTACAAATACACTTTCACCCATGAAAGGCAGGGACCATGGGACTCTGGAAGCTTCTCAAAGTAAACAATTTAGAAATGAGTAAGCCTTCCGTGTAGATACTTCCTGGGCTGCACCAACACTCAAGGGAGAGGGCACCGGGAGCAACCACAGCTGGCAGGGAGCAAGCCTGTGCCAGCATTCTGTTTTATGACTTCCGTGAACTGAAGTCACAGCTTAAAACTCCAGTGTTCCTGTGCCAACGTTTCCGATAAGGACGGGTAAGGCAGAAGGCTAGACATAAAGGAGACGTGTCTACAAAGGGTCCTGGACACAGATGCTGTGGCAGGTTTAATAGAATTCAGTTTTACTCTTCATGGTGCCCATCAGAAAAAGGCATTTGTTTGGGAAGTGATTCTCCAGGCTCAGTCAACTCCAACAGACCTCCCAGAGACTGAACTGTACTTTTTTCCATGCCCAGTGCAACTAACCAGTGAAGAAAAGGTTAACAGGCTATGTGAGGTAGAAAAAAAAAGAAAGCAAGCCTTGCACAGTAACAGTAGCCATGTGTTAGCCACTTTAATACAAAATGTAATCAACATTCAATTACAAGAGTTTAGAAAGGTGTAGAAGACCCAGTGAGTTTCCATTTCATTACAGTTCCAAAACCTGCGGCCACTTTTTTGATTAGCATATGCTAATCAACCCAGGGTTAATTTTACAGCCAACCTAGAAATAACCACATGGGAAGATGAATGAAACAAACAAGATCTGCAAATCCAAGTCACAAATTCAGGGATTCTCATCACAAGGGGGCCACACCCATAGGTCTGAAGAAAATGCTGCCTCCTGCAAGGGCAGAGAAGAAAACCAATACTGTTCTGCTTCAAGAAATTTGCATAGAAATAGAAAACACTGGAAACCTTTGCTACAAGTGAGATTGCAAAGCTTCAACATGTTAAACTCAACCTGAGAGCCATGTGTTTACTTGGAGGTGCAACAGGGCTGGGCCATTTGATTGCCAGCTGACAGAGCACAGGCCTCAAGCGTGGCCAGGAGCTGTGAGCAAACTTATTAGAAAGCAAAGCGGATGCTGCTACAGATTTTGACTTCAGAGGAGCACCCTAAGGTGTCGGGAACTTTTTCAAATTAACCCTTAACAAAGGCATCTTCCTGTCTTTCCAACTCTTCGCCTTTCAATTCTCCAGGAACACAGTGTCAAGAAAACCCCACAAGGCCTTTCTCTGCCTCAGTACCCTGCAGGTGCACACTGCTTGGACTTTTTTTTTTGCATTGATGGAGTCTGAATCTAGGCTCTTAAGCATGTTTAGGCCCCAGACTAAGACTTTTATCACTAAGTCCAGCTGTGACCTTAAGTGACAGCTAAGAAGCAGGAATTACCTGGCAACTTCCATCTCTGCTTCACTCCCCTCGCTGTAAGCCTCCTGAGCCCTGAGGGGGGAAGGGCTCCCCCTACTGGGAACACCTGGAAGCTGTCTTCAGCATCCTCTGCTGGAGGCTAGAGAAATTCAGGCCTGTTCCGAGGACTTGGACAAGCTGTGGTTTATGTATATAAATAAGGACTTTAGTCTCACTACTAGCCCTTGCTGACCTCGGACTCAGATATCCTATGGAGAGCCGCCTAAAGGCTCGGATGCCCGGCATATTTGCACATCTTTTTATAAAGGCAGACTATGCAGCAGTGATAGGAAAAACAACCCTCTCATTTCTACAGGAAGGAAAAAGGTTAGTGCACACACTGCCAGCAACTTGTGATCAAAACTGGAGACAAATGTCCCTGAAACCTGTTTTATTGACTGCCATTTCCCCAGCAAAGTCCCACAAAGACACCACCTGCTTGCTTTTAATAAGGAACACCACACTGTATTCTCAAACCTTCCTAAGACAGGCTCCTGATATAACCAAGCAGCAGGCTTAAGCCCCAGTCTGGCTGCCTCACACAACCCACCTCTCATCTACTACTTGGGTCAGGGGCCTGCTTGGGCATTAGTATCGAGAACTGACATTTTTCAGCAGAAATGTCTATATACAAATGAGCAGCAGCCAGTTAAACCCCAGTCCCTGTGGTCCAATTTCCTGTCCAACCCACACTGCAGAGATACAATGATAAACCACGGATTTTGTTCCTAAATTTTATTTATGAATTAATACAAAACATTGCAGACCAATGCGTCTTAATCCTCGTCCTCCTCCTCCTCCTCGTCCTGGTTAATCTGGAAGTAGCGCAGCTCGTAGCTCTCTTTGCTGTTGGCGACTACACGCAACCAGTCTCGAAGATTGTTCTTCTTCAGGTATTTCTTGGTGAGATATTTCAAATACCTGTGGAGAAAAAACTCTTAAGAACCACACTAGACTGGTGGGTTCCTTACATTTTGAAACATTTGAACGCATAAAATAAAACCATTTAACATGTTTTCAGCCTTCCAAAACAAGGACAGGCCAAGTACACCAAGCCAACAAAACAGTCTTATCATGCAGCCCTAAACTGGCAATCAAAGTGGGAACGTATTAGTGCATGCCAGCTGGTCCCCTAAACCACAGCAAACACCTACAAAATGGTCTCTTGTGACCACCAAAAGATCACAGTGGTTAAGTTGACAATTACACGTTTTAGCACCTTTGCTAAGAACCACTAGCCTCCCAACCAACTCCAAGCATTTCCACAACCTTCTGCAAGCTTCCATGAGGTGGCAGACGGGGGCTGTCAGGGCTGTTTACTGTAATGTAGAAAGACATCACGATTTACCAGTGTTCTGAGTCCCCTAACTTCTTCAATGGAATGCCCATTATCCAACACATGGGCAGTGTGTGCCACCCAGCCATTCCACAGCTGAGACTCTTGTTCTTGTTATGAGATGGGTCCCACTGTTACCTAGGGTGGCCTCAACTCTGGGCTCAAGTGACCCAAGCTCCGCCTGAGACATCAAGCTTATGATCCATCTTGCCTCAGGCTTCCTCAAGCTCCTTCCCTCCGCTGCTGGGGTCAAATCCAGGGTGTTACACATGCTAGACCCCACATACCCAAGCATTTCCACAAGCGTGACTGCCTATACACCTGACTACTGGAGATGTTATGAGCTGAATCCTGATGGCTAGCTAGTCCCAGTGCCATGACACACACAAACCCTGTTTGCAAATTAACTTCATCACACCTCAGTTTCTCACACTACAAAATGGACCTTAAGATGCCTGCTTTTGCCAGAGGAAGGGGTGTGTGGGTGTGTGTTTGATGGTGCACACCTTTAATTCTAAGGCAGAAGGATCTCTGTGAGTTCAAGGCCAGCCTGTTCTACAGAGGGAGTTCCAGGACAGCCAGAGCTACAGAGACCCTTCCTCAAAAAAAAAAAAAAAAAAAAAAAGATGCCTAGTCTTTAGACTCTGAGGAATACTACACAGGTAAACACTGGCTCACCAACAAGGACCTGGATATAATCAACAACCTCACCAGCAGCCAAAGGCAAAACAAGAGTTCAGCCCTGCCTGGGGTCTCCTACAGACAAGCAGGCAATCCCCGCAGTGACAGCACAGGCATCTCATCTCAGTACTCAAGCCTGGGCAGCACAAACCCCAGAGGCAGCCGCCATTGTTTGCCCAGACTATGCTGCCATGAGGAGCTCAACTCAAAACTTTAGATAGTTTCAAAACTCACAGTAAAACAGGGTCAAAGACGAGGAAGAAAGATGTCCTAGACTTGAGAACACCCTTGGGTGTTTCAGAAAAATAACACTATTGTCATTTAGAAAGCAAAGTCAGTAGGCAAGGCATTTGGAAACAGAGAGGCAGGGTTGCCTGAGCTACACCCCAACTTCTCACAGCTGGCCTAGGCAACTTAGCAAGACTCTTACCTCTAATTCAAGATGAACCATAAAAGGGACCACATGGGATGGTGGCACCTGAGGACATAACTCAATGCCTATTGTGTCCAAACCCTAGGGCTCAGCTCTTAGTCTCCCCAAAATAAAAGGAAGCCACCTGGCTGTGGGAATCATAATGCCAGTGCCTAGGAGACTAAAGCAGGAGAACAAGGGCAAGGCAAGCCTAAGGTGGAGGAACACCCTCAAAGTCCCAAAAGGACAAGGAAGCACCAGTCAGATCATAGCCCATGGAGTGTGGGCCACAAGAAGATGCAGTCTCTTTCTTCCCCACAGGCTGCCGGTTGTGCACAACTGGCCTCACTCACCATAGCCAGGCAGCCATCATCTATTTTCAGACAAGGTCTTAACCAGCAGACCCCACCAGGCACTCTAAAATCTCCCCTCTATTTGAAAAGCTTCTCCAAGGCAGTGGTGGCCCACTGGGGAGGCAGACAGGTGATCTCCAAGTTCGAGGCCAGCCTGGTCTACAGGCCCCAGCTGTGAGGTAAGCCCAATTATATCCAACTCTGGTAAATCAACATATCACCATGTTCAGCTGCATCCTCAGATATCAGGGGTAAAGATCAGTGTCACGCTCCTGCAAGGAAAGACTCCACAATGACATCAGATCTCTCGCCCAATGCCATGGGAGCACTTACAAGAAAACTAAAATTAAATGAATGCTCTCACCCGAGTGAGGTGGCATGCACCTGTAACCCCACCTCTCAGAAGATGGGGACAAGAAGGTCAGGCACCAAGGCTGATCTCAGCGACAGTGTTTGAGTCCAGCCTGAGCTACATGAGACTGGGGTGGGGGCAGGGGACGGCTCTCACCACCACGATCTAACAGCAGTGGAAGCAAACAATTTAAGAATAGCTAGGTGAGCTGGGTGTTGGTGGCGCACGCCTTTAATCCCAGCACTGGGAAGGCAGAGGCAGCTGGATCTCTGTGAGTTCGAGACCAGCCTGGTCCACAGAGCAAGTGCCAGGACAGGCTCCAAAGCTACACAGAGAAACCCTGTCTCGAAAAACAAAAACAAAATCAAAATATAGGCAAGTCTAAGTCCCTTAAGCACTAATAGGCCTGAAGAAGGCTCAGCAGTTAAGAGCACTATTTCAGAGTTCAGATCCTGGCATCCACACTGGGCAATGCACCACCACCTGTAACTCCAGCTCCAGGGGATCTGCAGGTGCCCTACAAATACAACTAAACATAAACCTTAAAAAATTTCCCAGCACCAAGAGACAGAGGCAGCAGGCGGATCTCTGTGAGTTCGAAGCTACTACACAGAAACCCTAGCTCAAAAAGCCAAAAAATAAATACAAATTGTGTGTGCGTGTGCGCGCACATGCCTATGTCTCAGTGGCAATGTTCATACACACACAGTCACTGCTCTTTACACAGCTGCACAGCAAAAGGGAAACCCCTCATACCTTACCTTTTGGAGAAAGGCACCTCAGATGTGACAGTGATCTTGCTCTTGCTCCGTTCAATGGTCACAACCCCTCCGCCAAGATTCCCAGCTTTCCCGTTCACCTTGATTCTCTCCTGGAGGAACTGCTCCTGCAAAAATCAACAGTGAGTGCAGGGGGCTGACGGGTCTCAGGGGTAGGCTGGTTTCACACTTTCTCCCAACGCTATGCTACAGGTATCCTTAAAATCTTCAGTCTTTAAATGATGTGTGTGTACACATGATGTATGTGGGTGCCTATGCCATGGTGTCCTACTACCAGAGGACAACTTTGTGGATGGGGTCAGTTCCCTAAGCAAGTTCTAAGGACTTTGAGGCAAGTTCATGAAGATGGCGCTATTCAACATAATCTCATGTGAATGGTCTTGGCTGGCTCCATGATGATGAAAGCTTAGAGGGCAGCACACTCAGGGTCAAAGGGTAAAGAGTAAGCCAGGGCAACACAGTGAGATCCTACCCATCTCAACATAAAAACCAAACAAACAAAAAGGGTCAAGACTAAGCAGGAGACCAAGAGCCAAACTTTTATACAAACATGCAAAGCTGCAAGCGACCTCTGAGCCTATGGGGCATGAAGCACAGTTCTCAGCACTACAGAGAAGAGAGTCTTCACCTAGTAAGAAGAGCAAAGACACACGCCAACGTAAACAATCACAGACCTGCCTGGAGTCACCTGCATGGTAAATAGCAGAAGAGACAGGGACTCATGAGCCCAGACATATTCTGCAAAGCACCATGTGAGCCAGGACAAGCCATTCACCTTCAGGAACCTCCGTCCAAAAGGGACTTTTTGTTTTGTTCTGTTGCCACTGCAATGAGATGAAGTCCCTTCAGCTCAGAACTACCATTACCATGTTAGGGACTGAAGATTCAGCTCAATGACAGCCAAGAATGCTCACTCAGAATGTGAGGTCCTGAGTTACATCCTGAGACAATTAAAACTCCAACACAAAACTGTTAACTATGGTGGGGCAATGGTCAGAAAACATACCTTGACTTTACTAGCAAGTCTTCTGGAAGGGAAATCATTAGCAGAGATGAATGCCAAGGGAATGGTTTGCTGAAGGAGGCCAGTGATGACACCAGGCAGGACCAACACATAAATGACAAACAGAAAATAGCCACCAAGGATTGGAGAGACTCCCACTCTTCCAGAGGGACGTTTCCCAACACCCATGCAGCAGAATACAACCATCCCTAACTCCAATTCCAGGGGATCGGGCGCCCTCCTCTGAATTCCAATGTCATAAGGCATGCATGCAGCACACAGACATATATGTAGGAAAAACACATTAAAAAGTCTTAAAAAAAAAAAAAAAGAGGGTCTCTCTATGCAGCTTGTTTGCCCTAGAACTCAGTATATATAGATCAGGCTGGCCTTAAACTCAGAGATCCACCTGCCTCTGCCTACCAAAAGCTGGGATAAAGGCATGTGTCACCATGCACAGCAATAATAATAATATTTTTTAAATTAAGAAAAAAGATACCACCAAGCCAGGCATGGTATTGCATACTTTTAATCCCAGTATCTGTGAGTCTGAGACCAACCAGGTCTACAAGTGAGTTCCAGGACAGCTAGGACTGTTTCACAAAGAAACCCCCTTCAAAAAAAAAAACAAAAAACAAAAAGAAAAAAGAACCCAACTCGGGAGGCAGAGGCAGGTGGATCTCTCTGAGTTCGAGGCCAGCCTGGTCTCCAGAGCGAGTACCAGGATAGGCTCCAAAGCTACACAGAGAAACTCTGTCTCGAAAAAAAGAACCCCACCAACATGCAAAGGACCAAAGCCATGGAGAAGTCACTGGATAAAGGATTTAAGATAAGAAGAGTCAAGTGAGGCACATCTAAGAGACAGATGGGACAGACGTCCACACAAGGTTAGTAGCCACAAGGATAATTCCATGTGTACTGTTAATGGCTACAAATTATGCCTATAAGTTTTAATTTTCAATTTTTTGGAAATGATTGTTCTGGACAACAGTTAACCTTCTGGAATGTGAGGAACAAATGTAGACTCAGGATGTGTGAATACGAAGGCCTTGGTCCCAAGAGCCAAAATGGGGCTGCAGAGACAGTAATTCTAGATTAAGGGGGACACGGGGGTCCTGGGAATATGGAGCAAATACAGGGGCAAAAAGAGTCAGAACAGGGCTGGAGTTAACTGGTTCACAGCACCAACATGGTAGTTCACAACCACCTGTTAACTCTGGTTCCAGAGAAATGCCCTGGCCCTGGTCTGGCCTCCATGAACACTGCACACACATGGTGCAGACATACCTGCTTGCACAAAATCTAAATGAGAGGGGATCTCAGGACAGCACCAAGTCTGTAAAAGACAAGCCTCAGGGACAATTCAGCAAGCAGATGAAAGCAAACACACTCAGGTCTTAACACTGCTGCCATTGGCCTAAGGTCCAGAGGCTCAGGCTGCCCACGCAGATAAACTTAACATAGTGCAACAGCAGAGCTGAACCCACCAAGTTTGCCCGATTCTTGGGAGACCATTAGAGGAGGAAGGCAGGATACTAGGTCTGTCACTCATATCCACAGCCTGTCTGTTATTCTTCCATCTCATTTAGCCTGCTGAACTCAAGAGACTCAGCAATAAATACCTAACTTGCCCCCTCTGGTTAAGTAGAGTCTGGGACTGCCTCCAAGAGGTTTTCCCAAAGTATCTCCCGAACCTCACTGCTTCCCAGCCCAGAGGAGCAACAGAACTTGTCACTTACGAAATTGGCAGCGTCCATGATCCCATCTTCTACAGGGTGGGTGCAGTCAAGGGTGAACTTCAAAACCTGCTTCTTTTTTTTGCCTCCCTTCGCCACAGGCTTTTTCTAGGGGCACACAGAAAACAGAGGTGAAGCCTCAGGTAGCACCCCCCCATTAAAAAAACAAAGCCATGCCGGAGGCATAAAAGTCCTTACAAATACAAACCCAAGGAGACGAAGGGTCCCCTTCAAGAGTGCCAAGGAACTTGTTCTACATGCTAAGAGAAGGGGAACCATTAACACTCTAGTCCCACACACACACAACCTCTCCGGACACCCCAATCTTGACAAGCACGGGGGTCTGTTGGCACATGAACCACAGTGCTACCCCCAAAAAAATACTTTCTTTTACTCACTTGCAAGCACAAGCATCCAAGTGCTGTGCACACTCACCGTCACTGGGAAATCCTTCACTAGCACCTATCCAGACTCGAGCACTTCACCGTGCTCTTTGGCACCTAATCCCCGGACCTTGTCAGGAAACAGCGGAGGAATTACAATATTGTAGCTGCTTTCCAGCCGGCTTCCTAAAGACCAAAGACTGTGGCTAGCTCTTCCAAACCACACCTAGGAGGGTCCGGTTTACTTCCACAAAGTGACATCCCGCCAATCGTCTCTGCGGACCCCTGGAACTTGTAAAGAACTCAACCGAATTTTTGCCCTTCAAGGTTTTGCAGTTCACGCACACGCTCCCTTCCCGTCTCCGCAAGTTTGCACTTTGCAGTTACTGCTACACTTACGTCCAGTGTTTTTCCCGCAACTCCATCCCCCCCTCCCCGGGAAAGGCCGGCTCACTCAGACAGGCTGCCCACAGCGGACCGCAAGACCTCCCTACAGGACTCTAAGCCCCACACACACACACACACCAACGCGCTGAAGCCAAGGCAGAAAGACGCGAGACAACCGCAAACACACCACGAGCCCCCGGCCTAGAACCTTCCGTCCAGGGAGGGCGACCTCCGGGGGGAGCCCGGCTGGAAGGCTGCGCACGGGCTGACCTCGGCCAAGAGCAAGCACCGCACTCGGCTGCACCGGGACGGGACGGGACGGGACGGGGGCGGAGCCGCCTGCGCCCGGGGCGCCTGCCGCGGGGACCCCCCTCGGCCCCTGAAGCCCGGACACCCCGTCAGGGGCCGTTTCCACTCGGCTGCCCGGGCGGCAGCTCACATCCGCCCTCCCCGCGGCTCGCCCGGAGCCCGAGGCGGCCCCGAGGCCCCCTGCGTCCCCCCGGGCCCCGCGTCGGAGCCGGATCGCCACCCCGAGCGCCGCCGGCTCGCCCGAGCGCCGCGAGCCGCGGCCTCCTCCGCCCACAACGTGCTGGGCCCCGCCGCGGGCACGGCCCCCTCGGCGCCGCCTGCCAGGCCATCCCGGCCCGCCGCCGCAGGGCGCAGCCCCCCACGCGGCCCCGAGCCCGAGCCGGCCCGGAAGCCCCACGTGCCGGGGCGGGAGCCGCGGCCTCACGCGGAGCCACACTAACCATGGGCGCCATGGCGGCAGAGGAGGCAGAAAGGGAGCGCGGCGCACTACGCACGCGCGAAGAGCCCGCGGCGCACAGGGCACGCAAGAAGCCAGGCAGCGTGGATCGATCAGCCCAGCGTCCAGATCGCCGCTTCCCAGCCGCCCAAGCAACGATCGGCCAGCGATTGGTTTTCCCGGGGCACAGTCGGTTGCCGGGAAAGGGCGGAGTCCAGGTGGACTGTGCCACTGCGAAGGGCCGGAGGGGAGGACGGACGGACCCAACGAGGAGTAAAGGGGCGAGCGCGGCTTTTAAAGGTCTTGCGGGGGGGAAAAAATCAGGACAAACGTCCCCTCTACGGGAAATTACCAGCTGGCCAGATGAGACTCCGACGCAGTGACCGAAGAGAAGAATCAGAATCCCCAGTGTCCGCCAGACCTGGCGGCTCACGGGAGGCAGAGGCAGGAGGATGGCCACGCAGGGCTACAGTTATCTGCTTACAGTAGGGAGCTCCAGGCCCACCAAGTGCTGTGCCAGGCTCGCAGAGCCCAGAGACTAACCCAAGGACTCTGATGCAAGAGCAAAAGCTTTCTTTTTGTTTCAAGCTGGCCAACTGGGATCTCACTGCACGGTGGGCAAATGAGATCCAATCAGCCAACAAGAGAAGCTTTTAAAGGGGCAGACCATAAGGTTGAAGGCCACAAATTTCAGAGTTTCCATGGTTACTTAAAGTCATACAAAGTACAGAGTTAGCAACTATACATTTTAAGGGAGATACATAAGACAGAACATGGGTTTGCAGGGTCACAGGGCCTGTCAGTGATCCCCTGGGCTGGGGGATCTTTACCACCGCAATTAGCAAAGGAATGTTAACAGGAGTGGTGGACAGTTACCTCCCCTTCTCTGAGAGCAGGGGATCAGGCGCCAGTCATGGCACTACTGATTTAAGGAGTTAAATTTTCCTTTACCATTAGAAGTTCCCATTTCAGGGCCTAAGTTTTTAAAAAAAATTTTATTTTAATTTTTGGTCCCCCACATAGTCAAACCCTTTTTAAAAAGCAAAAATAAAATAAATAAATAAAAAAAGCTCTAGTGTCATGTCTTCCTCCTAAAGAAAACGCTCCACTAGGAAGTTTATGTCACCCACGTGACTAGACTTGCTTCCGCAGCTAGAGCCCGTTGTTCAGTCTGGCGCCCTCTGCCTTCTAGGTTCCCCACCTCATGTAGCAAAGTGAGGATTGTCCTTCCAGCACCAAGAATGGCAGCTCGCAACTGTCTGTAACTCCAGTCTGAGGGGATCAGTCCCTCCTCTGGCCTTTGTTGGCACAGGGCATACAAGTAGCGCACAAACATAAATGCAGGCGAAACACCCATGTGCAAAAACATAAATAAATAAAAACTTTCTCAATGAGGCAGCAATGTACCTACGGTGGCTAATCTTGGTTGTCAAGTTGGCACACCTGGAACACGGGAGCCTCAACGGAACAACTGCCTGATGTTCATAGGGAATTGAACTCTGGGACCCTGAATTGTGGTCACTGTACAATCCAGTTCTGTTGCCTGGGTTCCCCAAAAGCCCGGTCTTGACTTGCAGGAAACACGGTGCTGATTGGTCAGTGTCAGATGCCACCTACTCTCGCTGTTTTCTTTCCTGTTTGGTTTGATTATCTCCTCCTCCTCCTCCTCCTCCTCATCCTCCTCCTCCTCCCCCTCCCCCTCCCCCTCCTCCTCCCCCTTCCCCTCCTCCTCCTTTCTTCTTTTTTTTTCTTGGTTTGGCGTGGTGTGGTGTGGTGTGGTTGAGACACAACCTCACTCTATATCGTCCAGACTGGCCTTTGATTCAACAATTCTCCTGCCTCATTCTCCCAAAAATTTTGAGATTACAGGCATGAACCAACATACCCAGGGGCAGCTTGTTCTTGCCTTTGCAATGCTGCGGCTGGGTGGGCTTTGCAAATCTTTCTGCTTTGGCAGCCACTCCCAATTAAGTCGTCTAAGAAATGGCTTTGAAAAATAAATGAATAAATGCTTTTTAAAAATAAGTGGCTTTGCTTCCTCCATTCTGGTTGGTGTTATCACTTGTTGCTGTATTCTGTCACCGGCAGTTGGAACACTGCAGGAGCATCAGTGATAGTCACGGTTATTTCAATACTTGCAGAGACACATCTCCCCTTCCCATCACAGCCCCCAGCTAACCAGCATCCCTCCTCAGATGTCTGCATCTCAGCTCCTCAGAAGGGCTATGGGGCATGTTCAGCCTGTGGCTCGAAGACAGCATATATTTCAGAATAGTTATTAATTCAGTCCAACACAACTGTAGACCATGGCATCATGTTGAGAGGTGTGCGTGTGTGTGTGTGTGTGTGTGTGTGTGTGTGTACATGCTACAGTGTGCATGAGGGGGTCAGAAGACAACTTAACTTGCAGGAGTCAGTCCTCTCCTAATGAGGAACAAGATCAAACCCGAGATAGGTTATTAACTGGTATTTTATTGGGAAATTTATACTCACATGAGGAATCAGTAACCAGATTTGGAACTTCGAGTAATCTGGTCCCAAATGCTTCCAAAATCTGGTTGAACCCCGAGAAAGATCGAGCAGCCTCCTGCCCTCTCTCTCTATCCTACCCTCTCTGTACCTGTGACCATGCCCAGCAGTACAGGTAACCAGGGTCTCCCCCTACACTCTCCTTCCCAAGAAGTCAGGCTGTCAGGTTTGCCGGGGCGGGGGGTCGGGGGGCAATTCCACACGCCTGTGGAGGTAGAGAACAAAGTTTGGGGTTCTAACCTCCCACTGTGTGGGTGCTAGAGATAAATTCAGTTTCCCGGATTCTATAACAGGTATCTTTCCCCTCTGCACCATGTTGAGAGCCATGAAAAAAAAAATTAAACAATCCCTTAAGTTTTCTATTAAAACTACGGACAAAAGCTGGGCATGATGGTTTACACCTGTAATCTAAGTACTCGGGAGGCTGAGGCAGGAGGATTACTACAAGTTTAAGGCTAGTTTGTCTGAGAGAGAGAGGGAATTCAACCCCGAGCTTAGGAAGGTTCAACATGTGATCTATTTAGGGCAAAGCCTCCAGCTCCAGAAGTTCCAACAGCATAGACACTCACCTGCCCAATACACTAGCAAAAGAGACAAATAATAAAGTTCATTTACTCAACATGGCCGCACTGGGAAGACAGATAAAGGAGCCAAATCTGTCTCTAAGCGGCTGACAAGAAAAGGACACAGCAGAGGGCTGGGGAATTCCAGACAGACAGAGCAGGTCACCACAGCCAGGTGGGTGGCTGACTGATGAGCACCACTGTCAATGATGAGGGACTCTGGGAAAGCCGCTGTTGTCCTGGCTTGAGAGAAGCAGTCCAGTTCCCATGAGATGACTCTGTCAGAGGTGATTTTCTTCGTGGGGTGGGGTGGGGTGATCTGACCTTCAAGGTTAACTCTTACTTGGGTGGGAAACATTTGGCCCCCTATCATAAAGGTGTTTACCAGTCTTGCTTTCTTCTGCAATCCAACTTAACTGCAGGAGAGAGAGAGGCGCTTAGGAGAAAGAAGTATGAAAGGCCAAAGGTAGAGCCAAAGGAGAACAAAATGTCATTATTTAGACCAGTCCTTCAGTGACTCCAAAATGGTTGGAAAGTGACCTGGTTCTCTTTCATGATTTTCCTTGCTGAAACACAGTCCACCTTCAGACTGCAAGGGCTGAACCACCAACACTCCAGAATGATGGGCCCTGGGCTCTGGTTTTCTTTCTTTCTTTCTTTCTTAAAAAAAAAGATTAATTTATTTATTATGTATAGTGTTCTGCCTGCATGTATGCCTGCAAGCCAGAAAAAGGAACCAGTTCTCATTACAGATGGTTGTGAGCCACCATGTGGTTGCTGGGAATTGAACTCAGGACCTCTGGAAGAACAGGAGGTGCTCTTAACCACTGAGTCATCTCTCCAGCCCAGGGCTCTGGTTTTCAATAGATTTAAAAATAATAAATGCATCTTGAGCTTAGCAATTTTTTGAATTAAATTATGTGTGTGGAGAGTGTTATGACCGTGTGAGTGCATTGCTCTTGGAGACAAGAAGAGGGCATTCAGTCCCTTAGACCTGGAGTTACAGTCAATTAGGAAACATAAATAAGGTGATTTAACTAATGGGCTCTTTACAGCCTGGAATTCCCTTGATTCTCAATTACCTAAAGGATGGTTTATTATACTGATTGATTAAAAGTCTGCTATTTACTATGCCTTTACAAGAAAAGGATAGAGAAAAACTTGCATTCACAGTTCCTGTTAAAAGGTATCAGTGGAAAATTCTCTCTCAAGGAATGTTACACAGCCTCAATGTTTGTCAGTATTTTGCAAAAGAGCCATAGAAACAATTTGTAATGAGTTTCCTCAGTCTATAATTTACCATTATATGGATGATATCTCACTAGCTGATTCAAGCACAGACACTTAGAAAAACGGTTTGACAATACAAGGAACTTTTTGCCTTATTGGGGATTACACATGGCTCCTAAAAAAAAAAATACAAAGAGAAGATTCTATTAATTACCTAGGATGTAAAATAGGTTTACAGAAAATTCAACCACAGAAAGTGCAAATCCGGAGAGATCAATTACAAATTCTTAATGATTTTCAAAAATTGCTGGGAGGCATTAATGACGACAGCCCAAGATTGGATTAACAACTCAAGATATACTTAATTTATTTCAAACTTTACAAGGTGATAAGGACTTAAACAGTACAAGAAAATTATCAGTGGAGGCTGGGAGAGAACTGGCTTTGGTAGAAAAACTACAGAATGTACATGTGGATTGCTTGGATCCAGAGCTCGACTGAATCCTGGTCATACTACCTCATTCTCCTACAGGAATTCTTATGCACAGACAAGATAATACCTTAGAATGGATATTTTCATCAGGCAGAGAAAAAAATTAAAGACCTATGTAGAAATTTTTTTAATTGATTCTGAAAGGAAGGAAAATTGAGTCTTTATCAATTACCAAGAATAGACCTAGCAGAAATTTTATTACCTTTCACTAAAGCTGAAATTTCCTCATTATGGGCAGAACATGAACATTGGCAAAGAGCTTGCAGTAACTTCTTGGAAATGACAGCCGCAGAGAAACATTGGATAATAGAAAAAAAAAATGCTGAACTAAATCAGCCTGAATACTGTAAGCAAGTGTTGTCCTCAGAATGGAACCCAGGGTGTGTATTACACTGGGGAAGAGGTTTTGCTTTTGTTTCCACAGGAAAAGAAAAGCTATGGATACCATCAAGATTGATACAGATTTAGATTCGAGACCTTTTGATTAGGAGAGGCAATCATTTATCAAACAGCTTGTCCATTCAACCTGCTAAGAAGGGAAACTCCTCAAAGTTAACGTTGGGACAGGGTTCTGTTTTTGTCTTCCCAGGAGAATAAAAGCATCCAGCTAAGGAATCTGAAGACCACTGGACAAATGAGACATCTGAAGAAAAAGGATGAATCATCCAGAGAAAAAGGTCCCAAGAAAAAGAGTGAATTGGCTTAATGATACAGCACAGTTCCAATAGGATAAAAATCTCATAAATCCTTCCACATGTTTGTCTCTGCTGATCTCCACAGACGTAAAAGGCAAATGGTCTTTGTATAGTCCCAATTCAATTAAAAATTAAAGCTGGCTTTAGAGTTGGAGCAAAGCTCTCTCCTCTAAACCTTGTTAAAGAAAAACCCAAAATCTCTGTCTCATGTCAAAAAAGCCACCTGGTATGGGACAGAAGACAAACTAAAACTATTGTCACTAATCTCATAATCCTTTGGTTTTATTTTGACTCTTTAAAACTTTTCTAAAGGTATAAACATAACCTCAAATTTTATAAGATATATACATATATATACATATATATATATATTAAACTTTCTGTCATGATGTTAATGTTTGTATAGAGTACTAACAAATTCTAGAAATAGGCTTTATCTAGCTTCCTGTGGGTACTTATTTCTGGTTCAAGTCTGAAGGGAGTAATGAGGATTTAAGTTTGTATACCCCATGTGTATTTAATAGATTGTGGTTCTTTAACCTCTAAGATCTGCTGCATATGACATTTAAAATGGTTAATTTTCTGCAGTGAACCATGACCATTCCTAACAGTGACCTTTGAAGTCTCTGAACAGATGATGGGGCCCCACAATGACAATTCGACCTTAATTGCAGTTTTGCCACTAAGCTGACAAACACCTCCCAAAGATCAGCTTTGGGCTACAAACTGCTCAAAACAATTTCCAGGTGGCTGGCTGAGATGGTCCAGCCTCATAGACTACTCCAGCCAGAACTCCAGAGAAGTCCTACACTTTCCCATCTCACCAAGACTGAACAACAGCCAGCTCTCCCAGGACTTGATCATTATCACAATTTTCTCAGGGTCCCCTAAAGACACCATCACGCCTAGACAACAGGAAGTAATTTTTTAAAAAGACTTTACTTATTTATTATGTATACAGTCTTCTGCCTGCATGCAGATCTCGTTTAAGGTGGTTGTGAGCCACCATGTGGTTGCTGGGTATTGAACTCAGGACCTCTGAAAGAACAGTCAGTGCTCTTAACCGCTGAGCCATCTCTCCAGCCCAACAGGAAGTAATTTTAAGAACATGACACCCACATTCCCAAGAGTCGAGGTGAGTGAGTTTTGGTCTTTTGTTGCAAGTTTATTGCTTATGGCCAGGAAGGTAACTATGCAGAAGAGATTGAACTCAGGGATCTCATTCTGAAAAGAAAAATAAGGGGATATAGGAATGATAGGATAAAAGGGTAGATTATTGAATCTACTTTTAAACCAAAAAGGCAACTACTGGTTTCAAATATTTTACATTGGTATGCATTTTTGTATATTCATACAAATTTAATGTTATTTTTGTTACACTGTATATATGCTTCTGTTCTTGTTTAAGGTGTTGGAGCGGTGCAGTTCATTTAAAAATGTAAAGTTCTAGCTCTTGAAAGCTGTTAGGATAATAAAGAAATACAGGTTAGTAGTTAGTCATCTATAACAATCAACCTTCTAGTCATGCTAGGAATGTTTTCAAGGTTAAACAGTTATATTTCAAAAGATAGATGGTCTTCATACGCTTCAACCGCCTACAGAATATGGCATTTAAAATGTTTTAATAACAAGGTTTTTCCTGACAGTGGACACTCCTGCTCCTGGCAGCAACAATTTACTTCAAACAAGGATAATGGGCATTGAAGAACCTCTATACGGAGTTTGCTTTCGTTGTAGCAAAGTTAGACATTGGACAAGAAACTGCCCTTGCCTCAAATGCTGACAGTATGCTATCCAAATTGGACAAGCAAGACACAAAATAAAACAACTGTCAAATTTTGCCAAGACAAGGTAGGCCAGTCCTTCAAAATTTCCTGCTTCACAGAAAAGTCTGTTAGGTATTCTAGGCTGAAGATGGATGCCCAGTGTTGCAGAGGAACTTTGGGTGTCCAGGAAGCCAGGTGTCTCTGCCATTCCTATAGTCTTGGAAGTTGTTTGAGCTGCATTTCCTGTTTACTAAGATAACATTATATCCTTGTTGAGTCTCTGATGAGGTTGAATGTTGGGAGCCGAATCTCAGGGCTGGGCATGAGCTCCTAGGCCATGCTTGGCAGGCCACATAGTTACCCTTCACATAGCAGCTCCAAAGAACCTCAGCTCAAGAAAAGAAACAACCCAGTCCTCCACTCACAGGCTCAGCCACCTAGGCAACCCTTCCTGGACCTCTTACTCATGAACTCTTTACCCTGCCAAGCATCCTCTTTGTGGCTTCCTAATATCCTGCCTATACCAACACCTGGTGCACAAACAACCCATTCTGCCCCTCCCCATATCCTGACTATATAAGCTAGCCTGAGAAAAGTAAAGTTTGCCACTTGATCAGAATCCTGTCTTGTGGACGTTCTTTCTGCGCCTCTTGTCCCCGTTCCCTATCCCTGACTCTCTTGCCCCAGGTTGATGTTCTGCAGTTCAGGACATTTGAAGACTAGATAGTTAGTAGTTACCGTTTTCCTTAATTATCATACAAAGTAAATTAGGTACAAAACTCTGGACTCACCAGGCAAGGATAAAAAATGGAGTATTTTCTCTGAATTTGTCAAATACAAATGGACTGGACATTGTGAATATATAAGTATGATGAGGAAATAGGTTATTAACTTGTGACGTGAGCCTGTAGGTTAGAGATATCTTTATTCAAATAATACCAGCCAAGCGCAAGGTAGAGCGTGCCCAGAGGCAGCAAGCTAGGGAGGCCAGAGAGAGAGCTCACACATGTCTCCTGCACCTTAAGAACCCCCCCTACGAGTCATCCTAAACATCCCCTGACCACGCCCTGACAGGCGTGGTTAAGCACACCTGTAGCCAGCCCTTAGGAGGTGTGATTACAGTGTCTCCCTACATTAACTGGTAATTTATTGGGAAATATATACTCACATGAGGAATCAGTAACCAGATTTGACACTATGAGAAATCCAGTCCCAGATGCTTCCCAAAACTGGCTGAACAGAGAGAGAGAGAGAGAGAAAGAGAGAGAGCGAGCGCCTGGCTCCTCCTCACCCTTTATCCTATACCCTTCTATGTACCTGTGACCATGCCCATTTGGGAGTGGTCTCTCCCTACATAATTCCTTTTTAAGGATTTATTTATTTATTTATTATGCATATAGTATTCTGCCTTCATGTATACCTGCAGGCCAAAAGAGAGCACCAGATCTCACTATAGATGGTTGTGAGCCACCATGTGGTTGCTGGGAATTGAACTCAGGATCTCTGGAAGAGCAGCCAGTGCTCTTAATGGCTCAGTCATCTCTCCAGCCTGTGAATGAAATTCTTACCTGATAATTGTTCCTATTGTACATAGTTTTACTATGTTAATGTTAAAACTTTCCTTTTTTATTTAGACAAAAGGGGGAAATGTGGGAGATTTGTTTTTGTTGTTGCTCTGAGACCGCCAGTGGAATCAGGCCTTGGTTCAGAGAACAGTGTCCACATTCATTTAGCCGGAGTGGACCATTGATAGGGAGGTCCTTCTGTGTATGTGTTTGTCTTATTGGTTGATAAATAAAGTACTGTTGGCCAATAGGAAAGCAAGATAGGTGGGACTAGGAGTCAAGGAGGATTCTGGGAAATGTAGTAAAGAGGTCCAGTCAGGAAGTGACATAGCAGGCTGACTCAGAATATAAGCAGAGACAAGAAGGAAACTGTCCTCTTGCTCTTCCTCTTCCATCTGCTCTCTTCTCTATGGAACTGCCATGTGATCCCGGGAAGAGGATGCCAGTGGAAGGCGTCCTTGATAAGATAAGTCTTATAAAATATATAGATTTATGATAATTAAGACTGAGCTAGCATATAAGAAATCCTAGTCAATTGGCCAGCAGCATTGTAAACTAATATAAGATTCTGTGTGTTATTCTGGGTGCCCACATGGCAGCGGGGCCCAGGCAGATGGAGTAAAGACTTATTGTTACAGACCATAGTGTTTTCTGACCGACTCAGAGGAGATAGATGGACACACAAGAAAGAGGAAAAAGGAAGGGGCCCTTTTGAGAAGGGAAACATGGTAGAGGTCACTGACTGTTACTCCCAACTATGTTTATTAATAAAGTAGTAGAAGAAGCTGCTTTAAATAATGATAATAATAGTGTGTGTGTAAGTGGTGTGTGTAAGTGGTATGTGTGTGTGTGTGTGTGTGTGTATGTGTGTGTGTGGTATGTATGTGTGTCTCGGTGTGTGTGTGTGTGTGTGTGTGTATGTGTGTGTGTGTGTGGTGTGTGTAAGTGGTATGTGTGTGTGTGTGTGTGTGTGTATGTGTGTGTGTGGTATGTATGTGTGTCTCGGTGTGTGTGTGTGTGTGTGTGTATGTGTGTGTGTGTGTGGTGTGTAAGTGGTATGTGTGTGTGTGTATGTGTGTGTGGTATGTATGTGTGTCTCGGTGTGTGTGTGTATGTGTGTGTGTGTGTGGTATGTATGTGTGTCTCAGTGTGTGTGTGTGTGTGTGTGTGTGTGTGTGTGTGTGTGTGTGTGGTGTGTAAGTGGTATGTGTGTGTGTATGTGTGTGTGTGTGGTATGTATGTGTGTCTCGGTGTGTGTGTGTGTGTGTGTGTGTGCTCTGTGTGTGTAACTCAGGGCATCAGCCTTGGCAGCAAGCACCTTCAACTCTCTGAGCATTTAACCAGCTCAAACTCACCATATATTCAACACATCTTCAGCTACAAGTTCACTAGGCCTTGACCCTGCAGCAGTTGTGGTGGAATCTCCTGACTAGAACTAGACTGACTTGCCAACCTTTCCTCATAGTGAATGGCTGCCCTTGCCACCCAAAGAGAATCTGCAGACACCCAGCCTTCACAGCCACCTTCCTTCTGGCAACAGCTGCACACCAGACTCTGCATTTCTGCCTCCTGCTTGAGAAGAGCGGTCACTCACAGAAGACAGCACCATTCATCCTGCTGGTCTCTCCTCCCCCAAGAACCACAAATCATCCTTCCCTCTGGACCCTGCCCGTCACCATCTAACCAGTCAGCAACATCTCCTAGACCAGGACTCCACATTCCTTCAGTTACAACCCTCCCCCTCCCTCTCACACAAAGCCTGGGGTGGGGCGTTGTCCTCAAGTCTCCTCACTTTCTCTGCTGACTTTGCTCGGGCCACACACCTCTCAGCCACCAGGACAGCTCCCACAAAGGCGCCACCTGACTGCTCTGCTAAGTACCATGTCAGTTTTCCATCCTGCTCCTCCTGAATCTGACCTGACACTACTGGTCATTCCCTTCTTCTTGCCAGGCTTGCCACCAGGGCTTCCAATGCCCAGCATTCTCCAGTGTCTCCCAACATTCTCCAGGGTCTCCCAGCATTCTCCAGGGTCTCCCAGAATTCTCCAGGGTCTCCCAGAATTCTCCAGGGGCTCATCTTGCCCCATACTGCCTCTCTCTTCTCCATCCACTCTGGTCTTTTCTCTTAATTTAGTCAAGATCTCAAGACCTAACCCTCGCTTCTGCCTCTGCTTGGAATGTTCCATGGCCTCTGAAGTCTCAAGTTCAGTATTCTTTCTTTTCTGCCTGATTCACCATCGTGGCCCCAAGCCCCTCCCCCTCTCTTGGCCTTCACCACACCCCAAGCCCCTCCCCCTCTCTTGGCCTTCACCACACCCCAAGCATCACAATATTGTTTACATTTAACAGCATCTGTCATTGCCCTGCTTGTTTGTACACTTGGTTAACAGGGACTGGTGTGTTCCACTCTATGTCCCAATGCCTGGTACAATACCCTGCCCATGGTAGATGCTCATTAAACATGTCAACACACAGATTAAAGAAGCACGACTGTCAGGAACAATACCCAGTGTCTGCCTGGTGATGTGACACCTCTAATCCCAGCACTCGAGAGGTGGAGGCAGGGGGATCCAAAGCTTGAGAGGAGCGTGGGCTATGTAATGAGACTGAAAAAAAAAAAAAAAAAAAAAAAAGCTGAGCTGGAGAAATTGCTCAGTGGTTAAGAGCACTTTTGCAGAGGATAGGGGTGGGGGGGTCCCAGGACCCATATGGTGACTCACAACCGTCTGTAATTCCAGTTCCAGGGACTCCAACTCCCTCTCTGGCCTCCACCAGCATGTACGCATGTGGTTCACAGACATGCACAGTGCAGGCAGACACTCATATACGTAAAATAAAAACAAATAAATACATCTTTTTGGATGTTTACTTCCTACTGGCAAACTGTTGGATCACTATTAACAAGGCATACACCCAGTTTGTTCTCTCTCTCTCTCTCTCTCTCTCTCTCTCTCTCTCTCTCTCTCTCTCTCTCTCTGTCTTCCTTGTACCAGTTTCCACCACTTACTAGAGGTAACTTTTCGTTTGTTTTTTCAAGACAGGGTTTCTCTGTAGCTTTGGAGCCTGTCCTAAGCTCTTTAACTGTAACAGTAAAATTACGACTGAGCACAAGTCATCCAGAGCTAGGAGAGCCCTTAAAACAACTCACACATGCACACAAATAACATAATAGAAAATTTTTCAGAAAGAAGAACGGGTAATTTTACATAGAATTTACTCCCTTCTGGCAAATTCCGGCTCATCTTTTAAAACCCAGCCACAGTGCCATCTGCTAGTTTTTTCTAGCCAGTGAGTAAAATTTCTTGGGGGTCAAACTCGGGACTTGATTTATGGAAAAGGAGCAAAATGAGCAGCTTTCAGCGAGTTTAGGAAAACAGGAGTAGAAAAAGCTGAAAGCTAAGAACATTGACTAGGAAGGGAAGGCGCCTGGATACAGAGCATTGGATGAACAAGCCGGGTCAGAGGAACCCTTTGGTCCCAACCCCCACCCCAACCCACCCCTCTTTAAACATGCAAGTCTCACCCCATCACACGGAGACCAGCCCAGAGAACTCGGTAACTTGCCTGAGCACCACAACCAGCTAAGGAAGGTCTAGAACCCCCAAAGCGCACCCTCATCTCAGCCCTAGAATGTTATGGACCGTCTGCTCCTCTCCGGGGACCCACTGTTCCCTCTCAGGTCCGGACTCTGAGAGTTCCACTGGCTGAAGATCCAGGAGCCCGGTGTCCTCCACCTCTGCTCTACGCTCCAATCTCAGAGATCTAGTGGTGTCTGGGATCCTTACGGTGCTCTGCGCCGTGTTCTTCACACCGGGTGGAGAGGCGAGACTGCGAGACTGGACCTCACTCGCGGTCACCCAGAGGACATGGGGCGGAGAATTGCAAAGGGTGGGAGGGACTGCCCAGCCTAGCGACCTGACCTTCTAGGGCAAACACTCCCCGGCAGAGCCACAGCCGAAGGACTGTGAGAGAGGTGAGTGACCAGAGGCAGAGCTGCTCTCCAAGCAGTGCTCCTGACCCCATTGTCCCTGTTGAGGACAACATCATCCCAAAGCCACTAGCTAAGTCTTGTCCAGGAGTGCTAGGTAAGAGGGTGGTGGTCTGGGCCCCAGGAATCCCCTTCACTGTCCTGAGCTGTCCATCCACACCAATGTCCGGAGCAATTTTTGCGCCTCTGGAGGGCCTGGGTACCCTGGATGCTGCAAGTGGCCATCCCCTCGTGTGTCCACTGTGCCATGCGCAGTACGAGCGCCCGTGCCTGCTGGACTGCTTCCACGACTTCTGCGCTGGCTGCCTGCGCGGCCGGGCCACTGATGGCCGCCTGTCCTGTCCACTATGCCAGTAAGTGTCCCAGGCCTAGGCTGAGGAGGTGGGAACAGTCCCCTGTCATAAATGGAACTATCGGAACCACCTCAACCCCCTGTAGCTTAGACAGGTTAGCTGAGGCAGTTAGATGGTCATTACCACAAGCTTCCCAGAGTCGGGGTGCTACCGTGGGCTGGAGAAGAGGGGAGGGCCTTCTCCGCAATTCCTTCGGAAGGGGCGTGTCCCAGAAATCTTAGGTTACCACAATTACTAAATTAACTCAAAACGTTCCAGTGAAATGACAAGGTCCACTAGGGTGGTATCGCCTTTCCCATTGCAATGTAACAACAGGCTTACGCACACACTGGGCAGCGTAGGGCCCTCAGGACAGACTGGCTGCTGTATTTATAGCAGACCCCACCACCCCGATACTGCTAATTTTAGCTCCTGCCTGGAATGTGAAGGGTAGTGGGGAGAGCTTCCTGCAAGGGGCCTCCAGATCTTGGCTGCAGCCTCTCTGCAGGCACCAGACCCTGGTGAAGGGTCCCGGTGGGCTCCCGCCAGTGGACCGGCTGCTGCAGTTCCTGGTGGATAGCTCTGGGGATGGTGTGGAGGCTGTACACTGTGCCAACTGTGACCTGGAATGCAGCAAGCAGGTGAGGAAGTAGACGGCGGTGGGTACCAGATTGCAGCATGCCTAAATGTACAACCGTGATATATGTGAAGTCTCCAGCCACTCCCTGCAATCCCTAGGGCTCCAACCATGCCCTCATCATACACACAGCGGGGAGACCAAGGTCCAGAAAAAAAATGACTTGAGCCAATAACCAGATAGATAGTGGCAGAGGCTGAGGCCATTCCATTTAGGGAGAGCTAACTTTAGGGGCCCCAGGTCAGGTTGGAGTTGTGAGCTGTCATGGGAGTAGTGGCTCAGTTCACAGGCCTGGAGACCCTTGAGGACCCCCTGGGGAACCCTTGAGGACTCTCTGGGATCCCTGAGGACCTCCTGGAGATCCTTGAGGACCCTATGCTACTTAAGCACTTGTAAATAACTAAAGCCAATACTGTATGCAGCTGTAAGCCTCTGGCAAGAGAGCAGGGAGCCCAGAGCAAGGGCTCCCAGCCCTGAAGTAAAGGCGAGTAGAGGTCTGATGGGCCATGGCAGGAAGGAAGCTCAGGAGCACACAGCCTCCAGGCAGCGTGCTAAGCAAGAGCTGAGAAACCTTTACCCAGAAGTAAAGACAACAGGCAGGAGGGGAGAGAGCTGGGGGGGGGAGCTTTGAAGAAATGGCCTTGACTGCTAATGTAAAGAGTAAGAGGCTTCAGGACTGGAGAAATGGCTCAGTGAGTGGTTAAAGAGCACTGGCTGTTCTTCCCGGGGACCCAGGTTCAATTCCCAGCACCCACGCAGCAGCTCACACTGTCTGCAACTCCAGTTCCTCACTCAGACATACGTGCAAGAAAAACACCAAAACACATTAAATGAAAATAATAATTTTAAAAAATAAGTGGGGTTTGGTGGATTAAAGCCATGGTTATGAACGCCACCGTGTGCTAATTATTGAGAGTGCCAAGGGGGCCTGATATGCTTGTGCCCTCTCCTCAAAGGCTTTACCGTGCGATTTCTGCCTGCTGTCTCTGGGAACTGCCTTCCTGAGGTTCCTTCCAGTGTCCTGTCCTTCCTACACCCACTACCTGCCCAGCCCTGCTGTTCTCATCTTTTTTATTTTATTTTATTTTATTTTGGGTTTGTTTTTTGTTTTGTTTGGTTTGGTTTGGTTTGGTTTTGGTTTTCCGAGACAGGGTTTCTCTGTGGCTTTGGAGGCTGTCCTGGAACTAGCTCTTATAGACCAGGCTGGTCTCGAACTCACAGAGATCCGCCTGCCTCTGCCTCCCAAGTGCTGGGATTAAAAGCGTGCACCAACCAACGCCCAGCCTTTTTAAAATTTTTAATGCATATGTGTGTTTCCCCTGGCTGCATGTGTATGTACCAAGTGGGTGCTTGGTATCCTCGGAAGCCAGAAGAGGGTTCTGGATTCTCTAGGACTGGAGTTACAGACGGTTGGGAGCATCCGGAATTGAACCCAGGTCCTCTGGAAGAGTAGCCAGTGCTCTCAACTGCTAAGCCATCTGTCCAGCCCCCAGTGTCCTCAACTTAATTTGGGTGTATAAGGACCGAGGGAAGAGGGCCAGGGGGATGGCACAGCAGGTGAGAACACTGCTGCCAAGCCTGCCAGACAACAGTTTGATTCCCAGAGCCTACAAGGTGGAAGGAGAGAACCAACTTTCACTCTCATGGCGTGGCATTTGGGAACGCACCCACATACACAAGTGAATCAATACATGTAGTTTTTAAAATGTTAAGAGTTCAGCTGGTGGGGATTGCATGAAGGAGCTGCTAAGCCAGACCCCTCCCTGGGCTAGGACTGATGCACCCAATGCCACGGTGTCTGTGGTCCTATTACTGGGTTCAGTTGAGTTCTGGAACTCTGGCCCGAGGAGAGGGCAGCCTGAGCCAGCTCTCGGTCCCCAGGATGCAGAAACCACCTACTTCTGCAACACCTGCGGGCAGCCCCTGTGCGCACGCTGCCGCGAAGAAACGCACCGCGCGCGCATGTTCGCGAGGCATGAAATTGTAGCCCTGGGCCAGCGCAGCCGCGACGTGATCCAGAAGTGTAGTGAGTGAGGCCCACCCTGGGCATGGGTGGGGACCAGGCGGGAATGTCTCCGGCTCACACCGCCGCCCCCGTCCTCTCCACAGCGCTGCACTCAGAGCCCTACATCATGTTTTCCACCGACAAGAAGTCGCTGCTCTGCATCCGCTGCTTCCGGGACATGCAAGGGTGGGTGGGTAGAGGGAGCAGGCAGGGAGTGGGTGCGGCGTGGATGGAGCGCGTCTCATTAGATGCCTCTCCACAGGGAGAGCCGGGCCCACTGTGTGGACCTGGAGTCAGCTTACGTGCAAGGATGCGAGCGGCTGGAGCAGGCAGTGCTGGTGAGAGCGGAACCGGGCGGGCGGGCGGGCGGGGTGGGGGTGGGAGCTGTGAGAACAGGGCTGAGACCTTGCTGTCTGTCCCCAGGCGGTGAAAGCCCTACAGACAGCCACGAAAGAGGCCATCGCGCTGCTCCAGGCCATGGTAGAGGAGGTGAGGCACAGCGCCGCTGAGGAGGAGGCAGCCATCCACGCCCTCTTCGGCAGCATGCAGGTGAGGGATGGGGTCAGTAACTACCCAGGTGCCCTCGTGGGTTTTACAGCGTAGTGCCAGGTACTCCATCAAATTGGGTTAGTCACAGTTGCCCTTCGAGTTGCCAGAGGCCAGCCTAGTCTGGTGGCATGTTGGTGGCAGGTCGAGGAAGACTGCACAAGAGGTGATGCTTACACGCAGGCACTTGGGGGGTGCCGTGCTAAGCATGCTGCCTGTGCCTGTGCCCCAAGGCATTGTGGGAGAAGATGACAAAGCCAGGTGTGGCAGTCAGTGATGGGCTATCTCTCCCAGGACAGGCTGTCTGAGAGGAAGGCCCTGCTGCTGCAGGCTGTGCAGTGGTGAGTGACAGAAAGCCCTTACCCCCTACCCTTGATCTTCATACACCCAGCCCTGAGCCTGAGCCTCGGCTGCCCAGGCTCTGCCTTGCACAGTGGACAAGACACGCAGGTGGCTGCCACCAAAAGTGAGCAGGCAGGGTGTTCACAGGGAAGGAACTACAAAGCGAGTGGGGAAGTGTGTGCCTGTAAGTGTGGCTCTTAGAGGGTAGAGGAGGGAGAGTCAGGAGTTCAAGGTTAGCCTGAGCCAGGGGAGACTGTTTCAACAACCAGAACAAAACCAAAAACCAGAGCTGTCAGTAAAAGCCCTGCCCCAGAAACATGAGGACCCAAAAGACATCCCAGCACACACTTAAAAAAAAAAAAATGCAGCGGGCATGCCTATAATCTCAGCCATGGGAGGCAGGGACAAGAGGGATCCCTGGGGCTCACTAGTCACAATCTAGCCAACTGGTGAGCTCCAAGATCAGTGAGAGACTGTCTCAAAAACCAAGGTGGTGGGTTATTGAGAAAGACGCCTGACGTGGACCTCTGGCCCCCATATGCAGGTGTGTACGTTATACACACCTGCATATGCACTCTGCCACACAGGCACATGAAGGAACATCACACACAGGAATATAGACACACACACACACACACACACACACACACACACACACACACACACCTGTGAAGGGACAGGGTTACAGAGTCAAAGACCCTCCTGGTGGGGCAGGCGTTTGCTCCCCCGAGATCAAAGCCTAGCCTGCCCTCTCCCCAGCCAATACGAAGAGAAGGACAAAGCTTTCAAGGAACAGCTTGCCCACCTGGCCTCCTTGCTGCCCACCCTACAGGTAAGGGTTGAGGGCAGGTAGGGCTGGACACCCCAGCCCACAGTGCAAGCACTGAGCACCGCACCCTTCTGCAGGTTCACCTGGTCATCTGCTCGTCCTTCCTCAGCTTGGCCAGCAAGGCCGAGTTTCTGGACCTGGGTTATGTGAGTGTCCCCAGCTCCTTCAGGACCCTCTCTCCCCATCTAGAGCCTCTCCTGCATAGAGTCCCCTGTCTCACATCACCTGCAGGCCTGGCTGGGCATCTCTGGGCTTCCCTTCCACTACAAGCCCTTTTGGGGTCAAGTGAATACCTTTTAAACGGGCGGTGAACTTAACATTCCACCAACCTGCAGAGTCTGTCTGCGGGAGCCCCACCCACCTTAAGGATGTGGGTGGTGCCTGTGTATGGGCCAGTCCTAGAGAGGGCTGGAGCCTCTAAAGGAGACAGGCAAAATGGGACACTAGCCAGCCCCAGAGCCTTAAAGTCCTCCACTTCTCTCCCCCGCCCTGACCGCCACCTCCCCCGCGGTGGCAGGAGCTGCTGGAGAGGCTGCAAGGCATCGTCACGCGGCCGCATCGCCTAAGACCAGCTCAGAGCAGCAAGGTGCGCCGGCGCGCTGTCGAGGATGGGGGGTCGGGGCCGGGGAGAGCCGCTCATGACCGAATCTCCGGTCTAGATCGCCAGCGACCACCGTGCAGAATTCGCGCGCTGCCTGGAGCCGCTGCTGCTGCTGGGGCCCCGCAGAGCTGTGTCCACCGTGGGCGTCGCCAGCACGTGAGCCCCAAGCGGGCGGGCGGGCGGGGTCACTGGGAAATGCTCGCCTGCCTCCCTTCCTGGCTGAGTCTCAAGCGTACCCAGCCCTGCACTTAGTGTCTGGGCCAGGCGACAGTCTGAGAGGGAGGGAGAGACAAGGAACAGCCCTGGAGGACAGCTAAGAGACTGGCGCTCCTCGCCTCCTCCTCCACAGTCCCCTCACTGTGAATCAGAGTTCCCGGCCCAGTTGAAAGCCAGAGCCTCGGAGGGGTTAGAAGCAGTGAAATGCCCGAGTGAGACTTTGTGCGTCCAGCATAGAACGAGCCACACCTCGGTGTGTCCAGATCCAGCGGGGGGGGGGACGGGGGCTTTTAGAAATCACCAGATTAAGTGATGCCCTTACCTTGGTCTTGCCTGGGGCCCCTGAGAGCTTCCAGGAGTTCTACCCTGCAGTTGGGTTGAGGGGACCGAGGCTCCCTGAGCAGCCAAGGGGGGTTAGGGGAGGGGAGGGCCAGCCCTCACCCCTCTGCAGACTGGCTTTCTCCGCAGGTTGGCAGGAAGCTCAAGCCCCAAGGTGCTGAAGACACCCAGCTGTTCCTCCCCAGAGGGAAAGATTTCAGGGTCACCTGTCCAAAAACCCTCACCACACCGTTCCATCAGCACGAAGGTGCTCCTGGCCGAGGGCGAAGACACACCCTTCACAGAGCACTGCCGACGTTATGAGGATTCCTATCGGGTGAGGGGAGCTGGGCATCTGCGGGGCTGTGAGGCCCCGCCCCTTCCTCACTAGCATCCAGTTGTCTGGCTGTGTGGAAACCTGGCGGCATCCCATACCTTCTGCAACAGGGTCTGCAGCTAGAGGTGCAGAACCTGAAGGACCAGGTCCAGGAATTACACCGAGACCTCACCAAGCACCACTCGCTCATCAAGGCAGAGATCATGGGGGACATCCTGCACAGGTCCCTGCTGCTGGACACGCGGATCGCTTCTGAGTATGCCTCCATGGAACGCATGAGAGCCGTCTTCCAGGAGGTAATCTCCCCTCGGAACTCTACCAATCCTGCAGAAGGCACACGGCTACCCTAAGGCAGGAAGGGGAAAGAGTGCCTGGCGTGGCACTCCACTGGACCCTCATGCTGTGCCGTTCTGTGCCTGGAGGCTTTCCTCTTGAGAAATTGGACTAGATTGGTGTGTGTGGCTGTGTAGTTCCAGGAGTAGAAACATGCCCAGAGATACTACTCCACCCCACCTCAACCGGCATGCCACTCTTCTCTTTCAGATTTGGGAGGACTCCTACCAACGAGTGGCTACCCAGCAGGAGATTTATGAAGGTCCCTGGCAGTGGCTGCTCAGTGTTCACGAACATTCTAGAGGGGAGGGCACGGTCAGCCACTAACCCCACATGGGCCTCCCTGCTCTTTCCCTAGTGTTTGGCTTGCTTGGATCTCACACCTGCTTTGGAGGGTAGGATCCAGTGAGTGGCATGTCCACACCACATGCAGCTCCTTTTGGTCACAGAGGGTCACTGGCAGTTGGGATCTCTAGATGGCACTGGGCTTAGGAGAGAGAGTCTAACACCAACAACCAACACTTTGGCGTTGGCTTCGCAGCCCAGCTCCATGACCTTCTCCAGCTGAGGCAGGAGAATACCTACCTGACCACCGTCACCAAGCAGATCACACCCTACATCCGCTCCATTGCCAGGGTAAAGGAGCGGCTGGAGCCCAGGTGAGCGTGTGAGGGAAAGGTATCAGTAGCAATGCAGGCAGGCCAGGCTGGCGGGTTCTGGCAGACCAGGTGCCAGAGTCTGCCAAAGAAGGGGTGGTACACTCTAGAAGCTCAAGCAGGAGGATTGCCATGAGCCTCAGGCCAGACTTTCTCGTAGCCAGACTTAATCTTAAACAAAACACCCCCCACAAAAAAAAAAAAAAACCCATGGTAACTGAGCAGACTGAGAAGGTTGCTAGGTGCATGGTGGCTCCCTCCAACTCTTAGGGCATCAAAGCAGGAGGAACCTTAACTATCGGGTGAGTCTCCTGTGGTCCCAGCAAATTCATCAGCTCACGGTTGACCAGCCAGGTCTGGACCAGACACCAGAGTGTTATGATCAAACCAGTAATCTCAACTGTTCATGCCTAGCATGAGTGAGACCCTAGGTTCAGCTGACGTACTGGGGAGTGCTGTGGTGATGAACGATGCTCACTACGGATGCTCTGCTGGGGCCCAGAGGCGCTGGAATTCCAGGTGCCCAGCCTGTCTCCTGCCCCCCCCCATTTCCTCTGATATCTCCCATCCATCTTCCAGCTAGAGTGTCAGTTAGCTTCTGGAGAGGGGCATGTGTGCCCACGCTTGGATCTACTCACTCCTCTTGGAAGCTGGCAGACTCCCGTCTTGCCCAGGCCTTGAATTCCACACCATGAGGTGTTTCCAGCCACTGGGATGGGTGACAATGGTTCCTCTCAACCTTGAAGTCCCTATCTTTTGGTTTGGGGTTTGGCATACTCTTTTAAATCAGTTGCTGACTTGGATGCGTGTCTTTCTAGTGTTCCTGCGGGGGGGGGGGGGCGGCGCTGGGCCTACACTTTACCATTTCTTTGTCGTGTACTTTCTGGAAAACCTCTCACATGTCTCCCAGTCTTCTTGCTGATCTTGGTAGCTTTTCTTTTCCTTTTTGGCTGGATGTGGTGGCTGTACACCTTTAATGCCAGAACCCAGGAAGCAGAGGCAAGTATATCTCTGTGAGTTGGAGGCCAGCCTGGTCTACATGGCAAACCTCGGGCCAGTCAGGATTAGATACTGAGACCCCATCTCCAAAAAATATTTACTATTTTGTGTCTGTGTACATGTATGCATGTGCCACCACCACCTTGCTGCAGGAGTCATTTCTGTGAGCTCTGGGAATCCGACTAAGGTTCTCCTGCTTGGAAGCAGGCCCCCATCTTGGTTTTGACTTTCCAGTTCCCTCTGGTGCTCTGTTCCTAGCTCCTGTGTCCAGGGATTCCCTTGCCACTTGAGGCTGAGAGGCAGGCTTTGATGTCTTCAGGTAGTTTGCCCCTAAGGCCTGCTTCCTCTGAGTCAGTCTTTGTCCAGGTGCTTATTTTCCATGTTGCAGGTGACTGTAGATCTACTTAGCCAGAAGCAAGAGCAGAGAAGCAGCTGTAGGTGAGCAGGGCATGCCTGGAGGACACCTGCCTCTGAGGCTCTCAGTGTACAGGCTGGTCTTCTTGCTTTTAAAATGCCACTGTCAGATTTCCGTCCTTTTCTAGTTTCCTTCCTGGGAGGCCTCTGTACGGAGCTGTGTCTGCCTCTCTCCTTGGGCTCTGGTGTTCTCAGGTGTGCTTCTTTTACACTTTCTCTGTGGTTAGCCTCCTCCTGGTTCCTGGCTGCTCTGCTCCTCAGCTTACTGCCTGAATAATAGCTTTGCCCAGGACTCATCCCAGACATTCCTCACTTTCTACTCTCTCCTTAAGTGACCCCACTCATCCCACTGCTCACACCCACACCCACACACTCTCTCTCCTCTCCCCCTCTTCTCTCCCCTCCTCTCTCTGTTCTCTCCCTCTCTTTCTCCTCTCCTCCCTCTCCCCTCTCCATCCTCTCTCTCTCTTTGTGCTTGACTGCCCATGCATATATGGATTAAGCCCAGCCTTGGGTGTTCCAAGCATGTGCACTCTGCAGAGCTAACCCACCCCATCCCAGTTCTCTGGCTTTAAAGTGAGAGACAACCCACCATGCACCCTAGCATCCCTGTGCTCCAGACCCTTATCTTGGTCAATGGCATCATGTGTTATCAGCCTGGGAGCTGAGCTGGTTCCTTTTCTCATCTGTTCCCTTTTTGTTTGGATTTGTTTTTCTGAGACAGGGTTTGTCTCTGTAGCCCTGGCTGTCCTGGAACTCATTCCGTAGACCAAGCTGGCCTTGAACTCAAAGGTTCTCCTGCCTCTGCCTCTCAAGTGATGGGATTAAAGGTGTGCGCCACCACTGCCTGGCTACTTGTTCCCATTTTCAACCCATCCCAAGACCCCAGACTGAACTCTCCATTTCAGCCTGTTTACTATGTCACTTGTTGGGATTCCCCACCCCCATCCAATCAACCCTACTGTGTCTTCAACATAGCCCACAGCCATTTTAAAATAGTCTGCAATGCCCATCACAACAGGTCACCTCAGCTCTCCAGGGCCCCTCTGGGCCCACTGTCAGACTACATGACACCCTGGCCACAGTGGCCTTTCAGTCCCCCTGGGGGCAGCTGCACTAGCTCCCACTTCTGGACGAACCTCTGCCTGGAAGGTTCATGCTCTAGGTTGGCTCATGGGACCGCATGGCATCACTAAGGCCTCCCCACACTGCCAACTAAAGCAAGCCCAGCGAACTATCATTCCACACCACCTGGGGCCCACTGTTTGTTCCCCGAGGCATCTCCCCTGACCAGTAGATAGCTTGTGAAAGCCAGGCCTGACCAGGGCCTGCATGCTACTGTGGCCAGTGGCTCTGACAAACCATACTAAATCTTGGTAAATAGTCCCAGACTGAGGGAGAAGTGTTGGATGTGGCCTGGAAGGTCTGCTGCCTTGTGGTTTTGGTACAGGGTGAGTTTAAGACAGCCTATACCGGTTCCTCTTGCCCAGATTCCAGGGACCTGGGGATGAGCAAACGGAACAGATCCTGTATGATGATGGCAGGGACGGTGCCACCTCAGCCAGGTAAAACAGCTTCTTTCCAAAATGAGCAGGGGTTAGTGACAAGGACAGATTTTGGGACAAACAAGGGGTGAGCACAGAATGAGCTACAAAGTGGGGCAGTCTTAGAAGAAACAAGCAAAAAAAAAAAAAAAAACCCACAAACAAAAACAAACACACCTTGCACCTTCCAGTTATTCACCCCAATGACAAACACGAAGGGAAAGAGAGGCCCTGTAGTTTCACAGGCCTTTTGGGGAACACGGAGCTGTTCCTTTGGCCACATGTAACCCATTTACAAGGGTGACATTGTGGTCATTAAGGAGAAGTCCACTGTTTAAAACAGGAACGTCCTATGATGTCCAACATACTACTGGCATCCTTGTGAGCCAGCAAGTGAAGGCCAAGTTCTCATTGAGAGAATTAATGTGTGGCCAGGAGAGCTCCTGGACAGGGAAAAGGAAACCAGAGGCACCTGTGAGAAACCACGGCAGTCTGTGAGAACGAGGGAGTCTGAGCAGCTAGACTCCATTCCCTGTGGATTGGTGGCTTCATGTACAAAAAAGAAATAAAACACCCTGTCCATAAAACAGAAATAGGCTGGATAGATGGCTCAGGTAAAAAATGCTTGATCCTCAACACCCACATAAAAAAAAAACAACCCCAAAAACTGCTGAGTGTCACCCACTGGAGGGGTATGGACAGGAGGAACCCTGGGGCTTGTTGGCCACCATTAAAGCCTACTTGGCAAGTTCTAGCAAGTGAGAGACTATCTCAAAGGGGGGGTGGGGCTGAGGAACAATACCCTAGGTTGTCCTCTGGCTTCCACATGCACATGTACACACACGTGTAACACAGGAGTACACACATGTGTAACACACGAGTACACACAGGTACATCCACACCAGTATGTGCATACATGTGTAACACACGAGTGCACACACACACACACACACACACACACACACACACACTGGTACTCACTGTACTAGTGAGATGGAGGCAGGACTGGCAGGAGCTTAAGCCAGACAGGGCTACACAGTGAACTGAAGACCTGTTTGGGCTACACTGCAATGCTAAAAACACCAAACCCAAACAATTAAAAAACAAAACAAAACAAAACAGAAAAGTGTTAGTCACTGGGACGAAGAGTATCTAGAGTTGGGAGTTCAAGAGCTGTCTAGAACCAGTTTGTTGAAGGTGGAGCAGGTGGGTGTCACCTTTCATACAAGAATGTGCTTAGGACAGCCCTAGTTCACAGGCCACCAGTCTGAGCTGTTGAGATGCTTAAATACACTCTGATGCTTGAGCTACTGACAGCTGTCCCCTGGGGTGAGACTCGAGGCGGCAAAGCTCTCTCAACGGGCACACTTCTGTGAGTGTGGAGAGGTCTTCCCTTATCAAGGCATAGTGAAGCGTTGGGAATGGAGTCATCTGGCTCACATCAAACTATTTTTTAGGACCGACCCAGGGAGCGCCACTGAGGAGAGAGAGAGGGCGTCTGAGCCCCACGGAAGCAGCTGGGCCCTGAGCAGCCACCCAGAAGCACCTCCATTAAAGAACCAAGACCACCTCAGACCCAAGTAGGAGACCAGAGATGAAGGCTGGCGAGGTGGCTCAGGGCCCAGAGGGGCTTGCTGCCAAGGCTGCTGATCTGGAGCACCGTGGCACAAGGAGAGAGCTAATTTCCACACACATTTGCAATAAAGAAGTAATGTGAAAGACCTTCTCAGTGAGGATGGCATCCCACAGGGACGGCAGCCCAGTAACCGGGTCCTAGTGAGGTGGACCCAGACGCCAGCGTCCCCACGACTGGCACACACGCTCCAGACATGGCTCAGGGGTTAAGAGCACTGGCTGCTCTTTCAGAAGACCCCGGGGTTCAGATACTGTCCCCTACATGGTGCTCACAACCACCTGTAACTACAGTCCAGGGGATTTGACACCCTCCTCTGACCTCTGTGAGTACCACATACATGTGGTACAGACATACATGCAGGTAAAACACACATAAAAATAAATGGGGGCAGGGAAACATGTGCTGCCACCAACTGACCTATTATGTCTTTAATCCCAGCACTCAGGAGGCAGAGGCACATGTATGTTTCTAAGTTCCAGGACAGCCAGGGCTACACAAAGAAACCCTGTCTTGGGGGGGTGGGGGGAGTTAAGCTACATGACCCAAAATTGAAGTTTTGGAAACTAAATGATGCCCTTACGGTCACATTTCAAGAAAATATACAGTCTGATTCAGTTAAACAGCAAAATGCTGCTTTTATGTACCAGAGAGGCTGGCACCTCACACAGCCCACAGCGACTGCACTGATACCCTGTCCCCGAGGGCAGAGGAAGTTAGTGCTATAAAAGCTGCTAGAGCAGCGTGCTCTCAAGATGTGCTATGGGACATTCACATCACGGTTCATAACGGCAACAAGATCACAGTTGTGAAGCCGAAAGGGAATACAACTTTGTGGTTGTGCTCCACAACATGAGGAAGTGTATTTATTATACAGGGTCCCAGTGTCAGGAAGGTTGAGAACATTGCTCTAGGGGCAGGAGTTCAGAAGTCAGCCTCGAGACAAAACACACATGACTTGATGCTGGTGGCGCGGAATTCTCATCAGGACACGGTTATCACATATGGCTTCTACATCCTACACAGTCACGCTTGTTCATAGTGAAATCAAGTACAGTTTTATTTAAGAATTAGAAAGAATAATTGGTATCTGTGAAAGAAAATCCCATTTAATATATTTAAATAAACATTTCTGTGTGTAAAAAGAAGAGTACAGTAATTACTCCGTTATTCCCCCTCCTGGCAATGGGTCAGACAAGCTGCCTCCACTCACTCAGGATGGAGGCTGGCCAAGCTCAGGACGAGCAAGGGACAAGCTTCAGAGCCATACAGCTGCCCACCCATCGGGAAGGCTGAGGGCTCCAACCTTGCTGCCACTGTAAAAGCGGAGCAACCTAAGGCAGGGAGACGGTGGGAGGAGGAACAGGGAGGACTCACTAGCTGTTCTGAGGCAGCAACCTAGGAGCTTTGGCTGAGTCCTCAGGGACCTGACACTAAAACTGTCCTCCCTGATACACCAGCCCCCAAGTTAGCAACTACGTGGAAGAATTAATATTAAGTGTATGTCCTAGGCCTGAGCAGCAGCAGCTCCCACCGTGGCCACGGCTGTTTCTTGCCCAGCTTGGAGGCTCACTCCTCTGCAAATAGCCACACCTGCCTGCGGCAGCTGCAGGACCTCCTCAATGTTTCCATGATTGCCAAGTAGCCTATTCTGTGTGCAGTAGCCACTTTCTACCCGAGACCATTCACTCTGAAGCCTGCAACTAGACAAGTCAGTCTCCTGACAGTTCTGTAATTCGTGGAAGCCCAAAGACACGGTGGCCTGTCTAATCCCTGAAAAGCCCCATTAGCCTGATTCTCTGCCACCACCTGTCACTGCTATATTTATAAAGTTAAGAACAATCTCTAGGCCACAGCAACAGAGGACAGCAATCACCTGCCAAGCCTACTGTTAAGGAGCTCACGTTCCGTTGTGGACTTCTGACTTCCACCCTAGACGTTTCAGGAGGGTGGGCCTGTTCCTCCTCCACTCACACTCCCTAATAAACACAACCTTTAAGTCTCCTAGGGTACAATGCAGCATCTCACCAAGAGATCCTATGGCCTGGGCTCCCTCTCTCCTGGCCTGCCTTAGGCTGAGCTTTCCAGCATGTCAGGTGGAGGGAGGGTGACATCAAATGCCGGCATTCAGCTTTACAACCCACAAAGCCAAGGGCTGTCATTAGCTGTTCTCCATCCATCAAAAAGACAACTTCATGGCCCTCAAGGGGGATGGAGGCTGGAGCCAGCCCAGCTTAGATGCGCTGAGAGAGAGCCGGGTATGACAAACACCCATCCATTTGCAGCCTGGTGAGTGGGATGCGCTTGAGGAGGTGTGGTCTGGCTCCACCCACTTCAAAACTGAGTATTGCTGTCCCACCGTGGTTATTCCTGGGCAGCTTGGTGTGGACAATAGCCATAGCCACAGAGCTCTGCAGGCCTCAGGAGAACCTGAGAGCTGGCAGCTCCTAAACCAACTGACCTCATACTGGTAACTGGCAAACCTGTAAGCCTCTTTGGTATATAGAAAAAAAAAAAAAAAAAAAAAAAGCCATGTAGTCTAAAAATAAACAACTTTTGAGCAGGCTAAAAGTTTTTTGAACATACATCAGCTATATCCAGTTATCACATTGAAACCCAGTTCTCCTACTGTAAGACTTCATTCTGCCATCTGACTCACCTAACCATTAAAAATCTGACACAGGGGGTAGGGGGGCCGGACAGGGAGGTGAGCAGAATTGGGGTGAATGATGTGCAACTCCCAAAGAGTCAATAAAGAACTTAAATGAAAAAATAAAATCATTTTAAGGAAAAACAAGGACACAAAAGAGATGGGTTTAGAAAAAGGCGTGAGTGTGGGAAAAGCTAACATTCAGTATGATATACAATATTCAACGAGCTCCTCTCTTCTGTCCTCTCTTTATCCCCCTCCCTTTCTAATAAAACTTCTCACTCACACACACACACACACACACACACACACACACACACGATACAACGAAACTGCAAAAGAATTCATAAGATCTCTCTTATCTTAAAAAAACAAACAAAAAACAAAAAACAAAAACCCTGACGCTGCTCAAAGTCCTCCCAACACCCCTGTGAGGTAGGTAGGTGGTCCGGACCCCATCCTACTGATGGGGAGGCCTAAGCACAGAAGGGTGTGGGGGGGATAGAGCAAAGCTCTGGTCACACCCCCACCACAGCAGGGGCTGAAGTGGTCTTGGGGTTCCGGCTTGTTAGGAAGGAAGTCTTTTCCCGGTGGCTCACTCAGGCTCTGCGGGCCTCTCTCTGTGTGAGCCAGTTTCCTCAGTGGTGCATGTGGCCTGCAGACTGGCCCCAGAGCACTTCCAGCTGGGTGAATTCTCCGCTGTGCCTGCCTCCCTGGCTTCCTAAGCTGACTGACCAGGCCACAAGTCTTTGAGATTTCTGGATTCGTAGAAGTTCTGGTATAGGAACAGGGACTGGGATCACCACCGTGTTGATGGAACACCTATTATGGCAAGAAAAGCTAGAATTCCCCATTTACGCAGCCCCCAAGGTTTCGACAACTCGGGTTGAATCCTACAATATACCAACCCCCCACCTGACTGTGCCCCCTTGTCTGACAAGATCCTGTGCTGTCTCAATATTCAGCACTCAGCCACGCTAACCTCATCACCCTCATGGCCAGAACGCCCTCCACCACTATGTCCTCCGGAGCCGCTGGGCCCGAGTGTTCACAGACACATCTGCAGGACCACTAAGTTCCTGCATCTACTGCTCACCAGCCACACGAGCCCGTTGTCTCTGCTGAGGCAGAGGACACCAGTCCTGCCTTAAGCCAGCCAACCGGGGAATCGTAGGTCACCAAGGTAAATGCATGCTTCCCTGCTGGCTGCACTGCTGTGATGTGGTTCCCACCACCACCACTGCCAACATCAAAGCCAAGCTCCAAGGTTGCCAGTCATTACCAACCCCACATTGTGGTACCTGGAGACCCAGCCTAGATACAGCAAGCTGCCAGCATGTTTGGCAACACTGCCATACTCAGGATTCCCAGCAGGCTAGAATGAACGCAGGGCATACTAAGTGTCCATTCTTTTCAACCCCACAATGAGTCAGTTAAGAATGTCTCTGCTCAGGGGAGAAGGAAGGACGGACAGACAGACGGTGTTTGAGTCTGAGAGAACCTGAGCACAGAGCACTCTAAAGGCTGATCTGGATCGGTTGGACTTGGCAGGAAGTGACAGGCGGAGGCAGCATGCCGATTACCAGAGCCAAGTGTGTTAGCCGACACACATGCAAATTTTCAGAGTGGTTCTTCACCAGCTGTGCTCATGTTGCCTGTTGCACACTAAGACACTTCTACATCTGAGAGTAGAAGCTTGGAGAACAAATCAAAACCCCAGGTTGGAAGGATCTCACATCAAGACCAAGTCCAGACTGATCAAGGGTCACACCTGCTTGAAGCTTTTATGTGCAACAACAATGCTACATGCCTCCCAGACCTGCAGAACAAGGGTGCCAGTGGACCTGGCCCGCGTTGCCCAACCGAAGGTTATTCAAGAGTCAACTGCCTGAACTCACAGGTGTGTGAGCTATGCTGGACCCTCTGGGAAACAAACGCAAAACACTTGAAGCAGCAGCAAGGGTGACTTACTTTGAAAGAACACAGAAAACAAATGCGACACACTAACCCTGCAACAGAAAAACACAAAACATGAGCTATGATAAAATGAGAGGGGAAAAAAAAAAAAAAAAAAAAAAAACCAAACACACAGAGGGCAGTATTTCTCAACATCAGCACAGGCACCTGGTAAATACTTCCTGGGGAAAGATTCGGTGAGGCCAGGCCTGCAGGAGACCCCAGGGCCTGCATCCTCGGGCCCGGGTACAATGGCTGCTCAAAGCCACGGAGCACTGAAGGGGTCTGTGCTGCCTGTTGGTCTTGGAAACAGCAAGGCAGGAAGCATCGGCGTCCCTTTGAATCTATACTGCTGTTCTTAGGGAACTGGTGTGTAAATATGATGAAACGCATGATGAGCTCTAGAGTTAGCACAGATGCTCGTGCACTTAGGGGCAGACAAAGGTTAAAGTTATGCTGTGTTTTCGGTGAAATTAAAGGTTTCTGATGCGATCTGAATGCTGTTATGCGGCAGCTCTGACTACACATTCTGGCGTTAGTGCTGCAGAGGGCAGTGTCCTCTCCCGAGTGTTCCGGTCACAGTGCACATACACGCTGGCCTGAGGGGCATGAGACTGTGGCTTGGGTCCTCGCCCTGCCGCTGTGAAAAGGGCAGGGATGAACCTCTTCAACACGCTCCTTGTTCACCGTCTACCTTCAGTCCACACAAGCAGAGGCTGCTTCAGCATGTCCTTTGGTGCTAAGGCCTTCTGACCGTTAGGTCTCGGGTGACATTCTGAGGAGTAATTAGGGACATATAAAATGATTAAGAAACTCATTCTGCAGTGGCCAATTGGATGTAGTTTTGTCTTAGGCTGTGCAGGGCCAGAGACTGCCTGGTCCCACAGGCCTCTGCCCTCATAGCTCCACCTTGACTCCTTTAATGAAGGGTAGGCCCGTGGGTACCCTCTTCTTGTACTCCAAGTATTCCTCCCCAAAAAAGTGAATGAGCGAGATCTCCTCCTCTTCTGTGCGGTCACGGAAGAACCGCCACACCGTCAGGGCGTAGACAACACCACAGATGGGGTTACACAGCATCACCTGGCAGAAGAGCACAAGATGACCAGTCAGAGCGGCCTGATGCCCAGGCACCTTCTCCACACAGGGCTTCTTGCAGGGGCCCAGAAGACACTCAATTCTGTGAAAGCCGTTAACATTCCCCGGAGTCACCCTCACTGCTGCATCTTTTTGTACCTGTCTGTGATTCTCAAGTAAGCAAGACCTCAGTTACAGTGAGAGACAATACTCTTGGGTTTCAATCATAGCTGGCGCAAGCCCCCACCTGAACTCAAGGGTGGTGTGGTGGTGGGAACTCATACCCGTGTCTCTGTCCTCCTGACCTCTCCCTGCCCACTTGAACAGACCTGTTTATCTTGGACCCTTCTTCCTGCCCCCAAGACCACATGAGCCAAAGGCTACCATCTGAGCTTCCAAAACATTTTTCAGAGATTACTCAGCTCAGAAAGTGGCAGGTGCACAAGTCACAAAAGCTGTGCCTAGCCGCCTTTTATATGTGGCTTCTTTTGAATCCCCGCCCCCTTTCCAACCTAGTCCTCCAGCCACAAAGCCCCTCAAAGTTGAAAGCATTCCCAGCTTTAGAAGCGTCCTTTGTTGCCGTGGAAACCACTACCCCACCCACACCCACTCTAGGTATCAGGACCCATCCAGTGACACTTCCCCTCAGGGAACCAGGTATGCCCCAACCACTTCCCTGCACTCTTCACCGAGCACTGGCTGTGTTCACAGCACTATACTAAGCCACTCAGCCTTCAACCCATCTTTGACTCAGAAGCACTGTCCCTACACTACCGTCCTGGCTTACACGGTAGAGAAGGCAGGCCTCAGTGACCAGGCCTGGCCCACCTGGCAGCACCACAGTCTGTGCCATCACAGCTGGCAAATGTGTGCAGCTTTCTGGGCAGCCTTGAAGGCAGGATTCTTAATCATCAGTGGCAACCTTCTACCGAGGAAAACCAATTTTCAGTGCGTCATCAGCATCGTTCCAACAGTCAAGACAAAAAAATAGTGTTTTGTATAAGGTAAGCACCGATGCAGCAAAGACCCATCCTCCACAGGTACACACACATGCACAAGGGTGCACTGTAGAAAACACCAATGATCTCAAAGGCATGAAAAGCCCTTCAGCCCTTAGGCTGCAGAGGCATTTGACAAATTACATTCATCAGCTGCCATCAGCGCCATCATCCCAGGGCTGCGACTGCAAGCGGAGCAGTACGGCGTCCCAGAGACACACAGCTCTGAAAGAAATGCTAGAGTCACCTCCTATGCCGTTATGGGGTCACCAGAATCCCCGTGGCCTGTGCACCACTCAAGGGGATGTCTGGGGGGTCCCAGGTGATTTTCCCAGGCTCTACTTACTCTCTCTGGCCAGGTTGTTCTAGGACTAAGTATAGCACCAGAGACAGCTGTTAAGAAACAAGGGTTTGGTCTGGATCCCCAGACAGAGCAAACCCCACAGCTCTCATTAACCTGGCAGGACCTTGGCCTCATTCGGGCCTATTTTTTGATGAAAACCCACTGAGCTACCACAGGGTGGCTGAGGACATTCCCTCCCCAAAGCCTGCCTTCTCTAGCCCAAGGTGTTCCAGATTCCAGTCAGAGTGGCAGAAAGGGGCGCAACACAGGGCAGCGCAGCACCACTACCACTAGGGGTCACATGCCACTCAGAAGGCAGGCTTGCCCCTGTCTCATCTCCCTTTCTGATGCTGGCCTGAAGGGAAGCTCCCTCCCTGCAGCGGCTGACCTCTGTGCTCACCTCCCTGCAGCAGGCTGACCTCTGTGCTCACCTCCCTGCAGCAGGTTGACCTCTGTGCTCACCTCCTGGTGGGTGCCAGACTTACCACCTGCTGCCCTGGGGTTTCCCCTTTAAAAGAATAAATCGTCCTCAAGTTTAAAATAATTTAAAACAACGCCCAGATTTCACCTCTAAAACACCTAACGACTAGATTAGGTCATGACCACCTGGAACACACCAGGGAGCACAGGATGACAGGCCATCGGTGCACACACTAAAAAAGACTTAAATGAACACTTAGAAATGATGGGTTTTACGGTGTGCCAATTATACTTCAATTTCAGAAACATAAAACAGTCAAGTGGCCTAGACAGGAGGGTTACAAGTTCAAGTAAACGTGGACTACACAGCAAGACTCTGTGTCAAGACACCAAAAGAGAAAGAAACTTAGGAAAAGGTAAATTCACAGAATACCAGTGTCAACTTTGGTACCATACCTGGGTCCCGATACTCCAGTAAAACCAGCCCACGTAGGAGGGATGCCGGAACCAGGCATACACCCCGCTCGTCACCAGAGTGTGGGTGTCTGACTTCTCACTCTGCACCACGTGGTTGAAATTGGAGCCAGCTGTGAACATGGCCGCTTTCCGCAGGCACTCTCCAAACACCACCATCAGCAGCCCAGTGGTGCTGAGCCAGGTGATCTGCTTCAGTTCTGCAGAGACACACAGGGACAAAGAAGGAGTGGGGGCGCTGGGGTGTGGATGACTGTCTGAAATGACCTCTTTCCCTCAGGAGAGAGACACCAGAAAGCACCCTGTGGGCAATCAGCATCTATCATCACATTAAACTTGAGCAATAAGAAAACTACCCCCAACCCCAGCACCACTGTTTTCTGTTTCAAGTGCCAACAAGTCAACTGTGAGCAGCTCTCCCTGCCTGGGCTGATGGGCTCCGTTCCGAGCCACACACTGGTTCACATCCTTCCCTAGGGAAGGTGTATTGCCGAGAGAAAAAGACCAGTCTGTTTCCAAGTCAGTCCGAGCACCCACATCCAGCCTTGGGTAAGTGTGATTTAGGTGTGTTCCCAATACAGACGTCTTGTTTTGCTTTATAATAAAACCATGTGAAATTTTCATGTTACAGAAAAGTATTTGGGCTCAAACTTCATCTAGTCCAATGCCAATGTTAAGATTGCAACCAGCAAGGTGAGGCGCCGTCTCAGGCAGTGCCCTGAAATCTCAGGGCTAACAGCAAAAGGTCAACATGTCCTGGATTCAAAATCCAGAAGCAGAATTCTCCAGCGAGTGGAGTCTGTCCTTTATAAATAGCTTAGGGAGGGGCGAGGGCTGGGGCGTATTGCTCAGGGGAGATTAGACCCGAAAGGTAAGCCAATGTCACTCTCCTAAGCCCACAGGAAGGCACCCTCCCCCCACCAGACAGGAAAAGTAGGACACACCCACCTGGCCAAAAGATGTTTTCCAGTGTGAACTCTATCCAGGAAGAAAGAGCAGCCACTGTGTACTCCAGACTGTGGTTCAGGAGGAAGGAGTCCAAGGACAGACTTTTGGGGTTATTGACAGCTGTCACTAAGTACTCAGAATAGTGGAACAATGACAGCGAGCACACATACCTGTGCAAAAAAACACAAACAAAGCAGTAGACTAGGCAAGAGAACCAAGTTAGGCAAAAGTATAGATCCTGGTCTGCTGAGCTGTCCCTAACCCATGTGCTGCTGCCATCACCCGCCTGAGTGACACCAGGCAGGCACACATGTCATCCATTCCCTCTTGAGCTTGCAGAAAGTGGGGGGTTGAGTGGTGCTGTTATGTTTCTGAATGTCACAGACAAAATTAAAAAAAATAAAAATCTCCATAGGTGAAGGAGGAATTATGGTCCCTTTACGGCTTTTAATATGACAACTTCTTCACACTTTAACATGAAAGGGGAGGATATCAACAAAGTAGCGATGCATGTGGGAAACAAAACTCAACAGAACTAAAATGATTCCAGCAAAGAAGGGTTAGACGGCTCAGCGTACTGATAATAGGAGATAAAGCGTTTTACCTTGAAGCCACGATTCATATCCAAGTCAGAGGCTAGAAGGCTCAAGGGACTGAACTCATAGTGTAGGGGAAAGTCCTACACTGGCTGTGGGGGAAGCACTAGCCGGGACCTAATAGAAACCGGAGACGGAGAAGGCTTAGGAAACAGCGGGAAGCGTGCCCCTTCCCATCACCGCGGACCTGCACCCCTTCAGGAAATGGCTCATCATGGCAGCTTCGGATGGCGGGAGCCTCTGGAGAGGGCACAGGGAGACCCGTTTCCATCCACCACAAAATCCACTGACATGCACAACGGTGTTCACGAGACTCGAAACGTGGGGATTCGGGGGAGGCAGGAAAGAGGCTGCTGCTTCAGAATCCTAACCAGCCTCCTGCTGTCAGAGCCCACACAGGGATGAGGAGAGGCCCCTACTCACCCACTACTCTGCCGACCCTCACCTCAACACCGTCATTCCCAAAGGCAGTCTTACCAGCCAAAGTGACTCCAGGAGGACTGGCTGAAACTTAGTAGCACACCGCAGCCAAACACAAAGCCGAGGAAACAAGCTCGGATGGCTATCTGCAAACACACCCAGAAGAGCCTCAGTCACCGGAAGTTCCATGTGCAGAGCCCAAACCCAGACTCTGAACACCGTGAAGGATGAGCAGGGTCCATTTGCTCAAGAGAGAAAGAGGATGAAATGGGGTTGCTTGGATTCGAATTGCTCTCTCTCTCTCTCTCTCTCTCTCTCTCTCTCTCTCTCTCTCTCTCTCTCTCTCTCTCTCTCTCTGCCCTCCCTTCGGCAAGTTACTTAAACGACAGTTTACCCATCTACACCATGGAAACAACAGTACTGTAGGGCAACATAGAGGCTTCGCCACAGAAAGCACCTAAGAACCCCCGGTTTTAACAGGCACAATAAGTATTACTATTACCACCGGCATCGGCAGGGCTATCTACGGGAAAGGTGTTTACGCCCCATTTAGGGGCTATACTCCCAAGTCAACGCCTCTAATGAAAACTCTCGCGACTGTGCCCTCAGCCACCTCTGAGAAGTGGGGCGTCGGCCGGCAGGTAAAACACCACACCTGTCGTTACATAAACTTAAAAACCCCGTGAGTTCGCTCACTTCCCACCTGGCTTGGAAGCCGCTGATGGGCAGGGGATGCAATCAACACCCACAGCTAGGGGAAGCGGGTCCCTGCCGGGACCTCAGCTTCTACCTCGGGCACAAGCGTGTGGGGTGGAGGCGAAAAGGCAGAGCGACCACCGCCAGGCTGCAAACCAACCGGCTGCCTGCTCCCCGCCAGCCCGAGCCCGGTCCCCAGGTCACCTACTCAGCCCTGCCTGCCCGATGGATCCGGGCCCCGAGCCCTGTCCGCCCGGCGCGCCCTGCCCCGGTCGCCACCTCCTCGGCTCACCCTGCCCGGTGCCCGCCTGGTCCCGGGCCACCCTGTCCGTCCCGCCGGTTCCCCATCCCCGGTCCTTCCCCGTCCCCGATGCCCCGTCCCCGGTGCCCCCGTGCCCGTCCCCGGTCCCCCCCCCCGTCCCGGTGCTCCCGTCCCGGTGCCCCCGTCCCCGGATCCCCGTCCCCGGTGCTCCGTCCCCGGCGTCCGTCCCTCCGCACCTGGTAGCGCGGCGGCCGGTAGAGCAGCAGCAGCAGCGCGTTGAGCCCGGCCACGTAGAGCGCCAGCCCGGTGCGGCCCTGCAGGCCGGCGCGCGTGAGCAGCGGCAGGGCGAGCACCGAGGCGCCCAGCAGGAAGGTAGCGAGGCTGAGGCGCGCCTCGGAGCCCGGCGGAACCCGCGCCGCGCAGCCCGCCATGGCGCAGGGCGGCGGAAGAGCCGGCGGCGGACTAGCGGCCCGAAGCGCCGACCGTAGCCGGGGAAACCCGAAGGCCGCGCCTGCGCACTCGGCCGCTGACGCCGGCTCGGGAAGGGCAGGCAACCCGGAGCTGCTCGGGGCCCGCCTGCGAGTTCTCGCGAGAATGGCGCCGCGCGCGGCGGAGGGCCGGGATTCGGAGCGAGCGGCGCGCCCCGCCGTCGCTAGGAACGTGACGTCGGCAGAGGGGCGACGGGCCATCCCGGAAGTGGCCTCGTGGTCTTGTCGAAGTTCACCCCAAGTTTAGAACCGAATCCCGGTCCCAAGAAACCACCGGGCGTCACCGGCCCCTCGTTCGTGCCTCGGCCCCAAAACAGACCCCGGGCCCTAGGGTCCGCGGACCGGGCGACGAGCCTTCGAGACCGGCATCCGGGGCCTCCCCAAAACGGGATCGCCCCTCCTAAGTGGAAGTAACTAGGGTTTACTATCTATCTATCTGTCTGTCTATCTGTCTGTATATCATTCCATCTATCTGTCCATCTATCTATTATCTATAAGTTTTTTGTTTGTTTTTTACAGACAGCGCACCAAACTTTGTTGTGATGCTTGATTTGGGGGGAGGCCAGCATTCGGAGCGATTTTGATTGACCTGTAACAGGTTTCTTTTTTTAAAGATTTGTTTATCGTGTATAATATATACGTCGTTCCTCCTCCTGCATCCCCTCAGGCCAGGAGAGGGCACCAGATCTCACCAACGATGGCTGTGAGCTCCATGTGGTGCTGGGATTTGAACCCGGGTCCTCGGAAAGAGCAGCCGATGCTCCTAACCGCCGAGCATTCTTTCCATACCCTGTAATAGGTTCTGTTTGTGTGCGTTTTCCATGCTGCCTATAATGAAGATGTCAGTGTTAAAGCCAGAAGTCTTCCCTCACTTCTTGTCATTTTAAATTTACACAGTACTCGGGGGCTGGGGAGAGGGCTCAGAGGTTAACAGCACTGGCTGCTCTTCCAGAGGACCCAGGTTCAATTCCCAGCAACTGCATGGAGCTCACAACTGTCTGTAACTCCAGTTCCAGGGGAGCCGACACTTTCACACCAATTCACATAAAATAAATTTAAAAAACTAGTTTAAAAAATGTATACAGTGCTCGGATATATTCGTGTGGCACCACACAATGTGGGTTTGACCAGTCTGGAATCGGAATCCACCGCAGAGATCCACCGGCTTCTGCCTTCCTCACTGGGAGGAAAGGCCGGGCCACACACCCAGCCTAGTTTTGCCTTTGAGTCAGATGTGTCCTCTGCTGCCCAGGACGACCTTGAACTCAGTGGGTATCTGGGACATGTCCTGGAACTTGCACTCCTCCAGCCTCTCCCCTCCAGAGGGCTGGGATTTCAGGTGTGAGCCATCACTCCGGATTGTGTCTGCTGCTGGGGACCGAACTGAAGGCTTCTTATGTGATGGGCAAGCAGTCTGCTGACTGAGTTATCTCTCCAGTCCATGGAGTGTGGGGTTGGTTTGGTTTGAGTTCAGGAGAGAAACCCTTGGGTGCAAGGGCTGCAGGACAGGAAGGGTGTGGGAAGACTTTAGGATCTGGCAGGCCCTACCAGCTCCTTAAAACTAGGAATCGTTGAGGAACCAAGAGCTGGCTCTGGATTTGAAAGGCAGAGGCAGGAAGGAGCAAGCAGGATGGGAGACAGGCCCCGGGAGCTGTAGGGCAGGTAGCTGTAGGGAGCTCTGCATGTGGACACAGCAGCAGGTCCTGGCAGGAGCCCTGTGGAGAACCTGGGCCGGTATGCCAGGCTCCAGTACTCTACATCCTACCTTGGTGACCTTAGGTAGCTTTTGTGAACCTTGTCTTCCTCCATTCCTCCAGGGAATCATCCATTGCCCTGCTTAACCTTAATTGTCACCTTGACACAGCCTAGAGTCATCTGAAGAGAAGAGGCTTGACTGAGGCACTGCACGCATGAGGTGGTCCATGGGCACGCCTGTGAGGTGACATCTTGATTATTAATTGGTGTAGGAGGGCCCAGTCCACTGTGGGTGGCACCATTCCCTGGCAGGTGTTCCTAAGCATGGGCAAGTGAGCGAGCTGTAGAGCATCCTCCTCTATGACTTCTGCCGAGCTGCTTGACTTCCGCCCTGACTTCCCTCAGGGGTGGACAGTGACCTGGAAGAACTACACCAGGGTTGTCTACAAAGCCCAGCACTGTGTTTTGATTGTGCGTGGAGGACATGATAGGAACGAGAAAGAGATTTAATGGTTCAGTTAGAATGAAATCCATACACACACACACCACACACCATACACACACACACACACACACACAAACCAAATAAGGCTCTCTAGCCTCCTTTCTGTTGCTGTGATAAAACACTTGCCAAAAGGAACTTGAGGAGGAAAGGGTTCATTTGGCTTAATACTTCTAGGTCATGGTCCATCACCGAAGGAAGTCAGGGCAGGAACCATGGAGGAACGCTGCTTCTTGACTGGTTCATCTGCTCATCCTTTTGGGATGGGGGCAGGGAAGGTTTCTAGACAGGGTTTCTCTGTGGCTTTGGAGCCTGTCCTGGCACTCACTCTGTAGACCAGGCTGGTCTCAAACTCACAGAGATCTGCCTACTGAATGCTGGGATTAAAGCCGCATGCCACCACTGCCCGGCTTCACCTGCTCATCCTTAGCGTTCTCATAAATCCAGTACCACCTGCCTGAGGAATGTTGTCCAAAGTCGGCTTTCTTCTCAGATAACTAGGCTGTGTCAATTTGTCGTGAAAGCTAAGCAGCACAGAAGGCTGATGGAGAGGCAGTGCCATACGGGAAGGAGGCCTACGAGCAGCAGTTCCTCATGGCCTCCTCAGACTCAGGACCTCTCCCCCAGTCAGGACACGTCAGAGCCACTAGAGGGCGCCTGTTGTCCCTCACTTCAGGGAGGGCTCTTGACCAGGAGGCACAATCTCTCTCTGGTGGAGCCCCTTCTCAGGCCCTGAGCTTTTGATCTCCACTCTTAGACAACCAGCAAAGTGTAACTGACTGGAGAGCTTGAGCCACTCCGTCCCCTGCCTGTCACCTCCCCTAAGGCCCCAATTCCTTTATCCCAGAGGTCAGAGAAAGGAAAAGATGTGTTCTGCCAGATGGGGCTACACCACAAGGAAGGTGACCTTTTTAGGGATCGCTGGGATTGCTGAAACTGTCAGGGCCTAGCACTCAGCACAGTTGTGGAGAGGGAAGCAGGCAGGTTCTTATACACCCGGGCATGTGTGTAGCCAGAGAAACAGTCACACAGAGGATGTATATGCCCAGGAAAACAGTTAAAGAATGCCTATGACCAGAGAAGCAATCACATCCAGAGAGTACATATATCCAGGGAAACAGCCACACACAGCGCAGCACTCACACAGTCATATATATAGTTACACACACAGAATATGTATGTATGTATGTATGTATGTATATCCAAGGAAACAGTTATACACAGAGTACATATACCCAGAGGAAGAGTCACATGGAGAACACACATATACCCAGGGATATGTCAGAGTGCATGCACTGACCCAGGGAAGCAATCACACACAGAGAGAGGACTACATCCATATACACAGGAAACACAGGCTTGCTTTTCCCACCAGAGAGGAAAGGAGTCTCACTTATGGTTTAAAGCCTTAAGTGTAGGGAAGTGTGTAACCATCCAGCTCTCCATCCAAACACAGGAGATGACAGATCTCCAGAATGGGAAGGAAGAAAGGGAAAGTGTCCAGTTCTGGGATGCACTGCTCTTTTCTTGAAAAATAAGCATTTGAATGTGTTTTGTCCAAACAGCCTCCAGACAAGCACAAAAGGAGCTCTTTCTCGGGCAGTAGGGTCCCTCTGCAGCCCATGCCTTCCCCATCTTTATATACCACCACTAGCTAAAGCAGTTTTCCTGTCTGGGACAAGTATAAGGAAACTGAGGCAAAGAAGCAGACAGACTTGATCTGGACAGGCTGGTACTGCTTTATTGGAACAGCGAGGGGACCCAGTCTTTCCTCTGGATGAAGGCTGAGTGCACTTAGAGAGGCTGGGGATATGTGTGCAAACATGCACACATATGTACATAGCTGTAGGAAGCTACAGGCATTTTGTCATTTGACCGGAAGCAAGTTGGGTTGTTTTTGATACCTAGGCATATTGCTCTGCAAGTGGGGCCAAGCAATTCTCGATGGCTAGGGGCTATTGCCCCATAGGGCTTGACTCAGTCTTCATGATTTGAGGCAATTACCTACACTAAGAACCACCTCAGCATTTCCAAATTAAACCACAAGCTGAGATGAAACAAGCTGTCAGTCTTTCTTTTTAAGATTCAGCTTTATTACCTTAAATTACGTGTGTGTGTGTGTGTGTGTGTGTGTGTGTGTGTGTGTGTGTGTGTGTGTGTGCACATGTGAGTACAGGTGCCAGTGGAAGCCTAAGGCAAGTTGCACCCCCTGGAGCTGGGGTCACAGGTGCAAGAACAGTATGCACTCTTAACTACCGAGCCATCTCTCCAGCCCCCAGACTTTTGTTTCTTAAGCACCACACTTTTATTGAGCAAGAGAGAGTGTGAAGAGGATAGCGAGTCCAAGGCAGGTACACAGATGCATGGACGAAAGCCACCCATCCTACACACAAAATTCCCAGGGTAGAAGCCGGCTCGTATTATTTCATTCAAGCCTGAAGCCAAGCAGGAGGAAAGCCCAGGATGCTCATATCCCCCTCCCCAGTGATGGATGCCAGATCAGTCATTTGCAGAGGGCTACCCCCCTGCCCCCAGAGCTGCTGGCTATGGGGTCCACCTGCCTATCCAGAGGGCAGTGGGGAGGAGTCTGCCCAGCATGGCTATGGGTCTCCACTGCAGACAGCCGGGTTTTCCAAAAGAAAATTTCCTCTCCTCCGGCAGTCACAGGATGGAGGAATGAAAGCAGCTCTTTCCAGTCTGGTAAATGATGTGTGATTTATGAGTACATCGGCCCTCGGTGCATAAGTCACATTGCACAAAGGGGCCGGGTAAATATTTAAAGATTAGAGCCAGCTCGGGGGAGACACAAAAGGCTAGGACAAAGAGAGTCTCTCTGAATTCACTCTTCCTAAGCTGGGCTGGCCTGGGCAGTGTTGATGCACTCCCTGAAGTCCCAGCCTTTGTCCCCTGAAGGGCCCTTGGCTGCTGTACAACTCAAAGTCTCAACACTGCTAAAGAGAGTTAAACAATTGCAGCCTCTCCAGCCCCATCTGGAGACAATCAACTGAGTCACTCCAGGGCCTTTGCTGTGCCCTGATATTTAATTACACACAGCAATCCCTGCGTCCCACTTTGAAGTACATCTGCTGAGGGGAACAGGCTTCTTCCCCCAGTTACCGCCAGCGCCCACAGCGGCCTGTGCCAGGCTCATCATTTAGCATTGGTTTAAAGCCATAAGTGCAGGGAAGAAGGGCTTGTACCACTCAGGACCCTGCTCAGGACCCTGGGCAGCCAAGGGCTGGTGTCTGGGATAGGAGGTGGGACATTAGGTAAGGCTCTTGTTTGGGGGCTTCAAACCCCATCTCCACTTTTGGTTCCAGACCCATGTGTGCCTTTTGCCTAAGTAGAGAAAGCAAATGTGAAAGACACAAAGGCACCGACTGGGTCATTTTCACCCTCCGATCCCTCAGTGTGAGAAAGGGGTGGGGTGGGGTGGGCTGAGAGCAGACATTTTTCCTTGGATGAGCAAAAGGGGCCCGGGTTTCCCCCCTTGCTCCTCCTGGGCCTGTACTCCTTTCCAGGTACCTTGGGGACCCTGAGTGCTCAAGACAGAAAGGGAGTTGATGGCCTACATCCTGGTTTGCATAAGCAGGGTTTCTAAGTTGGTCCATGACCTTCCCGGCAGTTCAAAGTCAGTCTGGTGCCCAGCTTGCTCAGAGAGGGTAAGGTGAGCAGCTGTCTCTCCTCACTTCTGGAACCATTCTCTCTCTCCCTGGTGGGTCTGCCTGAAGGTGCAGGTGAGACGTCCCTTCTGGACAGATGGAACACCAGTCTTCAGCCTGAATCTCTTCACCTGTCACCTTTTCCAGTGACCTTGCTGGCTCTAACTTAGTGGGAGAAGAGGCTGCCTAGAGGACAAAGCTGTAATGGAAGCTACTGATTCGGAGCTGGAGGCGAGATAGGGTGTGGGGAGAGATGGAGGGGTCCCTCCTGGCCAGGAGCTTGCACAACCCTCAGCCACAGGCTCAAGCGTTGGGGCGTGTTTTATAGCGGCAACGGAAGGAAAAGCTGGGAAGTCCCCACAGGTAGAGAGAGCCCTGTCCAAGGACCCGCCCATGGGTAAGGGGCAGTAGAGTCATGATGCAGCCGTAGGCCTGTTAAACAGATCCTAGCAGCGAACAACCGCTGTGAATCCGGTCGTGGCCCCGTGGCGGGCCTCACTTGCCCCAGCCAAAGCAGAACATTGCAGATTAGTTCATTTTGTGGTCAATTTTCCACTACCTAAGAAACGCTTAGCCACCCACATGAACGGCCCCACCCAGTGCAGCCAGGATCCTGGGCATAGGCTTGTGGTGATGGCCTAGACAGCGGGGGGGGGGGGGGGGGGAGATAGGGCGGGAACGAGAGAGGGGGACTTTATAGTGACCCTAATTCTGGAGAGGGGGCGGGACCAGCACCCAGCGCCCCGCTGTGCGCCGGGAAAGCTGTGCGCAGAACTATTGGTTTGCTAATGCACAGACTGAAAGGCGCGGGCAGCAGTTTATGGGGAAGTATTGTAATTACAAGACAAACTGCCCCCGCTTCTGGCTTGGCTTGAGAGCGAGGTGGGTGGAGGAGGGGACCCGTCGAAGTGAGGCGCGCGCACGGCCTCCCTACAGATGTGCAGCAGCTGGAAGTCAGTGCGCCGCGGGGAGCCGGGAATTTGGCCCCCGAGAAGGCGGGCGCGGGCGCCGCTTTGTGCAACCCGCACAAAGCCCTTAACACTCGGCTGCCCCCTTTGTGCCGAGCCTCCCGCCCGCCTGCCCCGCGGCGCCTTTGTACCGGGCCGCCACCTCCCCAAAGCCGTAGCTGTAGCTAGGCGCACGGAGGCAGTTCCGGCCCGGTTGGCCCTGGCGCTTTAAAGCTGCCCGGCGCGTGGCAGCGCTCGCCACTGGGCTTCAGCCCGGTCATCAACCCAGGGTACAAACCTACCCGGATCTGGTCCACCCGTCCTATGGCGGCGGGGGGAGGGAGGGAGGGGCAAGAGAAGGTTCCAGAGTTCTGGTCGCCTTTGCCCAGGCCTGAAAGGGAGAGGGCGGGGCTCGATTCTCCACGCTGCTTGGCGCTTGGAAGCGCACCGACAAGGCCCATCAATGCCCAGAACGGGGGTGGGGGTGGTGTGGGGAGGGAGTGGAGGGGTCAGAAAGATGCCCGATTTGGGGGCATCTTGACCCAACAATGTCCTCTTGAGGCCCTACAGAGGTCATTGTTTTAATTTCTTGACCACAGAGAATGCTGTAGGATTTGCGCGACTTCCTATGGCCTCATAGGCACTGTCAGGAATGCCACTTCAGTCTCCTGGCTCCCAAACCAAGACCAGGAGAGTACAAGAAACAGAGTTATCTAGGTTTGAACCCAAGAATTTCCCTGGAGTCAGCCTTGTCAATGACAATCCTGTGGGAGTGGAGTGAGGGCATAGCACGTGGTCCCAGAGCCTCCTGTGTCCCCACAACACAGGAAATGGAAGCTGTGCAAGGACATACAATGAAGTCTGGACCTTCCTCAGAGCCATCAGTGGTCCCCACCCCAACTCCCGAGAAGGTCCACAGGAACTGAACCCCAGTTGCTGGTGCGCTCTCTCTCTCTCTCTCTCTCTCTCTCTCTCTCTCTCTCTCTCTCCCCCTCCCCCTCTCCACTCCCTCCTCCTCCTAGACAGGGTTTCTCTGTGTAGCCCTGGCTGTCCTGGAACTCATTCTGCAGACCAGGCTGGCCTCGAACTCACAGAGATCTGCCTGCCTCTGCAGCCTGAGTGCTGTAATTAAAGGCGTGTGCCACCACCGCCCGGCTCAGGTGTTTTTCTCTTAAAGACTGGCCCTTCACCATACTTTTTTTTTTTTTTTTTTTTGAGACAGGGTTTCTCTTTATTGCTTTGGAACCTGTCTGGAACTCACTCTGTAGACCAGGTTGGCCTCGAACTCACAGAGATCTTCCTGCCTCTGCTTCCTGAGTGCTGGGAGTAAAGGCGTGTGCCACCAACGCCCCCCTTCACCATACTTAGAAGCCTGGAAGCCCAGGGCTGGGGGTGGGGTAGTCTGCCTCCTAGCTGGAAGTCTCTATACTGGGTCCTATCAGTCAATACTCTAGTGGCTGGGTTCCTGGAAGGAGGAGGCCGTTGCGGCCCAGCCCTGCGGGCGGGCTGCATGCTTTAATGGGACACATGTTGCTGCGTGGCCCCCACAGGCCCTGCTTGCGACTGGCTTTGAGCAGCCACAGGCAGAAAATTGCTACATTGTCCTGACATTAGGGCGAGTAAATCAGCATCTCAGCGTGGCAGGGCGTGAAAGGCATGGCTGGCCAGCTCTCCTCATCTGCAGCGTCTTCATCAGACCTCAGGACACCCAGGGCTCCATCCTCATCACTCAGGGTGGCACGCAGCGCACAAAGCTCCCGGTGACATTGGAGGACCACCAGAAGAATATTGGGAGATAAGACGCAGCCGGGACTTGACAAGTAGAGACCGTGGTGAGGTTCGGACCTACAGTAACTGGCTCAACAATGCCTGGAGAGGATGGCTAGGGAAAAGTCTTCAGTGGTGAGTCAAGGAAGAGAAAGAAAAAAAAAGAAAGAAAAGAAAAGAAAGGAATGCTCGGGGGAAGCAGGAGGCATCTTGAAAGCCTGAGACAGCCTGGGTTATTGGAAAGGGCCCCATAGAGGGACATAGGGACAGCTCCCCTGCATCCCGTTTCTGTCCCCTCCCCCTCTAGGTTTTGCCAGTTTCAAGAGCCTCATTGACATGTAAACGAGGTACCCCTATAAAGGCAATGCAGTCTACTGTCTCTGCAGACACCACAAAATGGGCACTGAGCCCACATCGAGGGGCAGCCCCAGTGGTTCAGCCAGCAGCTTCCGAAAGGTCTGGTGTCCTGAAGGACATGGGATAAGAACCCCTGGGGCGGGAACCCCTGGGCTGGAGGGAGTGGAGCCCTGGAAAACTAAGGCCTTCCCTCTAAAAGCTACTGGCTGGCCCACAGATCTCCAAGCCTCTGATGGAGAAGAAGCGCCGTGCACGTATCAACATGTCCCTAGAACAGCTCAAGTCTCTTCTGGAGAGACACTACTCGCATCAGGTAAGACAGGAGAGAGAGGGAGCGATTGGTGCCGCCCTTCCCCAGTCTGCCTGTTAAGAGCACCTTATGGCTTGGCAGATACGGAAGCGGAAGTTGGAAAAGGCTGACATTCTGGAGCTGAGTGTCAAGTACATGAAAAGCCTTCAGAGTTCATCGCAAGGTAGTGAAGGGAGGGCTTGAGGACCGACAACGTGGCCCTGGGAGGGGCATGCGAGAGCTAGCCGTGAAGTCTTGGGGCTAAGCATGGCGCTGTTTGCCATGGGAAACTGAGGCAGGAGGATGGAGAGTTGGAGAACAGTCTGAGCTGTAAAGTGATAGCCTGGGGTGGGGTGGGCGATAGGTAGAGAGGAGAGCTGAAGTGAAGAGCGAAGCGAGGAGGGCCCACCACCCGGAGTGGACGTGGGGAAGGGCAGCTAAGGCCTGCCTGCCTGGCTGTGGCGTTGCAGCCTGTGTGTGAACTAGCTGCGCCCCACCCGGGAGACCATCTTCTCCCTTTTATTCTCCACATCTCTTCTCGACTATTCTCTCCTCCCCCTCCTTTCTCCAGGACTCTGGCCAGTACCCAGTGGGGTCGACTACCCGTCTGGCTTCCAAGGCTGCTTGCCCGGTGTGAGCCAGCGGCTTCGGCGCGGAGGGGCTAGCAGTGGCCTGCGCTGCCCCCTGGTGCTCGAGCGCAGGGCGGGCAGCACCACGGACAGCGCCAGCTCGCAGGCGCTCTCGGTTCTCAGCCCCTGCCTCCCGGCGGTCTGGGCTCCTCCTTCCGCTGCAGGCAGCTCCCAGGCCCCGCTGTCCTCACTCCCTCTCCCTAGGGGTCTCCCTGAGTCCTCTACCGGCGCTCCAGCGCCACAACCAGCGCCAAACTGCCAAACAGAGGAAAGCGCCAGACCCGGGCTTGGGTTGTGGAGGCCCTGGTGAGGCCTAGGCAAAGATTCAGACTCAAGACCCTTCCCCCACTCCCATCACCCACGGTCTAGTCTGGAGACACAGAAACTATTTTGGGCGCATCCACGGTGACTACAGGGACCCTTTTAATCGGTGGCCTGGTGGGGCTGCGGGAAAATCCACGCAGCCACTTCTGGATGGGATCTGCACGTCTAGGTGAATTCACCCACTCCAGCCCCACCCACCAGCCACACCAGCTCCCCTCCTCCCACCTCTAGCGGAGCTAAGAGGGGACATGTGGGCTGTGTCCCTTTCCCAGGGACCCAGGGCTGGCAGCCCGCCCCTGCCCCCCTCTCCACGGTTGCGTCACGGTGGGAAGGTCGCGGTCGCCAGCGGCGCAGAGCGGACCCCTCGCAGCGAGGAGAATCGCTGCCCCGCCCTGGTCCATTCAACCGGCCTGGGGAGCTCTGTTCCCACGGGCACAAAGCGCGCCGGGCCCCGCCCTGCCCCGGGAGCGAGAGAGCGAGGGGTTCCCATCCCATCCCATCCCCACCCAAGACCCTCTCCCCACCCGCCCGGTCTGCGCGGGGCCACCCTGCGAGCGCGTTCCCCAAGACCCTCCGCAGATGCCCACGGCTGTGGGGCGCTGGCGCAGAGCACCGGCTCCGCCTCTAAGGAGCATGGCGAGCTCGGACACCGCGTCTCGCCACCATCTAGAGTCCCGGGCCCCACCCATCGGTGCGTGGCGCTGCCAGCGCGAACCTCGGCCTTCTGCAAAGCCGGGTACCCGAGACCACACAGTGCCTCCGGAGCCCCAGACTCGGAGAACTCTGCGCCTGTTACCATGCGCCTGCGACTAGGAGCGGGAGAGATCAGCTTTTCACTCCCCGGCTCCCGTCGTGGGCCAGCCTGGGGTGCGGCACGTCAGAATTCCTAGCACCTCCTGGTACCAATATGCAAATCTGAATAAGACTGGGTGTGAGCACACCACGAATACCAAATACCTTAGGGTAATATCAAGTTTGGGGTGGCTCTTGCCCTGCGGATAAACACGCTCTGGTCTACTCAGGATTCTCCGCAGTCTCTCCCACACTAACCCACCCCACACAGCGGGCTATCTAGAGCAAGGACCAGTACAGAGCCCAGCCAGCGCTGGCCATCTCAGGAGGCCTCTGGTCAGCTAGCTGGGTGGGAGAAAAGCCAGGACTTTTTCCTCCTCTACCGCTAGGTGGCGGCCTCTCAGCGAGGACCCGGAGATTCCACTGGAATCTTGAGTGAGGTCTCAAAGGGCACACCCAGTCCTAGATGTACTGAGTCAATAAATCCTGGCCCCAACCACAGGTGCCAGGTTGCCACCCGTGACAGAGGACATTTTCTCTGGCCAGTGGGCTTTGTTGTGGGCCCAGGTCTGTCTCCCTGGCCAGATGGGACTGCAGCACCTGCTTGGAGGGACGGCAAGTACACTGGCCTGGACTTCAGACTCTAGACGGAGAGAGGTTTGCGGAGTAGCTGGGTAGCCCTGGTGAAAACAGGTTTCTGCAAACCAGCCTCAGAAGGCTGTGTGCAAACCATGAGGAAGTTTTTTTATTGGGTCCTGTACAGAAGAGAAATGCTGTTTTTCAAAAGTCTACAAACGAATCCCTGACTCTGGGCTGGGCGGTGTTATGTGGGTAGCGCTCTTACCAGTAACCCAAGGCCAAGGTCCTTGCAAGCATCAGCAAACAGGGAGCCTGAACCAGCAGTGGGAAAGAGTCCTAGGCGTCTAGGGTCCTGTGCTTGGGGTTTGCCCTTAAAGTTCTGTAAAAAGTAGGAGTGACTTAAGAGGACTATGTGTCCATCACAAGTATTGCCATTGAATACAAAACTGTGAAAACCCAAGGTGATAAACTGACGATTTGAGGCTAGTGAGGGAGACAGTGGATAGCATGACATCAGTCCCTGAAGGCACAGCAGCGGAGAGCCAGAGGAAGCTGCTCCCGTGTCCAAAGATGGACGGCCTGCAGTCCCCTGCTTCACTCATCTGGGGTGGTTCATCGTTCACTTACCCCACAGCCAGGCACTTCAGGGACCTCTGAGGCCTAGGATAGAGCAGCCACCCACCCCACACCCAGCTGGACTTGGAACTCTGTCTGGAGAGGGAGAGGAGATGGGCCTGGCCATTGGGCAAGGAGACCGGGGCTCTGTGCTGGCCTCGAGACCATCTCCAGGTCCCAACACAGCGGCTCTGCCGTACCCTGGCAGCGGTACCCACCCCCAGCCTGGGTATCTCCTGGGAAGAGCTATGTCCCTGGTGCAGCCCAAGCCCAGAGAGAGGTCTGCCCAGGAGACAGCCAAGCCCTCCTTTGCAGTGAAGGAGGGGTGCAGGGCTTTGTCTGTGTGGGTGAGAGGCAAAGCTGGAGATGGGCACTGAGACAGCGGAGTCTGCTTCCATTGCTTTAGCTCCCCGCACCAGGTACCCACAGCCTCCACGGCAGGACCACAGAGGTGGCCGACATAGCAGGAGACAGGCAATGTGGTGGAGTCTCCAGCATGGGGACACCAGTGGGGGTCAAGGTGGCTGTTATACCCATGGTGTTGTGCTTTAGCTGAGGTGAGTCTCCAAGAGGGCAAGGGTCATTGAGACGGGGAGGCCTCAGATCTGGGGGTCATGTGTTGAAGGCTGACCCTCACAAAGAGCCCTAGGCTACCTCTCACACCTGGTCCATTCCAGGACGGGGGTGGGGGGTTGTCTTCAAACAGCCCTGAGAGATGTGTCATGATCATCCACTCATCAGAGACAGGGAAACTGAGGCAGGTCACAGGGTAGCCTGCTCAGTAGACCTTGTTTGGGTTCTGAAGCCCTCTGTGCTTACAGGCGCTCTACACGCCACACCCTAGAGCTGAGGCAGGTGCCGTGCGAGTAAAGACGAGTGCTGTCCAGTAGCTTCTGGCCTAAGCTTTTCCGAGAAGGGACTTTTGTCCTTTCTCATGGTGGTCGGATCTCAGGGTCCCCTGTACACCCCAGCTTAGCCTCAGAGGGCTGGGGGAGATGTACTAAACGTGCAGGTGCCACTCACTACAAAGGCACAGCCTGTCCCTTCCTGGGAGATGCCGTCCCCAGCAGCAGGTCGGTGTCCTGTGCAGCCATTGCCCCTCCAGGTGATGTCAGAAGGAAGGAACCATAAGAGGGGCGCAGAGTCCACCATCCATCCACCCCTAGGGCGGGTGGCACTTGTCCACGCGCCTAACACACGCGGTGGCATCTTTGGTGCTGTGCCTGTCCCATCTGTATGGCGTCTCTGGGAAGGACCCGGAGGGCCGGCCCTAGGACGCAGAGCCCAGCGAGTCCGAGTGCAGCGTGACATAGCCCGAGGACCCGGAAGGCGAGCTCAGAAAGCTGCTGGTGCTGCCGCCGCCCGCCGCGTGCAAGCCTCCGGGCTCGCCCCACGACGCGCTCAGGCCGGTCTGCAGGGGCCCCGCGTGTACGCGCGCGGCCCGGCGTCCGTGGCTACGTTGCGCACGGCCGCCAGGGGGCGTCGGGGCCTCGCCAGGCTCGGTGCCGTCGGGGGCGGCGGGGAAGGGCCGCGCTGGGGCGGCAGACGTCGCAGGGCCTGCGGCTCGCGCTCGAAGGCGGTCAGCGCGAAGGCGTCCGGCAGCAGCGAGGCCGAGGCGGAGCGGATGCCGGGCCCCGGGCGGCGACGCGGGCTGCCGGGAGGCGAGTCGTGGGTGCCACGCGGGCCGCCGTCCAGGGACGAGGGCTGCAGGGACAGCAGGCTCTCGGCCGAGCGACGGCGCGGGCGGAATGGGGGAGCATCCTCAGCGAAAGCCAGCGGGCTCCCGCGCCGCCGGTCGGGCCCCGCGGGCAGCATGAGGTGCGCCAGGGCTGCCAGGTCCTCGCCGGAGCTCCAGCGCGGCAGGAAGGAGGGCAGCGGGACGGCCGCCCAGACGTCGGCGTCGTCGTGGGAGAACCGCCGTGTGGGCGGGACCTGCGAGCACCCGGCCGGGCTGAAACGGGGCTGCCCTCCTGGAAACCCGCACCGATGCCTCCCCGCGCCCTGCAGAGCAGTGTGTGGGTCAGGGACTAGGGCCCCCTGGATCGGAGCTTTGAGAGTTTGGGGCAACCTCTCTAAACCTCGCTGGCTCGGTGTTGACTGAAGCTTGGGTCAGTTGGGGGGACGTCTCATGGGACGGTTCGCAGCACAGACACCAATGGACCCCTCTTGCAGAGCACCGGGCTGGGCCCACCCACATGGACTGTGACCCCGAGTCAAGCTGACAGCCATCCACGGCCACTGATGTGTGCGTGCATGCGTGCATGCAAGCGAGAGAGGGGAGAGCGAAAGAGACGGGGGAGGGGGAGAGTCCACCACAGACTTAGGCGGCCCCTCTGCTGTGCTGCAACCTACCTGCAGATACTGCATCCGATCCTCCTGCAGTGGTCGCAGAGGGTAGAGCTGGGGTAAGCCTCCCTCTAGGGCAGAAAGCTCATACTTGGCCATCCTGTCCAGGGCCACGAAGTCACCTCCATAGCTGTAGTCAAGGGAGCGCTCCAGTACCAGGTCGGGGGAGATGCTGCCATCTAGGCTGGTCTCTGCTGGGTAGGACAGAAGCATAGCACCGTGAAAACGGGGAGCATCAGGAAGGTTTTAGGGATCCCCATAAGGAAGGGAGTGGTTTGCGGGAAGGGCAGGCAAGGGTTACGAGTTCAAACCCCAGCTACAGCACATGTTAACTGTGAGTCTGAAGGCTGACACAGCTACTTTGCTCCTCTGAGATTTGGGTTGGGAACTTCCTGGGTAAATACCCACGCAGGCTGACAGCTCCTGGCACACAGCCTATTGCCACGGGAATATCTGGTGGCGGTGAACAGGGTCACCTAAGTGCCATGTGGTGGGGGTATACCAAATGACTACTTCAGTGACACCGGGCGATCTCACCCAGGTGCTGCCCTCTCCCTCTCCACAGAGGCCACCCCGAGGCCATCCTTACCATTGTCAGAGTCCTCGTCATTGGCCATAAGGGCCATGCACTTCTCCCAGACTGCCTTGAGGTCTGCTCGGTATCGGTCACAGGTCCAGAGGAACACTGGCAGCAGCAGGGCCTGGGCCACAGAACACCACAGGACACAGAGCACCATCCAGGGCGCGGAGGCATCAGCCCGCAGGCTACTGAAGCTCACCACCTGTGGGCACAGGGCTAGGCCTGGTCTACAGAGCCCTCCCTACAATGTCCCTCCCAGCCACAGCTGCTCCATCTGCACCACAGAGCCCATAACCTACTGTCCAGAGGAAGGCCTAGAAAGAAGGTGGCTGCAGAATGTCCCAGGTGAGGAAAAGGGCCACTGAGTGAATGAAGACAGCAGCCCATGTCCACTCTGAGGGCAGCCCAGCTGTGTGTATCACCCACCCCTCAGTGTTGGGCGGCAGCCTCACGGGTGCCCATGGGGTGATGTGACATGGGTTACTGTTCCAAAGAAAGAGGCCAGGAGAAACAGCCTCAAGCTTACACTTTTCTGTCACTGTCATATCCTCCCAGGCCAATGGTCCTTAGCTCTGCCCCTACCCACAAGATCAGCCTCCAGAGGAGACCCAGCGGTCAAAGAGCTCTTCCTAGGGTCCCCTCATCAGCTGGGAAAGGGTTTAAGGATGCCACAACAGAACAAAACTGGGCATGCCATGTCTGTTCTGTGATTTGTGTAATCCTTGGAAAGCAACTGAATTTCTCTGGGGCTCCATTCCCTTGTCTGTGAAGTGTGCTAGAACACCCACACTACAGAAGGCAAAGTAAGGATACTTTTTTAAAAAACATTTTTTATAGTTTCATTTTTTAAAAGCATTTATTTTTTATGTGTTTTGCCTGCACGTATGTATGTGTATATGTGTGCTTATGGATGGTTGTGAGCCACCGTGTGGATACTGGGAACCAAAGCCAGATCTTCTGCCAGAACAGCTAGTGTTCTTAACTACTGAGCCATCTCTCCAGCCCTGAGGTAAGAATTGCCGATAATGTTTATGACAAGCAGTGGGCTCCATCAATGGCACCACTTCCCAGCTCTAAGAAAATGCTGGGGCGGCCCCTCCTCTAAGAAAGGCCCATCTCCATCTTTCCAGGGTTCTGGATGCTCAGGCTGCTTTCCTAGCTCTCACCATTGACCTGAAGGAGCACCAGGCCCCACTGCAGATGAGCACCCTAGAGTAGGAGGGGAGGGTGGCAGAGCGAGCCAGAGACACAACACAAGTCCTTGACGGTGAAGTGGTCACTGATCTGGCCCCTCTCTGGTTCTGTGTCCTGCAGGGACAGAACCCTCCTGGCTGTGTGGGCAGGCTGCCTCTGGCCTGGGCTCTTGTCTCTCCAGGAGCCCCAATGAGACTCCTGGAGCTGTTTACTGAGTGTAGACTTCAGTCTTTTTAAAAAAAATATATTTTATTTTTATGTGTATGAATGTTTTGCCCGAATGTATTTCAGTTTGTCCTATGTGTGCCTGGTGGCTGAGGAGGTCAGAAGAGGGCATCAGACCCCCTGGAACTAGAGTTAGATACAGTTGTGAGACACCACGTAGGTGCTGGGAATTGAATCTCGGTCCTCTGCACTGAGCCATCTATCTCTCCAGGCCCCGACTTCAGGCAGTGGGTTAGCAGGGCCTTCGTCCAATGAGCCTTTAATTCGACCTCCTCCAGTCCTTAGGAAGAGATGCAATGCAACTTCAGAGAAGACATTGGGAACCTGCCCTGTGCCAACTCAGTGTCCCCTACCTACCTGCCACATCCTGGGACCTGGGCAGGGGAAGGCAGTGGCATTGCTTCTCATGGAAAGGGCCTGGGGTGAGGGGAGGAAGTACCTCTGCAGTATGACAAAAAGACACGAGTCAGCTGACAGGGGTTCAAGTCTCGTCACACCTACCCTGACTTTGGGCAAGTCATGTAACCCTCTAAACTCTGCTTTCCAAATTCGTAATAATTCACAGCTGAAGTCAGGTTTGAAGCTTCAGCCGCCTGATGGCCAGTCCCTAGGCTGTCCTAGAAGTCACATCCATGAGAGGCTCCCTACCCAACGACCTCACCCACCAGCACAGGGAAGCCCATGAGGCAGTCATAGATGACCACGATGGTGGCCACCAGGCCTGTGATCTGCAGCGAGGTTTTGGCAGGCTCCGAGCCGTCAATGGAGGAGCGACGCTTGCCCTGTGTGTCCTCCACCACGATGGTGGGCACAGTGAAGGCACGGCGGTCAGCCCGGTGCCCCACCTGCGTGGCCAGTGTCTGGAAGAGGGCAATGGCTGTGCAGACCACGCCCATGGCCACGCTGCCACCCACCAGTAGCAAGAAGCAGACGCCGAAGCCAAGGCCGATCTCAGCCACGATGAACCGGCAACCATGGGTGTAGAAACGCTCACTGGTGTCGTGCCAGCCAACGGCAGGAAGGGCAGACAGGATGAAGGACACCATCCAGATGCCCATGACTGTGTGTACCGCTTGCTTCTTGGCATTGCTCAGCCTGGCACCAAGTAGGGCAGGACAGAGAATCCCGGTGTTACTCACTGGCCTCTAAGGGACCACAGAGGGTCCTGACCACCCGTCCCCACTGACCACAGTCTGCCCACAGCCAGCACAGCAGGGCAGTGTCCCCCTCATGCACCCGTCCCTCTGGCCTGGCGTCTCTGTACTGAGACACTCGTGTTTAGCCATGAGCACCTCCACATGCGGGCCCCAGCAGCCCTGGACTATTCCAGCCCTCATGTGCTCACCCGTCCTGGCACAGCGCAACCACATACACAGACACGCCAGACTGTCTTGTGCTCACCGGTAGTTGACTGGCCAGCGGACCATCCACATGCGGTGGTAGGAGATGGACGTGACGGAGAAACAGGTGGCCAGAGTGAGGGTGTAGAAGGTGGACACGAAGACCTTACAGAGACCCTCGTTCCACTCGTAGTCGGGACGCTGCCTCCGCAGCTGCACAACTGCGTATGTGGCAATGGGCACTGCCACGTTGAGCATGTGGGTGGCCGCCAGCGTGCAAAGCAAGAACTCCAGAGGCTTCCACTTCCTCTGCTTGGCACCCACACTGAGGATGCCCCAGGCATTGGCCAGCAGCGACAGGCCTCCACACACCAGCCAGCCTACCGCACTGCCAGGCAGCCGCCGCTCATCACTCATGGTGCAGACCGGAGCTGGCGACTGGCTGTGGCATCCTTCCCCCTTCTCCTCTTCCTCCTCCGCCTCCTCCTCGCAATGCAGCAGCCCTCACATGTGGGGGCTTGGCGATGCCAGGGACCACAAGCAGCTGGGGAGGAGGCAATGAGCACCCAGTGAGACATCAGACAGAGTCCTCGAGTGCCGTTACTCATGTGCTCTGACTTACACCAGGCTGCTGTCTCAGAAGGATCTCGTTACTTACTGGGCAGGAGGCCCAAGGGGCAGTATACAGGGGTGTCAAATAAGTGCACATTCCCTCATTTCCACTCACTCATCATCTGAGCTTCCTTTTTAAATTTTCTTTTTAAGATTTTTATGTACCAGTGTGAGCCTGAATGGTCTGTGTACTGTACGCATGCAGTACCGTCAGAGCCCAGAGGAGGGCATCAGATCCCCTGGAACTGGAGTTACAGGTGAGGTTGATGAGGTTGCTGGGAACGACCCAGGTCCTCTGGAAGAGCAGTAGTGTTCTGAACCGCTGAGCCACCTCTCCAGCCCAGAATCAGTTTTCTTACAGGTCACATGTTCACTTATAGTCTCAGGCCAGGCTGGGCCCCAAAGGACTGCCATCTCTCTTTGGATTTGAGTGTTTTGCTTGTATACCACGTGTTTCTAGACCAGGAGAAGGTGTTGGGTCCCCTGGAACTGGAGTTACAGACAGTTGTGGGCCACCATGTGGGTGCTGGGAATTGAACCTGGGTCCTCTGCAAGAGGACCACTGAGCCATCTCTCTCCTCAGTCTGGGTTTTTAAGGGACAGGGCCTCACTATGCAACCCTGACGAGCTTGGCACTTGTGTAGGCCAGGTATGTCCTAGTTTTGTCTCACTGCAAGCCCTCTTACCATCATGTGTTGGAAAATCCCCACACAGATACCCCAAGCACTTTGACCTTTGTTTATCCTGCCCCCACCCTGCACCTCCCTTTGTCTTCTCTGATGCCCCAGGCGATGTGTGAGGTAGAAATAAGATGGCCACCACTCTTGCACCCACCCTGGGAGTGGGTAGACATTCTCTCACAGTGGGGCTCTACACAGGCCTTGGCACAGCCAGAGACTGTGACCAGAACTGCATCACTGGCTGTGGCGCCAGGCAGGCCCCCCACCTGAGGAGAGTTATGCTATGTCTGTGGGGAGGCTAAGTGATCAGAAAGCACATGTCTACAGCCTAGGACCCAGGTATCACACAGTGGGTGTTGTGAGGGGACAGCGGCATGCTGGGAGCTAGGTCATATGTCCAGTGGGTACTGTGAGGTAGCAGTTAGCACCATGTCCTCCTGGGCCTGGATCTCACCCAAAGTGTGATATGGACTAGTGTTGGCCTGGAGTCATTCCAGAGCCCAGACCTTAATTGCAAGGAACTGCCAGTTGCCTTCAGATGGGAGTGAGGGACAGACATAGGACCCTGGGCAGGTTAAACATGCAGGGGAGGAACCAAACACTACCAGAAGGCTGGTTGGCAAGTCCTTCCCACCCCTCCCTCTTCTAGCCTGCCAGCTCTCCCAGGCTCCCTGTGTGGAGCACTGCATCTTGGAGCAGGCAGCCTGGGGACAGTCCCCAAGCTCAGTGAAGGCTACCTGAAGTCCCCTCAGCTGCACTACCCAACCTACCACACATCCAGCCTCACACAGTGCCTCACACAGTGCTGGGATGGATGGGCAATGGCAGCCTTAGCCGAGATCCATTCCCAGCTCTCAGGCAGGAAAAACCAAGCTGTCCTGGACAACTCAGCAGACATTCTCTGCTGGCTTGTCTGTGATTTCTTCAAAAAACGTTTTTGACACAAGGTCACTCTATGTAGCCTTGTCTGTACTGGAGCTCACTGTAGACCAGGCTGGCCTTAAACGTCCAGGGATCTGCCTGCCTCTGCCTCCCCAGTGCTGGGATTAAAGGCGTGCACACCACACTCAGCCCTTGGCTATATAGTTCTTTTCACCTGCTGTGGATTCTTTTCATTTGCTTTTGTGTGTCTGCCCCAGGCCTGCCCAGACCCTGACTCAGGGGAGGGTCTATTGTAACCTGCTGCAGGCAGGGCAATTTCTGCCCAAACATTTATTAGGTCGATGCTTGCAGAAACTAGTGTGGGCAGCAGGGTGGCCCTATGCGGCTGTAGCCTCCACCACAGTGCCTGGGTCTGGCCAACCTTCTCAGCTGCAGACTGGATGGCTACAAAGGTGTGGGAGAAAGAACACTGTGGACTACTCAGGAAGCTGGAGTCCAGCCCCAGCTCCCAGCTCGTTACTTGATACCTCTGCACCTCAGTTTTCAGGTCCAGAAATCAGACACAGCAGTGCCTTTCTTGAAAAGAGTTGGTGCACTCTGCCAGGCAAAGTGCTGAGTGGGGCCGGAGGCACAGTGAGCAGTCAGGAAACACTTGCCCAGGCCAAAGCAGAGAGAACATGGAGAATAGCCAAGCCTGCGGCCCTCACCCAGGCTTCAATTCAGTGGTCTACAGGGCAGAGGGCTGTCGGTGGGTAAGGGAGGGAGAGAGGAAGGGAGGCTCCCTTCTCCAGCATCTTTAATGGGAGAGCTGCTGCCATCCCCATTTCAGAGTCATTTTAATAGAGGCAGAGAGAGATGCCATCACCTGCCAACATCTTTACGTACCCGAGCCAGGATTCAAACTGCATTCATCAAACACAGAAGTCGTGGTCTGAAGCCCTTTTGAAAAGTACCCAACAAGGTACTTCACTGCTCCCAGAAGCAAGGTCTGTCTGAGATGCTCGTCCCTGCATACATCCTAACTTTGGCAACTGAGGTCGCCTCCAAGCTGAGGGCAGCTGAGAGGAAAGGGCCAGGGCAGGCCATATTTGACCCCGGGAATCCTAGAGGCTGTATTTTGGGAGGGGAAGAATGTTCTGGAGTGTTGAGGGGCAGATATCGGATCTCTTTAAGTGAAGAGGCGGTGGGGACTCGCTGTTGATGCCCACAGATGCTAGGGCAGCAGTCACTGGGGGCCAGATCCCATGGGCTCCATCTGGGTTTGGCTGGGCTCCTTCTGCAAGCACTCCGAATTTCCAGAAGGATGCTTCCCACCTCAGGAACCTCAACAACTCATCTTCCCCAAGGCAGGACACAAGCAGGTCAGACAATCTAGAGACCCTCCCAGGCCTTTAAGCCTCCTCCCTCCGCGGGGTCTGCGGGGAGGGCCAGGTCGTGACGTCACGGTCCAGGGCCAATAAGGCCGCGCAGCCCCAGGGCTGTATTGCGCAACAAAGAGAACCCAGAACTTGAAAGGATTCCCCGGGTTCGGCTGCGCCCACCCGTCTCCGAGAAGCCTACGCTTCGCGATTTCTCCTCCTAGCGGGCCTTGGTCTACCAAAGGATCGCCAAAGGCCCAGGGGGACGGAGCGCAGTGCACGCCCCTTGACACCCCACTTATGGGTCTCCCGGGGCTCAGATGGTTTCTTTACCCACCCCTAAAAGGCGCAGCCCCACCGGTCTGACCCTTGTGGTTCTTCCAGTTCCCAGTCTCGAGGGTGCGTCCAAGCGACGGCTGGGAAGCCAGCTCGAGGGTGGGACTGTGCCTCAACCCGCACCCTCAGTTTGCGTTGAGCATAGGGGCCTGGGACCCACAAAGCAGCCACGCCTGCCCGCTGCGAGCCTCCAAGGACTGCGCCGCCAGCCCTGGAGGCGGGGAGCCGAGGGAGAGGCTGGCTCGGAGAAGTTACCGTGAAGGTCCCCAAGTTGGTGGTGGTGGGGCGTTCTGGCCCTAAAGGCTGCCCACGGCCACTCCGACGGACCCCGCGTCCCACCAGGTGCTCGCAGCGCCTCCTTGTCCAGCCCTCCCGCCCGGATTTCCCCTTCGGTCCCCCTGGGCCGGGGCGGCGAAGCTCACCCAGCATTCGGGCGCCCGAGGCTCCAGCTCGCTGCTCCCGCCTCCGGCTCCTGCTGAGGTTCCCGCGCCCTGGCACTGAGCGCCCGCCGCCAGGGGCCGCGGGGGTGGCTGGCGGCGGAGCGGCCGGCGGGCCGGGGCATCCTGGCGGCGGCTGCCGATAGCCAGATCGCAGCGCTGCGCTCGGCCCCGCCGCCCGCCCTCCCTGGGCGCCGCCTCCGCCACGGCCGCGCTCGGCTCCCGCCGCTCCGCTGGCTGCGCTCCGGCGGCCGGGGGCGGGGGGCGGTCCAGGGCGCATGCCTCTGCCGGGCCTCCGCGCCGCCCCCTGGCCGCGCCCCGCCTTCCCGACCGCATCGCGCTGGCCCCCCACTCCCGGCAGCCACGTAGCCCCGGCAGCCGCAGAGAAGCCCCTTAGAGCGCGCCACGGGACCCGCCCACGCTGGGGCCTCTTGGGTCTGGGTCACTCGCGCAGCCGCCTCTAAGCCGCCTGGAGTTGAGGGGCGGGGCTCGCAGGCCAGAGAAAGGGGAGCTTCGACATGGAGAGGACACAGGACAGGGGATATGGGGAGTCAGGGAGGAAGCCATGTCAGATGTCAGCTCTCCCGACAAACCAGGGACAGGATTCGTGCGCCTGAGGACTAGCGGCTTCTAGGAATCTAGAGTAGCAGGAGGCAGTGTTGGGCCAACCAAAGATTCCAACTTACTACTTGTGCCTTGGGCGCTGCTGGGAACAGTGCAGGGACCTCAGGGTTGCAGGGTGACTGGCCCTCTTCCATGGGTTCAGCCTTGTCACCGGAGGTCTGACCAACCAAGCTGTCTGGTAGAAGCCGGGATCTGAAGCTTGATTCCCGGCTCTTCCTCCCCTCCTGGAATCCACCTTCTGTTAACACTTCTAGTGGGCTCAGGCTTGTCACCCCTGCAGTCCCCGGCTCCTGTGCAGAGAATGTTGTCCTGTTCTCCCTGGCAGCTCTTAAGACCTCTCCAAGTCAGAGAGATCTTCCTGGTCCTCCATCCAGTAAACACAAATGACAAAGTCTTCTGGACAGTCTACTCAGTGTTGTGTGGGACAGGACCATCTTTATCCTCCCTGGACCAGAGAGCTCTGTGCCCACAGGAAGGTGGGTACCTAGGATCAGACCCACATTTACTGCAATCCATAGCTGCCTGGTGTCCTGCAAGCTACCCTTACTTGGTAGCTAATCTTCTGTACCCTGGGGTGCCAGGGTGCACCGATATTCAGGGCTGGGATACCTCCAGGTGTGCCCTCCCACAGTCCCCAGGCTTTCTGGGAGTGGTCAGGGCTCTCAAGCCCTTTGTGGACTGAGTGGCTCCTATGCAGGCAACCCTGGTTATAAATAGACTGCCAGCAGAGGGCACTTGTGATCAAGCATGGCATTTTAATGCTGTGTCTATGGAGGACATGCCCCAGGGAGCCCAAGGCCTAGGTCCTGCTTAGGATGCCATGGCTGGGTCTGGGTTCAAGATCTGTGTTCGTGCTTCCTGCTGGCCCGAGTAACCTCATCACTGCATCAAGGGTGTACTTGTGGCATCCGCTGGAGACCTCAAAGTTGTCTAGGGACCCGAGGGACAGGCAGCGCTGATGTGGCTGTATGTGGAAGAGCTGATCCCCTCCCTACATCCAGGCAGGAAGTAACCCCATCTTCTGGGACCTAGGCCGAGACAGATTCTGAAGTTGAAGCTGCTGGCGGGTATTTCTGCACATCTGGAGCTGGGCTCTTCCTCCAGGGGCCTCGGGAGCCATGTGATAGGCTGCAGCTGTTGGCAGGACAGTTTGCCTTCTCCATGCGGTAGGAAACATGTTTGGGCCGCAGGGAGAAATCCAGGCGCCACCTCTGGCTGTTTGGTGGGCAAGGGGTGGAGTCCTGGCCCCTGGAGAGGTCTTGGTGGCTTTTGTGCACCCTCCCCAAGGCAGCTGGGCCACAAGTACAGACATGTATCCTAACGATGACACAGCTCCTTAGCACACACCCACTGCTACAGACAGACAGCAACACAGATGCATGCACACAGAACCTCACACCACATATGCACACAGAAAAAGACGTGCACACGTGCTCCACCACACACATCCCTACCTGCAGCTACACAGCCACCCCCTGACCCATTGACACTGCCTCCCAGACCCTCATTCCACATGAGCCTCTCCAAGTAGCCCCTGTCAGCAGCGGGCAGATTCCCAGCTGATGTGGTATCTGGACCAGGTAGTACAGATTCTCTGCCCCCATCACCTGCTTAGGCCTTAAGCAAGGAGAGGGACAAGAAGCCCTTGTTAAGGGACTGTACACGAGGCTCAGGCAGCTCCCCACGTGAGCCATGGGGCAGTGGGGTCCCAGGATTCCACTCAGATGCAAGGCCCCAAGTGTACCTCTCTCTGAGCTTTCAGAGCTGGTGTTGGGAGGGCTGAGGCTGCACAAGGAGGAAAGAAAGCAGATCCCCTCCCAAACCTCAGACAAATGACCACTCCAGGTGTCAGGGTCCAGCCAGACAGCAGCTTTATTAGTGGTGCTGGTTTCTTCACAGACCATTCCGTGTGCTCTGTGTCCGTGGTGGCCTTTGGGATGACACTGGGGAGTAGTTACTGGAGGGATATAAATAAAGCTTTGGTGTACAGGTTTCGGGAATAGGGCAAAGGTAACACTGCCACACAATACTTCATACAACACCAGCTCTCAGTGGAAATTGGGGTTTTGGCCAAGGGGGTTACTTCTAAGTGACTGCACATGGGGCTACTGCCCCAGGTGTGTTGACCCCAGGGACAGGAGCAAGTTGCACGCCTAGGGCTGAGGCTCCGTGTGGCCCTGTCGCTTCGCCTTCATCTGCACATAGCGGCCTTTGCCGTCTTCAAAGCGCTTCTTCTCGTCCTCGGTCTCAGGCTGTGGCACACACAAAAGAGGGCACGTTAGAGACACCAGAGAGCTCATGGGGTCTTCCCTGTCCCGGGAGGGTGCTAAGGACCTCTTCCATGGGGCTTCAAGGTGCCAGGCACTAGGAGGACCCCGCCCCACCTTCCACAGCGTGTGGAGACGCAGGCCTGGAGCCTCTGGCGATGGACTGTGGTGGTGGAAAAGTGTGAATGGGCCAAGTGTCACGAAGGAAAGGGATTGCTCCACGCCAGGGAACAACTGTCCAGTCTGTCACAAACGGAAGGCAGGGATGCCATGTGGGCTGTGGCCTTACATTAAGAGCACCAGCATCACCCAGTGGGGAGGGGCCCCTAGCACCCTGCCCTGGACTGTGAGACCCTCAGGCAGTGGCACCTTGGGCTGAGCAACTTAAGCAGCTGGGGCTACAGCATCGGCAGGCAGGACCAAGTGACCAGAGGGACTTAGCTGCAGGCTGGGTTTTGATGGGGGATGTCTATTGTTGTGGCCTGCTGGGACTTCATTTTTAGGAATGGCCTGGTTTCACTATGAACCCCTGGGCAGATGTCATGGCAGCAGCAATTGGGTGGTCACTTTTGAGGTCCCATCTGTCCTGCCTAAAGTTCCATCTGGCACTGCCCTGGCCAAGGAGCTGGGTTTAATGAGCTGTGCTAATTCTGCAGGATGCCATTTCATTGTGACATTATGAGGGTATCTGAAAGCCAAGGAAATGGGGCAGGTGCCCTTCATCCAGGATGACACCAAGTCCTGGCAGCTATTTTTAGGCCTACACGCTTTACAGACATCAGTATATTGGCAAAGGAGAACCACCAGCCAGAGGACTTAATGTCAACTCACACCAAATATTTCCTTCCTCTAGCCATCTCCAAAATTGCTGTCTAAATGTCACCAGGTGTATACTGTCTGGGCTGAGCCAGCTGGGAGCCAATGACAATTGGCTCTGTCCACAGGGGTTCTGGTTCCTGTTTGCGCTGTCTTCAGTGTACACACAGTGTAGCCCTGGCTATCCTGGAACTCCCTCTGTAGACCAGGCTGGCTTCAAATTCACAGAGATCCTCCTGCCTCTGCCTCCTGAGTGCTGGGATTAAAGGCGAGCGCCACTGCCATACACAAGTTGAACTGGGTTCTCCCACATGGGAGAGAGTTCCTCCCAGAGACCAAGTCTCAAATAAAAAGTGTGCTGGGTACTGCTTTTCTGACAGCCAGGGCCTTTCCCAGGCTGGCTTGTCCAGGGCTCAGGGAAACTCTGCTCCAGTTACTCAGGGGTTGCTGTTACTGTACTTCCTGCTCTCTCTGTGGCCTCCACAGCAGGGGGGTGGGGGGGGGGGACAGGGGGGTCGGGTGGGCACTGTGTTGTCACTCATGAGCAGCCTGGCCCATGGTTTTAGCTATGGCTAAGGGTGTTCTGAGTCACCTCCACCTCTGGGCTCTAGCAGGCCAGGATCTCTCCTGACTCTGGCTCAAGGCAGAAGCTTGAGTGAGGAAGAGGTGGACCCAGGGCCAAGAACTCTGTAGGGGGAGGGGCACTGGTTCCCAGTGACCGCCTGGACAGACCAGTCACAGCTTCTACACGAAGCTCTGCACTCCTCAGAAGGCAGGTGACTCACACAGGACCATGCTACCCTTTTTCTCCGGGCAGGCTGGTGCCCACAGAGGGAGGGTGTCTTCAGTCAAGGGGCAGCTGGGAGGACAGAAGAGCTCCAGTTCACCAGAGGCCCTTGGGCTTACTGTCTTTCATACTCCTGCTGAGAAATCCTTGATCTAGCAGGCAGCTACAGTGCGGGAGTCACCTGCCATGTCACTTGGGGCTTCTCTTCCTCATCTTCCTATAGTGGTGCTGCCTCTAGCTTGCTAGGGAGGCTGCTGTTCCTGCACTGGTTCCCAGCATGTACAGGGGTTCCAGGAGGCTCCCACCACTCTCGTCCCTACTCTGACTTAGCCAACACATGACCCTTAGTCCTCACAGGGTAAAAGCTGGTCAGGACTTCATTTTTTGCAGGTGTCCAGTGGGTGTAACGGCGCTGAGAGCTGGCGGAGTTACACTCGTGTTCCACACAGCACTACAGTAGTTATCCTCAGCTCAAGACATATGGGATGGTAACCCTGCCCTCACCTGGGAGGGCCAGGCTGCACCCACATCTGGGAGCTGGACCAGATGCTCAAGTACTGTCCTGAGTGTATTCCCAGAATACCTCATGAGGGGTCACTCCTGAGCTATGGCCTGCCTGTGTCTGCCATCTGTGCCCTGTTGTCCCACAGACAGAGTCCCTCTTTTGGGCCCTCTGGTCATCTGTGCCTGTGGGAGAGGAGCTGCTTTCCCAGATCTTAGGTTCCTTACAGTTGAATTGGCTCTGTGGGGGGAGGGGTGGTGGTGGCACAGGCCAGACTCTAGTGTATACAAAGGCAGAGGCCAGTCTGGTCTCCCATTCCCTGTTGGCTTCCCCTCCTGCACTGGGAGCCTGCGGATGGGGGCTTCTGTCTCATAGCAGAGAGGCCTCTAGAGAGTGGCCTAGCAGCTCCTCCCCTTACAGAGCTCCTGGCCTCAGGTCTAACTCCTCCTCACTTAGGAACTAGAGCCAGAGATAGACGGTAACTCAGAACACCCATTGCCATAACCAATACAGTGGGCAACAGTGACCTGTAAGTGAGCCATGCATGGGAGCAGAGCCCAAGTTTACCTCAGGACTGAATACCAGGTCCTCAGATCCCCAGATCCTGCATACCAGGAAAAGTCAGATCCTCACACTCCCTGAGTGTGTGAGGAAACTTCCTTCCAGGCAATGAAGTTTGAGAGGACTGGGGGGGAGGGGGGCGTGGATAGCTTCATGTGGGAATCACTGCCTACTGAAACAGTATGTAGACACCACACTGGGTGTCATCAGTGTAGGGACAGGGAAGCGGACAAGGTGCCCATGCCCAGCTGTGACAGACTGCCTGTGTCATTCTCTGTCACACCCTCACAGCCTCAACAGCCAACAGGCTTAGTGGCTCCAGAATGTGCCTCCAAGACAAAGGATGTCTGTTTCACTAGGGCACTGATGGTAGGACCCAAGGAGGGCATGGCCAAAGTGTAGCAACTGTAGTGGTCAGGTCAGGGTGGATGGCAAAGCCGGGGCCTGGCATGGGGCCTTGAGGCTACTTTGATGTATCTGACGCTTAATATCGGCAGTGATCTCATCACCGGGCTCTGCCCTCAGCCAAAATGAATGCTGCCTGGTGATGGGTGTGTCGGAGGGTGGCCAGGGAGCATGGCCAGGGCTTTGCAGGAGCCTATGAGGAAGGTGCCAACTGACTGCCTCATTGCTCTCAGTTCTAGGGACTGTGGCTTGCACTCAGTATCCTGTGCTCAGAGATGGGAATCCAAGCAGGCCAAGGAGTCAAATTCTGCCTCACTAACATCCCAAGATGACAAAGGCCTTTCATTTGCCAGCAAGAGGAGACGGCAGAGGCAGGAAGGCAGAGTTGGTCCCATGTGGAAACAAGGCCCCTGGCTCAGAGGGGCTGGTGGGCTTTCCTACTCAGCGACTAACAGAACTGCCATGTCCCTGTTGGGTCTGGAGCTAACGAACAAGACAGATGGCTCCCTGTGCACAGCCCACAGCCACTTCCTGCAGCCTGACCCCTCCATTGGGCAAAGTAAATAAACACACAGTGTTGGTGGTGTTGGCTGTGCTGCTTCCCACGGAGCTAGGGAGGTAGGGAGAAGGCAAAGGCTTTCCCATAGAAGACCTCAGGCTGTCAGCGGGAAGAAGGGGCTGGTGACCACAGGGCCACGGACAGCTCCTGGCTGCTAGAGTGTCCACCCGCAGCCCCAAGCAGGTTCCCCAAGCCACAGCAAAGGCGACTGTGGGAATGGCAGGCACCTGCCGAGTGGGAAGGATGGAGAGGCGACAGGGTGGAGTCTGGGTCCACAGGCCTGGTTGGGAGGTCTCCCACGCACTGTTGCTAGGCTCCCTCACTATAAAGTAAGAACTCTGGGGGACACTCCAGGTATTTCCCATGCGGCCTAGCATGTGTCCTCAGATGTGTTCACATGCATGAGCATCCGTGGAGCCATGCTGCCTCCTGAAACAACAAGCACTCCTGGGGCTGGAGGGTGCTTAAGGAGGCAACCGCCACTAGCTCAAGGCAGTGTCAGGGGAGCAGAGCCAGATGGCCTGGGGGTCACCTAAGTCAGCTGGGCCTGGAGGGCGGCTTGCAAGCCCAAGGGCGATGTCCCACACTGCCTTCTGGATGCTCAGGGCTCCGCAAGCCCAAGGGCGATGTCCCACACTGCCTTCTGGATGCTCAGGGCTCCGCCTGGCACTGAGCGACAAGCCCTTCCCCCTGCCAGGCCACAATCTGCATCTCTCCCTCCCTCCCTCCTCTGCATGTCTTGCCAAGTGCCATCTCCTGGGCCTGCTTCCTCCCGAGGGAAGCCTGTGGCTCCCAGAGCCTCATGCTGCAAACCAAGTGCCCTCCATTCTGTGTTTTCTCTGCCTCAGGAACACACACTTAGAACACAGCAGAGGGTGAGTGGCTGACTCCTACCCCAGCGTCATCAATAGCTTGTCCTTTTTGTAATTAGTCACTGTCTGGTCCAAAGGAGCCTTCCAGTAGTAACGAAACACCTTCCTGCTAGCCTGAGGGACACAAACCTTAATTAGGAAGCCACACAGTCAGCGCACTCTCTCCCATGATCTGCTGGGAGACAAGAGGGGTCTCTGGAACGCAACATGTGCAGGCCATCAGGCCAGACACTGAGACGCACAGGACTCACTGTCTCCTCAGTGAGAAGGACAGAGAGTAACACACTCCAGCTCTGCCCGAGAGACAACCTGACCCCAGCAGGGCTGGGCCAGGAACCCCAAAGGTGGAATGTCAATTCTAGGTCTCCTGCAGAAATCTCATCAATACCCTCGCCAGGGCTTCCTCTTATCTGCAGGGATGGGCTGTCACCTGGCATACATCATTCCCATACGGCTGAGAAATCCCCTGTATAAAGGCCACCAGGAAGCTGCTGGCCGGGGATCAGCTGTGCAGAGGGGAGGAGTCAGCCCGTGAGGGCCTCTCCCATGGGCACAGGCTTGTTAGTCTCTGCAGTCATGTCCATAGCTCCCATATTAGATATCTCCACAACAACAAAGATAGTAAGGGCAGGTCACTGGTTAGGCCCCAGCCAGAGCTGTGTCCTCATTGCAGGCTCTGCCCTGTGGTCTTTCTCATCTTGATGGAGGCAAGAGCTGGACCTGGACCCAGTAGGATGAATCATTGATCAAAACAAGAATGTCTCCCTCCCCCAGACAGGGTTTCTCTGTGTAGCCCTAGGCCAGGATGGCCTCGAACTCACAAATCGATCCAGGCCTGCCTCTGCCTCCCTGAGTGCTAGGATTAAAGGCGTGTGCCATCATCGCCCAGCTAGGAAGTCTTAATCTACACGGGTGTGTATGGTTTTCATGTCCAGATTTGTTACAAACCGATGGTTTGTAACAAACACTGATATGATCTGCCAATCAACTTCAGCAGGCTTGGCAGAGCCAGCAATGCCACAGGCGGGATTGGATGTAGCCTAAGAACCCAGCTCCCCGGCTGGCAGTGGTGTGCTTTCCTAACAGTGGTGTGCTTTCCTGATCCCACGACACACAAGCGGGAGGGCCTCCCTGTATCCTCCCCACTATGGAACCTTTGCACACAGAGCTCAGGAGTGTCTGGTTTGAGAGCCTTGGCCACAGTGCTCTACGATGGAGTACTAACTGTGCTGAGGCTGAAGACTTGGGGGTGGGTATCCTGCCCCAGAATATCTGAGGGGCCTGAGCTGGGCCCCATAAAACATGTCTTAGTGGCCCAGGCCTCACCTTGCCTTCTGCCCTTAACACTTCATTTCTGAGGCAGTAGAGTGAGTGGGGGCCGTGTCACACTCTCCACCCCTGCCTTCTGGAAACCTTCTCGTATGGCTGCCCTTCTGGCCACTGTGCTGGCAGGGTTTACCCCAGCACACAGTGGCATCCTTGTGCCTTCATTGCTCTGTGGCCAGTGACAGGGCAGATCATATCAACTTACTCCACTGGACTGGCCTGAGTGGACCCCAAGAGGGGCAGCTGAGCCTCAGAGGCAGCTCAGCAGACAGCCAGGCACAGTTCCACACACAATGTGTATGTGGTTGCCTGGGTCTGGGGGTCCTCAAGAGACACCTACAGGTGGGAATGCAGGGAGGTGGGTGAAGAGGTTGGGGTGGAGACAGAGGCAGGCCTGGGGAGGAGGAGCATGTGCCAGCCTCCTGGCTCTAGGGACCACAGGGCTCACAAGGCTCTATGTTCCCTCAGCCAGCTTTAGGGTTCTGGCATTTTTTGATCATTAGAGTCATCTTGCACACCCAGAGGCAAAGAGATACTGAACAGAGAACACCCTGGATGTCCTCATCTGTGACTCACTCCTGAGAGCTGGCACAGTGGGGGCCTGTCTTGCTCCTGAGGCTGGGCAGTACCCATGCTTTCTTGGAACAGATGCACCAAGCTGCTGTGCTTTCTGCTTCTGCCAAAGGCTACTGAGAGCTATACACTGGCTAAACAAGACAGAGGCAGATATATGGCCTTGGATAGCTCGGGGACAGTATGGGTGTCCTAACCACAAAAGTGCTCAGCGGTCCTGTGTGTGCCCCACAATCCTGTAGGCTTGAGCATGGCCCCTCAGAGCCTGCAGAAGCCCATGAACTGAGGTGTCCATGTTAGAGAAACTGAAGCCCCTGTCTCTACCCAGGGTAAGAGCCTTCCCTGTGGACCTTCCTTCCTGTCTCCTGGAAGCAGGATGCCTGTCCCTTCTGCAGTGCTGGCCAGGAACTGTAGCATCCGTCCCCCTACCCCCTCGACCCTCTGTGCTATGTGACTGGGATCAGATTTGGGGCCCAAGGAGATGGAGCTGATTGCTTGTCCTGTGTCCTCCTCAGCACAAAGGCTTTCGAGTGAGTTGTTACTGAACCACACAGAGGGACCTCAGAGAGCAGCAACATGGCTGGTAATGGCTCCAGTCAGGTACTAAGGTCCTAAGACAGAAGGGGCAGCCACAGCCAAGGCTGCTTCTACCCACAACCCCCACAGCACACCACAACGGCAGCTCTGAATCACACTGGAGACAGTTCTAGAGGCAGCGCTGCAGCTGTCCAAGGCTGGGGCAGAAGGCTGACAGACCCTTGGTCATATGTCACACCTCCTGGCTACCTGAGGTAGAGGTACCCACTGTGCAGATATGTCCACTGAGGTTGGGAGGTAAGCAGCAGAATGAGTCACAGGGGTAGGACACGGGGTTGCGTTCTGCAGTATTCTGTGTATCTATGCTGAGCCCAGGAGACACAGACCAGAGAAACTGCGTTTCAACCTTTGTGGAAATTCAGAGGCCATGGGATTCAATGTTTCCTCAGGTCAGTACCAGCTGACAGCATGGCCACCTGGGAAAGGCAAGGCACCACATGCCATGGTGGTTCTGAAATCATCTGGGGTTGATACAAAGTACTCTGCATGGAGCCGGCATAGCATCACAGGTGAGCATCAACAGGTTCTCGGGCACACTGTAGGCTCTGGCTGCAGGCCCATTGCAGACACCCATCCCAGAACCTGCATTGAGGCCAACAGTCCCATGGCCAAATCAGCGGGTCTGATTCAAAGGAAGTACAGGAGGTCTTGAAGCAGAGAGCCACCCTGTGCTGCCCTGCCTCAAGCCTTCCTGTCAGGATGAAGGTGACATCTAACTCTAGACACGCCACACATGAGGAATGGGGCACTTGTGAGACTCCATGCTTCCGTGACCAGCACCAAGGACTCCGACGGCCTGCCCTTTCACTCCTCAGACCCTCCATGTTCACTTCCCCAGAGGTGAGGAATGGCTGTGGCCTTGTGCTGGCCTCAGTGCTCACCCTCTTTCTATGTAGCACCCCTGCTGAGGACAGCCCTGAAGACATCACACAGTGAGCACGCCGTTTCCAGCTGTGGCATGTTCAAAGGTGGGCTTACTTGGAGGACACGGGCCACGGGGGTATGCCCTCAGAGGTTCCCTTGCTCGCTCTCTCTAGCTGCTGTGAGAGGAACAGGTCTGCTCTACTGTGCTCTTTCCTGAGCATGATGCTCCGCCTTCCTGAGGCCCATACTGACAGAGGGAAGGCACCATGGACTAACCATCCGAAATCATAGGCCTGCCACCACCCAAAAACAAAAACAAAAAGGAGCAACTGTTTTCCGAGGTATTCTGTCACAGCAGTGGGAAGTGACTAACATCAAGGCTCACAGCAAGTCTTTGGCAAACCTGGCTCGCTGCCTCAGGGATGTGAGCTGCAGCACTAGGTGACACTCTACAGCTGAGAAGACAAGAAAACACACATTTCTCTGACCCTTGGTTGAGCTCCTCTGGCTATGAGCAAGCCTCACTTTGAAAGGAGAAGAAAGTTGACCATAGCCCCATTTCTTCACTGCCCCCGTTTTAACCTGGAACACATGCTTTCATCACCTTAGGGCTGCTGACTAAGGAGAGTCTGGCCCTGCCTGCCAGTGTGCCGTCCGTTCATTAGGTGTACACTGCCAGACATGAGAGGCACCAACACGGGCTGGGATATTCTGTGACAGAGCAGCGGCTCTAGAGTTGGATCCAGATTGTCTGAGAACACATAAATCATATCTGCTTTGTGCGCCCTGCCTCCTCAGACCCAGGCTGGGCCTTCTCTGGTTAATAGAGCGCATCTTGCTGGGGTTCTCGGGAGTGGCACTCTAACTGGGACAAGTGCTGCCCATACAAGGTGCCAGATATCCTCGGCCCACGCCAACTCTGTGATTCTTACCTTCCTCAAATCACTTCCCTTACCTCAGCTAAAAGGGGAAAAAAAAAAAATCACACAGAAGACGCACCAGGTGCTCAGGGAGCCACAGGTCCTAAACCCTCAGAGGCGTCTCTCCTACAATGCCTTCCCGCTGGCCATTATCCACAGTTCCAGTCGGAAGCCTGTGGCTCATTCCCACCCCCAAGATCAGAGGGCACTGGCACAGGGAAGATGGGCGTGGAAGGCGTGGGCCGCGCTTCCGGCACGGTCTGGTCTGTGCTGACAGTCGGTCTCAACATGACAGCAGCTGCCAGGACCCTGGCACACAAGCCCTCCCCACATCAGGAAACACCTTCACAGACGCAAAGGAGGCTGCATTCCATGTCAGCAGGGCCCTGGGGAGGGAGCTAAAAATAGACAAGAGCTTGAAGATGGCTGGCAATGGGGGTAGGGGGCAGGCAGAAGCAGGCGGGGCAGTGTGCACACCCATGTAGCTAGCCACACGTGTGTATTGAGGCCTAGGACTCGTGCTTATGTGGCCAGTTCCCAAGCACACCCAAGCCCAGAGAATCTGTCTTTAGAAGTGTTTCCTTTGCCCTTGCCGGCTGCTCTCTCTCTCTCGTTAGTGGGCCCCAGCATACCCCAGTGAAGAACTGAGGTATGCTGGGACAACTGTACAGTTAACAGGCAAAAAATGACTGGACCAACAGGACAACATCAAGAGCAGAACCTCAAACCTGGGGACAGTTCTGCCCCCTGGTAGGTGTCCTTCTCCCACTCCTGCAGCCCTCCATGTCCCAGTGCTCGCCTCTCTGGGTGAGTGCCACTCCTACGCTCTCCACTGGTTCAGTGAAGGTCATGGTCCCCTGACTGTCCCCCTGGGGTTGGATTCAACAGAAGCAGGGCACAGCCTGGTCCCCTGACTGTCCCCCTGGGGTTGGATTCAACAGAAGCAGGGCACATGGGATATATGACCCCCTCACCTGCCTCCCAGAGCCCACCCTGGCATCAGTGTTGGGCTTTCAGTCCTGGGAGACAGAACAAAGGTGCTATGGGGTACACCTGCCCATGCAGCTGGTTCCATGCAGGGGGCTGTGACCACACCCACAGCAGCACCAGCCTTCTCTACTTCCAGGCATAGCAGGCCTTATAGACTGAGCCCTGTCAAGATGCAGACCACCCACCCAGCACTGGAGCTGCCTCATCTTGTGACCATTTGAGTCCTGAGACCCCAACTGCTCAAGGTACAGAAAGGCCTTGGTCTTAGCCCTGTCTTTTTGTTTTTATTAGCTCCTTCCCTCTGCTTCTGCGAGTCTCTGCCTTTGCACAGCCTCCTGAGAGGTCTCCTTCCCTGCTTCCCACTCCCAGGCCTCTGGACTTAACCCTGTAGCTGCTGGTCGGCACTCCGCACTGTTCCCACTTCCTGTCCTTCACCCTCAGCATGCCCTGTCCACACCATGACCATGCCCTCCTCCTGATGGAATGTACAGTGGCAGTCACGAAGGACAGGCTCAGGTTCTTCCCTATCTCACAGGACACATACTGTGCTTGTCACCCTGCACAGATGAGGAGTCGGAGGCACACAGATGGCCAGTGGGCTAACCCTGTCCTCATCTGACTGAGCCCCTAGTACCATAGAACTGAAGCTTGCTTTGCATCAGGTGACATAAAAGTTCCAATCCATGTTGGGAGGGTGCGCCCCCGGTCCTCCCACCTCTGGGTCCTCCTACTCCTGGGTCCTCCCACCCCTGGGTCCTCCCAGGCCCTCTGATGAGCTGGAGGACACAAGGCTTGAAATGTTTTTCTTTTTTTTTTTTTTTTTTTTTTTTTTTTGGTTTTTCGAGACAGGGTTTCTCTGTGTAGCTTTGGAGCCTATCCTGGCACTTGCTCTGGAGACCAGGCTGGCCTCGAACTCACAGAGATTTGCCTGCCTCTGCCTCCCAAGTGCTGGGATTAAAGGCGTGCACCACCAACTCCCAGTTGGCTTGAAATGTTTCTAAGACATCACTCCAGCACATGAGCACATTGCCAGGAGCTCCAGACAGTGTGCCAGCCATGGTGACTAGCTCAGAGGTCTGACCCATCTGTCCAGCCTATAGCCTACAGCCTACAGGGTGCCTCTTCTCAAGACTTCATTAGACCTAAGGGCAGCCCATGGTTTAGGACACTCACCACAAGCTGAGGTACAGGCAGCGGCTTGCCCTCCTGGTTCAGGGATACATAGGTGAAGAAGGCACTGGCGGCCCGGTATCGCTTCTGTGAGTTGTCCACCACAGGGTCAGCATCCACCAGGACCTCAATCTCCATGGACTTGTTGCTCGTGAAGGTCATGCGTCCAGAGATGGTGACGACGCAGCCTGCAGAGTACATGCAGCCACTGCGTTAGCGGTGCCAGCCCAGTCTGTACCCATGGGGCGCCAAGTAGGCAGGGGCAGGTCAGTGAGAAACCCATGTTACTGAGGACGGTTAAGACAATGGGTTAGGCGACACAGGCAGTAGCAACTACAAGGACATATGACAACAAACTATTAGTGTGGCCATTGTTAGTCAAGGTGAGTCATCTGTGTCCTGAGCAGACACTCAGTGCTGCCCCAGCAGTTGTGGCAGCCACCACTGGGTCTGGGCCTCCTGACATAGGGCCAGGACGGGCAGGTTGTCAGCCAGGCTGTGGGTGAGCTTGCTCAGCTCTGCCTCAGGTGAAGGTCAAACACACTGCCCTCCCTGTCCTCCAGGGCAGGGTGGTGTCCCCTGGCCACACAGCTGCCCCACTGTGATGTTCTGAGCACCAGGGAGGAATATCCAGAGGCTCACAATCTTTATGCTGGATTGACATAAGCCATGACGCTAAGCTTTTGGTGGGGTCATGCGTCTGTCTGTCAGGTTTGCTCAAGTTTCACCCTCTGAGCTGTTGGACAGTGTGCTGGGATTGTACCCAGGTCACCTCTTCTCAGCACCAACATGGTGTCAGGTGGTTGTGACCTCAGTGCAGTGCCAGTGTCTCTGTAAACGCCCGAGTGACGTCTACGTCAACACACACCACCAAACCCTGGGGCACATGGTACTTCAGTCTGCCTTCTGCTTCCAGGCTTCATGCCTCTTCCCTGCCACCACCCAACCCCTCCACCCTACCCCTCCACGGCCGGGCCTTGCCCCTCTCAACCCTTGGCAGTTTCTGGTCTCAGGGTGCTCACTTCTGCTCTTGTAAATGGACACAAGAGAACCTGACCTTCAGGGAACGGTGAGAAGAAAGACAACAGAAGAGGGCCTAGTCTAGTGCTTGCCGAGGGTCATGACTCCCATCTGTCATGGGTTTGGCCTGTGGGGGCTTTGGCTGCTGCCACTTCTGACTGATGTGTGACCAGAACCCTCCTCCCATCTCCAGCAAAGTCTTCTCCTGGACCAGGCCACATGGGTCACAGGGTCTACTCAGCAGGGACCAGTGCTGGCTGCGGGGCCCTACAACACATATCTAGCATCCTAGCTTGCAGACAGGCCCTGCAGGACACACTGAGACAGCCAGAGAGAGACAGTAAAGGCAGCAGGGCTTTCTGCTAACAAGTACCAGAGAGCTCCAATCCGCGTTCACCTTCATACTCACAGAGGGCTTCAGTGCAGACATGGCCATTTCTGGGAGGGAGGGAAGGAAGGAAGGAGCCAGGTGGTCAGCGACAGGCCGCCTCATACAAGCTGTATTGCTCAGTCACATGCAAGCATCTGACAGTGAACACACCTGTGACAGCCACATCCTGGGACCGTCACCAGCTTAGACTGGTCGCCCCAGATCTTGCAGTGATTCTGCCCTCTCCTAAACGCCCACTGAGAACTGGGCTGTAGGGTGAGACATGGGACAAGAGGAAGCCAGCAAGATGTCCCCAAAGTCCAAGGGTCATACGAGGGCCCACTGTGTGAAGGGCCAGCTATCGCACACTGCTATGAGAGGCAAATTCCAGGTTCTCCAAACACACTATGAATCCCAAAGGACAAAGGGAAATGTGTGCTTCTGTTGCCAACCACGAAACCCATTTCTTGCCATGGACCACAGCAAGGCCATGGCTGCTCATGGTTTAACATCGGAGCCTGGAAGTTCAGTATCTAACTCCAAGTTTAAGTCCAGAGGACCAGCAGATGGGAAGGTCTGGAGAGTCAGGGATGCCATCAACACAACGAACACCCCAAACCCAGGAGAGCCACATCACATGTCACACACAAGCCTCGGGGGATCCCCACAGACACAGGAATCCACTAGCTGGCACCCGACTGGTCACTTCGATAACAGGATGACACAGATAGCCAAGCCAAAAATCCTCAGCCCCAGTGACAGAGAGCCACAGAGCATCACCCAGGCCCTGCAGGCTCAAGGCCTGCCTGGAGAACCAGATCTAACCAGGTGGGGAGAGGCAGCCTACAGGTGGTCTAAACCGTGAGATGTTCCTGCTCTGACCTCTACCTTCCATACCCCATGGTGGCCTTCCCCTGCCCACACTTCTTCCTACAATGGCAGCTTGTTCACCCTCGGTCTCTTCTCTAGAGATGCTGCCAAGAACGGTCCACCTCCTCCTCCACGGCACTCCTTCTAATTAATCTTCATGTGCCATTGCAGATCTGGCCAAAGCCTACATGGCTCCCAGTCTGGAAACCCTAAAGGCAAAGCAGGGGTCCCCATTATGTGGTGAGTAAACATAGAGACCCACGGGCAGTGGACTATAGAGACCTAGCACCCTACTCGGGAGCCCGAGACCCTGGTTTACTCTGGAGGAGAACTCACTGGCCAGGCCTGAATCGAGTGCTTCAGAAGCGTGGCGCTGACCTCCGTCAAACACTGCTGACCAATGCTTCCTCCCAACTCAAAGGCTACCCTGTGAATGGCTGCCCTAGAATCTCTCAACCTCTTCCTCACCTGCCGCTCCTCAGAAGAAGCAGGGCACTTCACACTCTGCCATTCCATAGGCACCCAGAACGTCCAGGCACACTGAGATGAAGAGAACAAACAACGAGTGTCTCGGTTCACAGTGACCCACGTGGTTACAGATAGGTGTGGGCACGTTAGAAGTCTCTGATCCATCAGTGGCATCTTAAGCCAGTGGAGAAGCAGGTCAGCCCCAGTGCCCCAGCAGCTCCTACAGCTCTGACCCTCTGTCTAGGGTGGTGGCCTGATGGGTATGTAAGCACCACCGCTAATGCCAGCACATGGCATGTGGGCCACCCATGCTCAAAGTTACAGGCATCTGGAACCGAGAAGGTTGGATACAATGTGCTGGATAATGAAACACACTGCACCTGCACTGCCCTGCACCACAGCTGGATAACGAAACACTCTGCACCTGCACTGCCCTGCACCACAGCTGGATAATGAAACACTGCACCTGCCCTGCCCTGCACCACAGCTGGATAATGAAACACCCTGCACCTGCCCTGCCCTGCACCACAGCTGGATAATGAAACACTCTGCACCTGCCCTGCCCTGCACCACAGCTGCACAGGGTTCCGACACTTCAATGGCCACTGGTACAACTGAGAAGCAACACTTTTCCTCTCTCTCTCTCTCTCTCTCTCTCTCTCTCTCTCTCTCTCTCTCTCCTCCCTCTCTCTCGTTCTCTCTCTCTCTCTCTCTCTCTCTCCCTCTCTCTCTCTCTCCTCTCCCTCACTTTCTCTCTTTCCTTCTGGTCTTTCTGCTTTAGACAAGGCTTCACTATGTAGCCCGGCTGCCTCTGCCTTGCGTTCTTTCTGCCTTTCTGGAATGGCCTCACTGTGCTGACCAGGCTCACGGGGACTGTAAGCACATTCTACTATGCCCAGCTTTAATGTTCATTTTAATTACACTCTGAATAGTCATGTGTGGACTGGGACTATTTTGTGGGCAACACAGTAGTTAAAAACAAAACTGGAGGCTGGAGAGAAGGTTTAGTTTTTTTACACTTGTTGCCCTTGCAGAGAACCTGGATTCAATTCCCAGTACACACATGGTGGCTCACCACCATCCAAACTCCAGTTCTAGTCTGCAAGCAACAGGCACACACATGATGCACATACATACATGCAGGTATGACATGGATACATATTTTAAAAACCATAAAAAAAAGCTTTTCTGTGGCTTTGTTTTGTTTTTAAGCAAAGCCAATAGAATGAAATGTAGGGAGCTGCTGGGGGCAGGAGACTCAACTGTCCATGCGACACTCTCCAAACTCAGCAAGAAAAGGACCCTGGCAAAGGCTGATGAGGGCACAACAGACCACTGTCTTTCTCTGCACGCAGCCTCAGAAAACAGAAATTCCTACTCAAATGCAAGAAGCAAGAGAAGTCAGATGACATCCAAGGTCAACATCAAAGACAGATGACCTTTTGGGGACAGTCCTGTGGCTACCTAAAGTTGTTGCTAAAATTTCTGATGGACATTCTATTGGGTGACAGAAAAATCTTCTGAGAGACAGACCCCAAAGATGGCCTGTGGACAAGGACACAGGGAGCCAGAATGGGTTCTCACAGGGGAATGTGGCTTTGATGCCATCTTAGACTCAGAGGTTAGTCTCCAAAATCAGGAGAGAACTCGTTTCTGTAGTTTTAAGTATCCCCGTTTGTGGGCATCAGACACCACAGGGAGCTAACACTTCATAGACAGAGTCTATGTGTGCCAGGCCCATCTTGCAGGCCAGGTTCCCAGGGCTTTCTCTAGCTGTTGCTTTATCCTGTGCGCACTGATGCACGTCACACCTCTTCTGAGGAGGTGGCAAAACTGTCCCCTGTGGCCTCCTCCATGCCACAGGGAGAGGAGAGGCACAGGGACAGGGGTTCAAGAGGCACCATAGCCCTGGGGTTTAAGGTGACTTCAGCAGTTTTATCTCAACTGGCTTCTCAGCTCCTCCCTCCTCACAGCGGCGGACACATTTGGACTGTATTGCCACAAACCCAGAGGCAGGAGGGACTTGCCAATCCTGAGCCCCCAGTGAAGACCACAGCACACTGGTCTAAAGACACAGAGCCTCTCTACTAAGGAACCAAAGACGGAATGTCACAACCATATTTGTGATGAAGACACAGCCTGTGCCACTTGAAGAGGGACCCTCCTCCCTGGACACGCTCCAGAATGGCTCCCGTGTCAAAAACAACAAGCAAGTGACGGTGTGTAAAGCTGTAGGACACTGGCACAGAAGCAGGCCGGACTCCATACTGCTATTTCATTCCGGCCTCAGGTCCTCCAAGCCCCAAACAAGATATAATCTGCTGCTCCCTGAAAGGAGCCCAATGTCTCTAAGCCAGAGGCTGTACTGGTACAAGGACAAAGACAACGCTGAGACAGCCACTGGAGGAGGCGGCTCTAGGGAAAGTGCTCACATCAGATTTTTTTTTTTTTTTTTTTAATTAAAGATAGGAACTCACTATGTAGATGAGGCTGGCCTTGGGCTCCCAAGTGCTGGGATCAGAGATGTGTACCACCACAAAGGCCAGGACAGCCCAGGAGGTTCTGTGCAATGCCCCCCTCCCCACCCCCCCCCATTGAGGAAGCCAGTGCAGAGCAGTGTGACAGACGAGAAATCAGGGACCTTTGGAAATGCAGACCCTTTCTGTGCTGCGGGTGAATGCACCTTTAGAAGTCAGGCTCCATCCTCAAAATGCCACATCCTCTGGTGGCAGAGACGACCCTAAACAAGCTGCTCGACTCTCAGCCACTCCTCCCACCCACAACCACTGCCTCTGGAAGAGCCCCTTCCCAGGGGCTCCTGGCCATGCGGGGGCCTACAGGGGAAGAATCTGGTGTCCTTCCCTGATGTCTGCATCCTGAGAACAGGGCAGAGTTCCTTTGGGGGCGCTCTGCCTCAAGGCTTTATTGGCACAGCTATTGCTGGGTAGACATGGAGAAAAGCTGCTATCTAGGATGCTTTTCTTGGTGTTCAGGGTCACTGAGGGTTGGCTGAGCTGAACCAGTTCTATGGTGCAAGAGCCTGCTCTCCATGGTTGGTTTGCGTTTATATTTAACAATGTAGTGATAACAGCCATGTCACCAGGCAGAAACTCTAGGAAAAGAAAAGCATGAAATCTGACACTCAGGATTGTGCCTTCCCAAAGGCTCACAGAATGAGCTACAAGGAGCACTGTGCGTCCAACACACAAGGTCCTGAGAAGCAAGCAAAAGTAGACAAGACACCCTTGTCTTGGGCAACTGTTAAAACAGTACTATTGTCTGTGTTTGTGGCAAATACCTGTCAATCCAGGCAGATTCTTAGAAGCTGAGGGAGCCGTGTCACCAGGACAGCCCATGTCCCCTGCAGGACAGTCTACTGACGTTCAGTATGGCAATGGTGGTAGCCTCGAACCTGCCCAATCTCAGAGTGCTTCTGCTCACCGCATAGCAGCCCCCTACCAGGTGCTGGGGAGCACCCAGGGCCACAAGGCTCTGGCCACAGCATTAGGAGTGCAAGACAGTGAAGTGGCTTGGGCTCTATGGCTCCTAGTCTGTCATCAGCCACGTGAGGACCTAACCTTATCCACTGCCCCTCCCACGGCCCAGCATCCCAGGGCCAAGGCCCAGCTTTGGACTAACCCTCTGCCTGCAACTCACAAGGCTGAGACACTGATGAACTTACTGAGCTGCAACTGCACCATAGATTCCCATCATGTGAAAACTCACAAGCAGCCCTCAAGCAAGGGGAGTGCCAGCTGAGGAGGGAGTGCCCGAGGCACCTCAGCCCTTTCTTGCCATCACTGTCCACCCTGTCCTGGGTCACCTCTTATTCCACAAGAAGGAAACCTACAAGATTTAGTGGCAGTTCAAGCGAGAGCATCACAGCCTTGAGAGAACAAGTTACTGCTGGGCTTGGGGGACAAAGGCCTCCACAATCCCTGAGTTTCCAGCTGAAGTCAGGTCAATCAACACCAGCCTCACGCCTCACGTACAGATGTGTGTGAAGTGCAAAGCACAAGGCTTTGTCTTCCTGCTTCTTGTGGCACACAGGCAGATAGTAGGTGTGACACAGTGAAATGGCACCAGGGACCCAGAGACCCCAGAGAGCCACCTCCCCACCCCACCCCCTTCTCACGTTAGGCGCTCTCTTACCTTTCCGGATTTTGTCGTGGAAGTTGATGGCATCCACGGAGGCAGTGACTATATTGGTCTTGCAGTGGCGTGCAGCCACAATCCCAGCCACCTCATCCATGAGCTTCATGGTCACACCTGCACAGGAAAGGGCACATGGCTGGTGAGACCTGGAGGAAGAGGCAATGTTCACACCTGGGAAGTAAGTCCTCCCACCCACACCAGCAAAGGCTCCAGTCAGCAGTGGGCTGGGGTGCAGCATGCTGTAACTCTCATTTTAAAGTTGACGTCCTCAAGAACATCTGAAAATGGCCTCAGATGACATTCTAGGCAATCAACCAACCACAAACCTCACTGCCAGGAAAAATTCATACCAATGTCCCCTGGGAGGACATCAGTCAAAACATCAGCTAGTTAGATATGGTGACACACATCTGTGACCCATATACTCAGGAGGCTGAGGCAGGGGGAATCTTGAGTTTAAGACCATCCTAGATTACACGACACAAGACCCTGTCCTGTCTCAAAACAGTAAGGACAAAGTCAGACAACACAAGTCAAGGGCAGCTTAGAATCACCAGCCCTTCCTATTTATTTCAAGACTGGGCTTCTCTGTGTAGCCCTGGATGCCCTGGAACTCACTCTGTAGAATAGGCTGGCCTTGAACTCAGAGTTCCAACTGTCTCTGCCTCCTGAGTGCTGGGATTAAAGGCATCACCATTCCTTCCTAAAGGGGACTGAGATGGGGCAATTTCTGGAAAACATCTGGAATTTGTAGAAACAGTGTACTTCAACTGTGCCACGCCCAGGGGCAGAGATGCTCCAGAGAAACAGACCCACAAATGCAAACTCAATGGCAATGTCACTCATCACAGCCATCTAGGGTCAACACAAATGCCCACCCACACTAACATGGGTGAACCTAAAACAGGCACAGAGGGAAGTGAGCCAGACTCCGAGAGACACATTCAGTAAGGGCTCCCATGCTGCAGGAGGGAGACTCAAGGGTCCTTGGAGGTGGCACCAGAGGGTAATGGGAGTGATTTTCAGATGGCACAGGGCTACTCTTCTAGAGGGAATTAAATGTTTCCCAATCAAAATCTGAAAGCTGAAATGCCCCACGAGTACCATGTGATGCCATAAGCAGCAAATGCCACACTGTGAAACTGTTAACACACAGAATTCTTAAAATACCATACAGTGGAAATGTAAAACTGGTAGACCCACTATGGAAAATAGTACAGAGGGTCCCCAAAACACTGAAAATACAACCACCCCACAATCCAGCAATCTACTTCCTCGGTAAAGAGCAAAAGGAAACAATAGCAGCACACTGCCTGCTCATTTATTATCAAATTTTTATTTAAGCATGAGAGAGAGAGAGTTTGCATGTGTGTAAATGCACAAGCATGTGTTGTATGTACCACAGCATACATGTGTCAGTCAGAGGATAATTTTGTGGGGCTGTTTCTCTCCTTCCACCTTCATATGGGCTGTGCATTGGGCTTGCATGGCAAGCGCCTTCCTCCCTGAGGTACCCCGGCTGCTTACTTTTGAGACAAGGTCTTGCTGATGTAACCCAGACTGGTCTTAACTCAAGACTGTCCTGCCTTAGTGTCTCAAGCACTGGATTATAACCCACAAGAGCATCAGCGTGCTACTGATCCACCCAGCAGACGTCAGGAGCATTAGGAAGGCAGGTGTTCACTATTCTTGGACATGCTGGCTTCCAAAGATGCAGAGTGCAGAGCAAAACTGGGAGACACCCCACCCAAGAGGCCCAGGCTCTAGTGCAGTCTCATGACTGATGTGCTGGCAGGTGACGCCATTGGTCCAGCCAAGGCCCTCTGCTGCTCAGCTCCTGCCAACCATCCTCAAGGCTACAAAGGCCTTGGCTGGATTCTAACTGTACCCAATAGAATAGTCAAGGAAATCCGGCACGACACACACACTCTGCTCAGGTGGGCACAGGGATCAGACAGTCAACCTCTGCTGGCGAGGTGCCCCTCACACAGAGGCTCTTCTGGGCCATGCCACTCTTCTGATTTGGGTGTGGCTTCATGGCAAGTGTCTCAATGTGCCACCTGGCACTTCTCAAAGGACTATGGAGGACAGAGAGACAGTGCTCACAGTCTGCATTCTTCTAGACAGATTCTCTCTAGAGATTGTCCTTACGCTATGAGCAACGTGCTTGGTGGCCACAGACACTCCCTTGGCTCAGATTAACATCAATAGCACTTGCCGAAGAGCACTGGAAGTGCTCACTAAGGAAAGGTATGCCCAGAATTAGAGTGTGGTTTGCATCACACCTAGCAGTCAAGCACAGAATGGCTCAGAGACAGGAGTCTAGGGACCGTGGCTGCTGGCCTCACTGGGACAACACTCTTTAGATGCTGGGTTCATAGCACTGTGCCTTTAGGATAGCTGTCCTATTTAGAAGACAGTCCATCTGACAAAGCTGGCTGTTTCCAGAAGAAAGTAAAAAGAGCAAAAGTCGAAGCCTGGCATTGGGGGCCAGGAGAAAGGGCAGGCACACACCCAGATAGTCCCCAAAGCCGCCTGGAACCTGGATGCTCAGGACCTGCTCCACTGCAAAGCACTGCTGCTGGGCAGAGCTCAGGACCCGGCGGGAGATCAGCTCCAGGAAGGCCTGGGTCTCTCCCCACAGGAGCTGGTCCCGGTAGACGCCCCTCAACAAATACAGACAATGATGCTGAGATTCCCTGGAAAGCAGCCCCAGGGGACAGGCGCACTGTTGTCTGTCTCACAGATCAGGGCACACACACAACCCATAACTACAGTCCTAGGCCATCTGATACCTCTGGCCTTCAGAGGCAAGCACTCATGTGTGTGTGCACACGTGTACATCTAGGTATGCACTCATGTGTGTGTGTGTGTACACGTGTACATCTAGGCACGCACTCATGTGTGTGTGTGTACACGTGTACATCTAGGCATGCACTCGTGTGTGTGTACACGTGTACATCTAGGCACGCACTCATGTGTGTGTGTGTACACGTGTACATCTAGGCATGCACTCGTGTGTGTGTACACGTGTACATCTAGGCACGCACTCATGTGTGTGTGTGTGTACACGTGTACATCTAGGCACGCACTCGTGTGTGTGTGTGTGTGTGTGTGTACACGTGTACATCTAGGCATGCACTCGTGTGTGTGTGTGTGTGTGTGTGTGTGTGTGTGTGTACACACGTGTACATCTAGGCATGCACTCATGTGTGTGTGTGTACACAGTACATCTAGGCATGCACTCATGTGTGTGTGTGTGTGTGTACACGTGTACATCTAGGCATGCACTCGTGTGTGTACACGTGTACATCTAGGCACGCACTCATGTGTGTGTGTGTACACGTGTACATCTAGGCATGCACTCGTGTGTGTGTGTGTACACGTGTACATCTAGGCATGCACTCGTGTGTGTGTACACGTGTACATCTAGGCACGCACTCATGTGTGTGTGTGTGTACACGTGTACATCTAGGCACGCACTCGTGTGTGTGTGTGTGTGTGTGTGTACACGTGTACATCTAGGCATGCACTCGTGTGTGTGTGTGTGTGTGTGTGTGTGTGTGTGTGTACACACGTGTACATCTAGGCATGCACTCATGTGTGTGTGTGTACACAGTACATCTAGGCATGCACTCATGTGTGTGTGTGTGTGTGTACACGTGTACATCTAGGCATGCACTCGTGTGTGTACACGTGTACATCTAGGCATGCACTCGTGTGTGTGTGCACATGTGTACATCTAGGCATGCACTCGTGTGTGTGTGTGTGTGTGTGTGTGTGTGTGTGTGTGAGAGAGAGAGAGAGAGAGAGAGAGAGAGAGAGAGAGAGAGAGAGAGAGAGAGAGAGAGAGACCATGGAAGCTCTGAGTTTGATCCTCAGCACCAGAGACCTGGCACAGTGCCACATGCCTGTAATCCCATTACTCAGGAAGTGAGGCAGGAACATCAGAAATTCAAGGCTGTCCTCAACTACAAAGAGAGTCTGAAGTCAGCACAGCTATTTGAGGGCCAGTTTGAGAAGGGCTGGGTCAAGGGTTACACAGCAATTACTGAAAACACGATATGCTTTCCCAGCACAGTCTTCAAGGGCTCCATCACAAAATGCTACCCTGTATCAAAACAGAGCAGCCCTTAGCCTGGTTCCTAAGTGCCCTGGCTGTCAGTGCAGCCCAGTGGACACTTCTTCCAGAGGAGCAGCATCCCTTCTTCCACTCTGGAAGTCACAGCCCACATTCCATTTCTTAATCGTTCACATAACTATCAAGTGCCAAATTTTCTTTAAAGCGCCTCTCAGGTGTCCATGGACTGCCTCCTCACTTGCTTCCCATTCAGACAGCTGGCAACAACATAAAAAAAAAAAAAAAAAAAACTGACTCTGGCAAATTATACAGTCCATCATGGGCCGTCCCTGCTTCTCAAGATTGGTAATTTTAAAAATTGACAACAAAATTGTAGGATCTGCTACACTCACTCCAGGAACTATAGGAAGGAAAAGACCCAGGCTTGTTGGCCACTAACCCAGAGATAAACACCGGGTGGTGGAGATATTTTTGCATCTTAACATTTAACTGCTTACAGATTTTTGTTTTGATTTTTCTTTAAGTATCGACAACATGCTGACTGGATTAAAAATAGAGGCTTAATTTTCTTTTCCCAAGGCCTGCTGGCTGGCTGGGCCAGGCCTGCCTACAAACCCAGCAGAGCCAGCAGCACAAAGCTGGTGCCAGCGCCGCCTGCTCTGTGGGTGGGATCTGAGATGCCCCCATTTCTAAATTTAATCCCAGCTGACAGAGCGTGGGTAAGAGCCTCCTATATTAAGCAAATGATAGTAACTTCATCTTATTTTATACATCCTACCCTTTTGTGATGACAAGAGGGTATTATGAGATGCAGGTGAGTGAGTGCTCCCCCATGGCCCTGGCTCCTCTGGGTCCTGTCACCCTTCGGCACCAGGACCAAGGAATCCCTGGCACAGGAGCCTTCACTATGGCAGTTGACGCAGGTTATTTTGGGCAACAAGCATACAGACAACCACAAATTTCTAAAGACAGTAACGAAATGTCAAAAGTGGGAACTTTAGGAAACAGACACTGTTCAGCATTTAAAATTCTTGCCACCAAGGCAGACTGTTGGTGGAAGGAAATAACTGTTCTAGCAAGCTGTCCTGTACAGCCAGACATATTCGTGCCATAGCACACAGGAACTGTAATGGTTTTAAAAAGTAGATACTATTGAAAAGTCCCAGGTGGTAATGGCTGTGACTGGAGCATCACACATCAATCAGGGCGACAACGGTAGCCACTCTGCCTCAGAAAACCTAGAAATAAGTCTGGTGACTGCTGCTCAAGTCAATGTAGCAGAGGCAAAGCAGCAGGGTACATTTGTCACTCAGTACCTTGGGTACTCGGCGGAGAGACAACAGCAGTAGACCGACAAGACATAGGCCGGAGGCCAATCTTAGCCTCCACCTAGAGGCCATGAAAAGGCAGGCTACATTCTAGACTAACGCATGGGTCACTTTGGCCAGGACAATGTTGTTAGAGGCCACCTGCCCTGTTCACCCTGACGAACCCACAGCCAAAGGGGGAGAAAAGGCCCATGTGGTACCAAGAAAAGGGTGCACAGCTGGGTGGACGGGGGGGGGGGGGCAGCAATGGGGAAGAGGGAGGTGGGCGCAGAGCCATGCCAGGGGTAGCACCTGTACTCTCCTGGGCCCTGACACAGCAGGAGTCTGAGCTTTGGAGAGGTGGCAGGCAGGCAGGCAGGCAGGCCACAGGAAGGATGAACTCGGAGAGACAGAAAGGGTCAAGTAAAGAACCTTTTACCTTTCTGCCTGTCAGGTCTCAAGCAGAGTGGCATGTGGAGAAGCGAGCAGCCAACAGAGGCCAGTGCAGTGAGGAGTCAGGGCTTATAGACCAGGAGGAAACATGGTGCCCACGCCCAGGTTCTGACAAGCCCAGACAGTGGAGCAGGAAGATGGGCCAAGAAGGGAGATGGGGCTTTCTGGGATGGAACTGAGTCAGAGACACCTGCAGGAATGCTGGCCAGACAGAGGACAGAGTCTGCTGGGAAGGGCCAGAGCTCCATGACAGAGCTGCTGCCAGAGCCCGGGGGAAAGGACGGGCCTGCAGCTATGGATACAGGAGCCATGGGCCTGAGACGGATGACTGGAGAGCAGAGACAGGATGCAGCACAGGAGTGCAAAGATGAGGCCTGAGGCCTGAAGCAGGTAAGGTTAAGGAATGACCTGGGAAGTTTTCAGTGAGCAGCAAGTCCTGCAGAAGCCACTGAGCTGCTGTCTGTGGCAGGATCCAGAGAGGAGCAGGCCCAGAGTGCAGCACAAGGCTGACAGGGAGAGGCCCCCAAGTGGCTGCAGAACCCCTTTGCTAGGATGAAGGCTGGCCCCACTGCTGTCTGTGGGGCCACATCTACCTGGACAGTGCAGCACCTGCCACCTAGCTCACAAAGGCCTCCCCAGTTACTGCCCATAACCCTTTTCCAAAAGTAAGCCAACAGCAGAGTCATGTGGGAACTTCCTCTACTTCCACAAACCATCAGAGACAGATTTGGGACAGCATAGGATGGAAGTTGACCATGCCCCGGCCACAAGCCCCACAATAGCAGCAAGCCCCATAGATGCTGGCCACTAGGCACTGCCTCTCCTGACCCTGGCTGGTGTCTACTCTGTGACCTGTGGCTGCAGTGCAGGTCAGGACCCTGGTCCGATGGTCAAAACACAATCAACCAAGTACAGAGCCTGAGGGTGCATTTTACACATCGTGTACCAGAGTAGCTGGCAGCAGAACAGTCACCCAGGCTACTGCAGAGGGCCAGACAGGCTCCTGAAGGGGAGGGTCAGCTCTACAGAAGGGGGGGTCACAGTACAGGAAGGACCCTGAAGAGTGGATGGACTTAGGGGTCAGGCTCTAGGGAACACAGGGACCCAGAGCCCACCCTCCTCTTGTTCTGTGGGCGGACTCTGTCTGTCCTCTCCACACCAACACTGTGGTATTTTTAATTTCCCTTTTTAAGTCCCACAGGCTCAAAACCACCCACTTTCCCTCTGAGAACATCTTTGGCCCCTCTCTCCTCACTGTGGGGCAGCAGCTCCTTTGCCTTACTTAGTACACGAGCCATCCAGGCTTCACTTACCCAGGCCCAGCACTCTGGGGGAAGGCAGCTCGGTTTTAGGATGCACAAGCTTTACTGAACCTGCTTGGGCATTTGTATTTAAAATGTTCTTTATAGTCAAAAACTCAAATGCTCACACTGCATAAGCCTCACTAAACACACAGATGCTTAGCTATCCAGCGCATCCTCTCCCTCTGCCCACCACGAAAACTAGTCAAGTACACAGTAAGGACTCTGAGTGCAGATGAGCCTGGCAGCACACACTCAGAGTAAGGACTCTGAGTGCAGACGAGCCTGGCAGCACACACTCAGAGTAAGGATTCTGAGTGCAGATGAGCCTGGCAGCACACACTTGTAGTTCCAACAACTCTGGAGGCCCACGTAGGAGGGTCACTTGAGCAGGACAGCAGGAGCCATTGTAAGACGACTCAGCAGCCAAGTACACTTGCCACCAAGACTGACGACCTGAGTTTGGTCCTCAGAACCCACACAGTAGAAGGAGAGAACCAAGTCCCACAGATTGTCCTCTGACCTCCATGGGCACAGGGTGCTTCCTGCGTGTTTGCAGGAAGTAAGTAAGTCAGTAAGTAAATGCTGAACCACAGACAGGGCTTCAGGGGCTCGGAAGAGCCAGAAGATGCCTCAGCAGGTAAAGGCACGGGCTGTACAACTTTGGCCACCTGAGCTCAACCCCCAGAAGAGAACCAACTCCACAGTCGTCCTCTGACTGCCCCATGCCCGCTTCCCATCACGTGTGTGCAGACATACACACAAATAACAAATACTTAGCTTGAAAATTTGAGGGAAAGGAGTATAAAGACAGTATTCCTGAACTGCTCAGACAAAGACGCATCCCAAGTAATTTCTCACCCCTTCTAAATCATCAGAACCAGCCAGGCATTCCGTATGAAAACTGCAGGCCCCCTGTACCAGCTCATCCCTCTGGGAGGGGCCAGGAATTTGTTTTCCTTAGGGTCTCACTGTGTGACCCATAAGCACCCTGGGCATGTGGTCTGTGCCTGAAACCACAGTGCTCTCAGACACCAGGAGAATTATCAAGCATCAAATAAGTTTGCAAAGCTGCCTGGTCCCCAGTTTGCTACCATAAGCCCCTCCCTCCCTCCCTCCCTCCCTCTCCCTCCCTCCCTCCCCTCCCTCCTGAGCTCGCTCCTAGTGTCTCAGGAGGGACTGACCCCTCTCCCCAGGAGAGGCCCTGGGTGCCTCTCAACCAGTTTTACCCAGAACTGAATGTAAACAACAACATAAGACCCACACCCTTGTCCTCTGAAGACTGGGGCGGATCACTCTGTTGTCAGGTATGGCCATGTCTAGGCTGAAACAGAGGCGTGACTGAAATGGCCTGGATGCCACTTAACATCTGCTGACCCCAGTTCATCCTTGACTATGACTCTCTGCTCTCTTGGTACCTTCAGGAAGTTATTAAAGGAGATCAGAGAGTCAGTTGTGAGAATGAGGGTCTCCTCCACCCAGCTTCTCCTGATACCACAGAAAAGGGCTCTGGGCAGCTATATGGTCAACTACAGTGCCTGCTGGATTCCAGAATGGCCACCCAGACCACCCGGATGGCTTGTCCACACCAGCCTCGTGGGTGGGCCCAGCAGGCCAAGGACACAGCTGGAGTCCTCAGAAAAAACACAATGTGGCCAGGCAGTGGTGGCACACGCCTTTAATCCCAGCACTCGGGAGGCAGAGGCAGGCGGATCTCTGTGAGTTTGAGGCCAGCCGGGTCTACAGAGCGAGGGCCAGGATAGGCTCCAAAGCTACACAGAGAAACCCTGTCTCAAAAAAACAAAACCAAACAAACAAACAAAAACACCACAATGTGTATCCCTAAAGGTGCAAGCAGAGGAGGAGGGTGGCGTGGCTCTGAAAGGGGCCCCGACATCATGACTGGGCGAAGAGGGCCCAGACTCGGGAGTGAATAGTTCCTGCAAGTAAGACAGAGGCACAGGAAGGGCTCCCAGACAGAAGGAAGGTCACACAAGCTGACCATGGACAGGGTGCAATTCTTCTCATGAGGATGCCAGGCAAGTCACAGCTGTAGAAATCTTGAGCCCAACAGGTACAGCAGGGACTGTCACTGGAGACGCACTCTCCCCAGAAGAGCCCACTCCTCATGGAGCCTGACACAGCTCTAACCAGCTCTTGGTCAATATGGCTATGTGTCAAGCAGCTGAACAGTGCCCAGGGCCGATTGGGGAGTCACACATGGGTCAGAAGCCTGGGCAGCATGAGGACCACATCAGCAGACAGCAGGGGTGGGGCCACAATGTACAGGTGCAAGGGAGCCCAGCCCTTGTGTCTGACGGCTAAAACCACGGAAGCTGAAGATGTGGGACAAAGCCCCATGGGCAGGACTCCCCCAAAATGACACCCTTAGTCAGTTCATGTTTTCAGGTATGCAAATCTCAGGGAAATTTCTTCCAACCCCCGTTAATAGAGAACATGCCTGCAAATGAGATTTTCCTTAACAATGTCGTGACAGGCATCATACTACCCAGAGGGCCATGACCATGTGGGACTGACTGTCCCCACTAAACTTTCACCACGTGTCATTCATGGCCACACTGTCCCTTGTGAAGCTGCTGCTGCTGAGGGCATCTGCACAGCGGCAGGCTTGCTCCCTAGTGTCCCTGCCACCTGCTATAGGAGCCACTGGAGGATGGAACCCACCAAAACCAGCCGAGGAAAACCCAAGGCCCAGCAGTCACACATCCAATCCAGAGGAGAGGCACCCTGAACGGTGGAGTCTTCAGGGAACACCGGCACACAGCAATGGTTGGACCACAAACAGCCAGGCAATCGTGAGTTCTATGGAAACCAGCTTACCCAGAAGGCAACTGCAGGGATGGCAGGACACCTCTGTAGCTACAAGAGGAGGAAGGAGGAGGGGACAAGAGGTGGTGACACTTGGTTTGAAGTAATGAAATTCAAGATAAAAGCACCAACAAAAAGGCTAGAGCCTTGAAGTTGAGAACTGCCAGTTCCTCTAGGATCCATCCTGAATGGGGCCGCTGGCTGGACCCTCAGAGTCACCCTCACTTGTACTCTGATCCCAAAACCTGTCAATTACCCCCAGGAAGCTATAATGGGGGGGGCACTAAAGGGACAGAAAGGAAAGGGTCCTTACAAGCTGACACCTGGCTCTTCCATGAATCCAAGGGGCTGTGAGGTTTCATCTGGGGTTCAGAAGAAGCAGAAGCCAAAGTTATGTCTGTGCTTCCATGTGTCACAACTCAGAGCTCCCTGCTGGAGAGGAAAACGAACATCTCCCACAAGCCACAGCCACTCTGACCGCCATCCCTCAGGCAGCGAAAGGAGGCTCTCTGTCCATGTGCCCGATAGGGAGAGACGCTGAGAAGCCGGCTCCTGGGTTCCACTGTGATTCTCAATCCAATGCACCTTCCACAGCCCTGTCACATCAGGGCCACACCCAGCCAACAACGAGTCGCTCCATCAGCACCTTTGCAAAATGCCACAGCAGAGAACCAGGGACTGCAGGGACATTCACACTCGTCCAGGTTCGCCCACCCCTCATGAGACTGCATTACGGCTTGGTTAAGACTGATTCACATGAGTGTAGATGCCCCTGTTGTCAGCACTGTACAGGAAACACACTGGGATAGTAGTTGCTGGTGTGATTACTCACCCGATTCTGGCAAAGTGACAGGCACATAGGCAATGCTGGGGCATATTTAAAATTAGGAGGCATATTTTATAAATCAAGCACATGGAACGCCTAAGAGAACAGGCCTTAAGCATCATAAAGCTACTGTAAACGCCTCCTACACACACATTAAAAACAGTGCCTCGACCAGAGGGGCTGCCTGCACTCTGTAAACGGCATGGCCGCTCAACAGTTCCCTAAGAGTCCTTCACTCCTCTCTTGCTGACACAAGGGCCCACTTAAGAAGTGACTTTCACCAAGAGGCAGCAAGATGGGGCTGCCAGTCTTGGTGGGAAACTCTAACATGCAATCCAAGTAAGCTACACGGCAGCTTGGAGTTTCACAACCTCACAGAACAGGGCTATGAGAAGCTGGGGAACGAGTCTGGAGAAGCCTGGGCTAGGAGTGGCTGTGTTAGAAGAGAAGGGGGGAGGGCTTCTGTCTACCTGGAATCTGAGGCCAGTGAGGCAGGGATGTAGGGACACTGGCAAGGACACAGCTGCTCTCCAGGTGGACAGACAGACTGGCATGGGCCTGGAAAGTAGCCCTTGGTATAAAGGAGAACTAACATCCCCCGGGTGGACCTGTGCCAATCAAAAGAGCAGTGCAGGCAACATTTAGTGAAAAGAGGCAAAAAATCATGAAATTGAAAATAGAACCACATGAAAGGGGATTGGTTAAAAATAGAACAAGATGTAAAAAATTCTCAAACCAGAGGCCACTCTGATTCTGGCAGGCCTAGGGCCCATCATCCTTCAACTCAAAAGTAAGCTGTGCCTCTCTGCATCTCAGTGTGGTTCACTACTTCCCAGGAAAAGATAGAACCTGATCCAGTTCTTGAGGAATCCCCGGTAGAAAATCTACATAAACCCACAGTGAAGCCATCTGAGCTGGGGATAAAAAATAAAATAGGTGTCTTCTACCCAGAGAATGAATGGGAACTCAGTGCTCATGAGGGCAGAAGGGACAGCGATGTACAAAATCCCCTCTTACACCGGAGGACTGAGGACCGGAAGTGCCCAAACCTCACACCACAAGTCACCTCCCAACTCTTGCTGTCACCTGGATGGCTTCACTGCATTTGCCTGCCATTCCTCTTTGAATCAGATCCATTTATGACTGTTTTGGAACCAGGGTCTTGCTGCTGCCACCTCAGCCTCTTGACACACTGGGAATCCAAACATGTCTGCCTCATGCCTGCAGAGCCAGCGCTCTCAGCTTCTGAGCCACCTCTCAAGCCCCCAGCCCACTTTTACAGCTTACTTGACTTTCACCCAGAATGGCAATATCCATTTGTGCAATCGATGTGTTCCTTATGTTTGTCTTATATCAAGAAAATGACCATACATTATTATTAAAGCTAAAAGTGTCCTCCATGAGCCAAGGGCCAGGTCCTCTGTGTCACAGTCAGAGGAGCCTGTCCAGGACCTTAAAGGTTGTGCCGTTACAGAAAAGATCCCCAGGATCTCAGAACTGTAAAGGTGGCCATCTGGAAGAACATTTTTAAGTAGCAACTGACAGGGGTACAGGGTATTCTCCTGCACTCTGCAAGGCCAACCCCGACACCACACAGCTCTGAGGGCCCTGGGTTCCATGTGACCCTCTGCTGGGTTGTCTTCATCCATCCAACTTTCGTTTCCAGTTTTAAAAACAGACACCAATGGCATTTCAGTAATTTCTTATGCAACCTCTTAAAAGTTTAAATTTATACTTCACCAGACATGAAAGTCTAAACTAGGTCAGTAAGCAGCACGGCCTCCTGGGGGACGTTCAGGGCAGGCGGGGGAAGTGGCAGGGGAAGGGCCACCTGGGGGACACTCTCCTGGCAGGGGACACAGCAGTGGCCAGAGCAGCTTTATCCCTACCTCCGTGCACGAAGCCATGAAGGGTGCAGTCCGAGGGCCCCACCAGGTGGATCAAGCTGGATTGGCTGTAGCTCACTGTGTTCGGCTCTAGAAAAGCACAGAAGAGGATCAGTTGTTGCACAGATGTCCCCACAGCCACCACTGCCTAGCATTCTGTGTCACCAGAAGGTTCTACCTGCAGTCACTTAGGCAGGTTTCTCTGAAGAGAACAGATGTCTTGGCAGTACCAAGGAGCCTCTCTCTAACAGCGAGTCACAGTGCACTCTGGTTATGGTGGTACTCACTAGACGCTGTCCCTGGCAGTCACTAACCCCTTGGCTAGAAGATTCCAGACTTATCTCTGATTCTCCCCAGGATGTCGACATCCAGCTAACTTTTCTTTCCAATAACACAAAAAAGCAAGGTATTGTGGAATATTATTTTAACTAGGCAAATAAGTTATATTTGTTTATGTTGCGAATGTTACTTTACTGTGTAAAGAAGGGTGTGTTACATTTGTTTCTGCTGCCTTTGTTAACGATGTAAAGATGTGTTGCATTTGTTTCTGCTGCATTTGTTTAATTATGTAAAGATATGTTACATTTGTTTCACCTTGCCTGCCTAAGGCACCTGATTGGTCTAAAAAAAGGTAAACAGCCAATAGCTAGGCAGGAGAGGGATAGGCAGCGCTGGCAGGCAGAGAAAATAAATAGGAGGAGAAATCTGGGTTCAAGAAAAACGAGAAGGCTGGGCAGTGGTGGCACATGCCTTTAATCCCAGCACTCGGGAGGCAGAGGCAGGCAGATCTCTGTGAGTTCCAGGCCAGCCTGGTCTATAGAGCAAGTGCCAAAACAGACTCCAAAGCTACACAGAGAAACCCTGCCCCCAAATAAATAAATAAATAAGAATGAGAGGAGGAAGAAGAAAATGAGGGAGAAAAAGAGGGCTACATCTGGGGCCAGGAGCCAGTCAGCAGCCAGTCAGACATGGAGACAGCAGTAAAGTAAGATGACAGACAGGAAGACAAAAAGCCCCAAGGCAAAATGTAAAGAGAAGCAGATTAAAATAAAAGATAGGCTAAGACTGAGCATTCATTCATAACTAGTGATGTGTCTCCACACCATGACTTGGGAGCTGGACAGTGTGTCTGTGCTTCCTGAATCAGCCCAGGAAGTGTCAGCTCTGACAAGGCTAGGCTGACCTCCTACTGAGCACCCTCCCCCATGCATGCCTCAGTCAGTGCGAACCTTCCAAGAACAGGAGACTGCAGGGGAGCTCCAGTCACTCAATGTTTCTGCCAACTGTCTAGGAAAGGCTTCACTTAAAACAGGACAAATTCTGTCCCTGGGGGCAGATGCCATTCCTCCAGGCTCCCTCTCCTCAACAGGTATAGTCAGACCTGCAGGTGTGATCCAGCCCAGTTTGCACACACATCCTGTCCAAAGCCTTCGGTCATGGGGAAGCCCTCATCCACGCCAGGGTCAGTGAGAGGTACCCATTCCTGTCCCGGCTGTTGAAGCGAGGACCAAACAACAGACACATGTCAGGTCCCAGAGGTATTGTCCTCATCTGGCCTTAAAAGACTTCTCAGCAGCAAAATTGGTGATCTGAAGGATGCCCTGATCCAGAGACCTGGGTCTTCTAAGTGACACTTAGATGGCCCCTTCCTGTTACCAGACGAATGTGTCCACCCACAATCCCTGTGCTCTTACAACAGGACACTGTACAGAGTTGGACCTTTAAAGAGATAATTTAGAATGAAGTTATTACGTTGTAACCAGTCATACATCACATCATACAGTAAGTATCCTTGTAAGAGAATGTGAGAGGGGAGGCTCATTTGAAGAGACAGGGAGACTAACATCCACAAGCTAGGCCACCATTGCTAAGAGTGACTGGGGACGTCAGCCCCCAGATGAGACATCAGTATGCTGTTCACCCACTAGGCAGGCCCTGTGGAGCTTCATGGAGCATGCACCATGTGCCCATCACACTAAAGCCAGGTGCCTGGAGCAGCAAGAAAGCTGGTGTCTCAGCTGAGACCCTTACTCTATCCTCAGGAGCTCAGAATGCTCAGGCTCTGATTTCAGACTCACACAGGGAGCACAGCAGGGGGAGCGCTACAACATTCACAAGCAAGAGGTCCTTTTGGACACAAGACCCACTCTGGCTCTGGAAGGCAATCTTGGTTTTGGCATGTTGTCTGATCATGTGACTCTCAAAATATCTCAATTATCTCCAGTACTGGCCACTGTGTGGGACTGTCAGGAGACAAGGAAGGGCTTTTAGCTCCTGCACTCGATACCAACAAAGGCAAGGAGCCCCTGGAAGGCCCTTGATGGCCAGTAGATTGCAGTCAGCTGAGGTGACCTGTGACTATGGCCAACTGGAAGCCAGTCTTAATTATCCCATGCCACTTCAGTGTCATCCCCAGGACACAGGAGCACCTCAGGGCAGCTTCTTTACACCTTGAAAGGCTGCATGGGACACTAACCGAGCTCATAGAACCACAGGAACCCGTCTCTCCAGGGATCCTCTGACCCCCAGCTCTGCTTGGCTCTGCTGATTTCCCTTGGCAGTAGGAAGATGAGTAGTGAAGCTCACACACCGGAAAGCCCTCTGCTGAGAGAGAGAGATGAGCATTCACACGGACCATCTGTCCTGAGGACTGTGCCTAGGAGGCCAGATGGAAAGCAAAGCCTGAAAATCCCTCAGCACCTCAGAGCCACCACAGCCCTGAATGCTGACTGTCTCCTTGGCCTGTCTCTTAGAGAGAGGCAGACCAAGACAAAGAGGCCAGGACACCACATGTTTCATTCTGTCACCTTTGCTTGCCTTGGTTCCCTCATAACAATCTGGCCCATCTCAGACCTGTTTTACCAGCTAAGAGAACTGCACGTGGTGAACACTGAAGAAACACTTTTAAACGCCAAACCCAATGCTGGGTGTAGCTGTGGTGACATAGATGCTCATCATGCCCAAGTCTCAGATTTGATTCCCTAACACACACACCAAATGTAACTGAAAATCACATGCCAGAATCTGTCTCACACACACACAAATGTAATTGAAAATCACATGCCAGAATCTGTCTCAGCCGGGCGGTGGTGGCTCATGCCTTTAATCCCAGCACTCGGGAGGCAGAGGCAGGCGGATCTCTGAGTTTGAGGCCAGCCTCTACCAAGCAAGTTCCAGCATAGTCAGAGCTAAACAGAGAAACCTTGTCTTGACAAACCAAAACCAAACCAAACCAAATCTTTCTCAGATGACCAACTCATGGAAGGGCAGCTCAGTGTCAGGGTCCTTACAGTCAACTTCAACTACCCGAGTTCAGTTCTTGGGTCCACATGGTCGAAGGAGAAAACTGACTCCCACAAGTTGTCCTCTGACTTTGATAGGATCAAGATGCTGTGCCTGTGCCTACCTACAGGTACATGAGTGTACACACGCGCACGCGCGCGCGCGCGCACACACACACACACACACACACACACACACACACACACGCACACACACGTGTACACACACATGCATGCACATGAGTGGATACACACACATGAGTGCGCTCGCGCACACGCGCACACACACACACACACACACACACACACACACACACACGCACACACACGTGTACACACACATGCATGCACATGAGTGGATACACACACATGAGTGCGCTCGCGCACACGCGCACACACACATGTACACGAGTGCACACACACAATGTCGCCTGTGTCTCACTGTACGCCCTGGCCAGGCTGGACCTCACTATGTGGATCCACCACATCCATCTGGGTTTTATTCCTTTCGATGGAAGGGTCTTACGTGTCCCCAGCTGGTCTCCAACTCTGTGTATCTGTGAGGTGGGGCTCCTGGTTGTGTAACAGGTGGGAACCACCATGCCCCACCCATCTGGTGCTGGGGATCAAACCTAGAACCTTATCTATGCTAAGCAACCTCTCTACCACCTAAGCCACTGCCTTGTTCCCTTCTTTCTCACATCGAAATCTACTGTTCACAGAGCAACGGGAAGGGACTATAGCTCCCAGGTCAGACCAACACCCCACTGTTCTGCATCCTGTTTGAGGACACTGATTAGGCCAGTGCTCAGTGTTCTTAGGACTTGCACACAGGGACTTCAATGGCAAAATTGCCAGTGCCTCTTTGGTGTCCTCCTCCAGCTGGCCATTAACCAGGGCTCTGTGGGATCAGGTGCCATCTATTTTCCTTCTCCTGTTTCACAGCTCCTGGGGTGAGCGCTTCCTTCTCTGGGCAGTGGGTCCAACACAGCCACTCCCGTGTCCCCCTACATTCTACATTTTAAGTGACACAGGAGACATGCAAAAGGGGTTGCTATGAGCAGATAGATTCACAGAAATGGGACTGCCTTGAATGCAGACACCATGAGGTACTGCCCAAAGAGACGTCGAAGGGTCCAGGGGCTGCTACCATGCCAGGACAAAAGGCAAGGCACATATGTCTACACTGCATGCTCACTGAGTTAGGCAGGGCACACATGTCTACACTGCATGCTCACTGAGTTAGGCAGGGCACACATGTCTACACTGCATGCTCACTGAGTTAGGCAGGGCACACATGTCTACACTGCATGCTCACTGAGTTAGGCAGGGCACACATGTCTACACTGCATGCTCACTGAGTTAGGCAGGGCACACATGTCTACACTGCATGCTCACTGAGTTAGGCAGGGCACATATGTCTACACTGCATGCTCACTGAGTTAGGCAGGGCACACATGTCTACACTGCATGCCCACTGAGTTAGGCAGGGCACACATGTCTAGACTGCATGTCTCCTGAATTATAGTGCTGAGGTAAATGACAGACTAGAGCCAGGGTCACGGAGACCTTTGCTCTCGTTGCTCTTAGGAAGGCAGACCAGGAAAGACACAGCCTCCAGTTGTAGGCAGAACCCAGAGTGAATCGGATTCAGAGACTTGGGGCATCAGAGATCAGCTACACCTTCTTACTCCAGACCCGAGCTGAGGGGAACCTGAGAGCAAAGGCCCGCTGGGGCTCAGCTCTGAATCGAGAACCCTGTGACAGTGTGGCTTTCTCATCATGCACACGTGTTCAGGGAGGAACAGTGGAGTGTGTCGAGGAAGAATAAAATGCATAGGGCTTGGAAAGAACGCCTGGGAAGAACTTTGGGTGTGGTCACTGTCCTAGGAACTGGCTAGAAGTGACCAGATCCACAAGGGACTTTAGAAGCTCTGACTGGTCAAGTCTTAGTTATTCTGAGTCTCGTACTCAGACAAGCAGGTGGGTGGTGAGCGCCCCCCCCCCCATTTCCCTGTGTCCACTGTGAGTGATGCCAGTGTCAATAATGGACAAGGAAAAAACAGAATCCAATTCAGGGCTATCCCCATGTCCTTGGCCTGACACCGGAGGGTGCATCACTGTGTGGCTCAGGTGCCTGTTGCTTCGTCTTTTTGCTATTCCCAGGTTTCTGCTCCCTCACTGTTGATAGTCAAGTGCTGGGACAAGCACAGCACCCATCTTCCCAGGGCATCAGATGCAGGATGGTGAGGTGAGGTGCTGCATGCGAACACCTTGGAGAGGACCACACCCAAGGCTGGACAGACCTCATGACTGCCCTTGAGACAAGGTTTCTCCATGGGCAAAGACATTGAGATGGAGATGTCATGAGCAGAAGACAGGACAAGCAGAGCCAACCGACTGTCAGGTCAGGCCCGCTTTCTCCCGGTCCCCACACACAGCAGGCCACGCTCGCCTGGCTCCACTGTGGGGAAAGGGGGCTGGCCACACTACTCGTGAGTCTCAAAAGAGCTGTGGGCTGCTTCTAGACCTGACCAATCTAACATCTAGAATGTGAACTCCCTGTAATGACCCTTCCCAGGGGGTCTTCAAAGCCACTTGTTAGTGATGGTGGATGGTAATTAGCTTCCACATGGGCAGTCAGCCTTCTGTATCTATGGAGTCAAACAACTTCCAATCAAAAGTACTTGTAGCAGCTGGGCAGTGATGCCGCAGGCCTTTAATCTCAGCATTCAGGAGGCAGAGGCAGGTGGATCTCTGAGTTTGAGGCCAGCCTGATCTACAGAGAGAGTTCCAGGATGGCAAGGGCTACACAGAGAAACCCTATCTCCAAAAACAAAACAGCAACAACAACAACAAAAGATTTTCAGCTTACACAGTGATACACACCTTTGATCCCGGCACTCAGGAGGCTGAGGCCAAAGACTGCCTGAGCTACACCATCTGCCTGAAAAGTACTGAGAGGAAGGAGTATGTCTGCTGTACATAGAGAGAGGGCATTACCATAAGTTAATGCCTTTACCTTATGTTAGGTATCATAAGTAATTAGGAGAATTAACATTCACTGTAGGCTCCATGTGTTAGATACAGTGTGCGAGGTTCCATGCAAACTCCAGTCATGTCATACATGAGACTGGGGCACCCTTGGATTCTGAAACCCATCCCCCACAGATGCCAAGGGAAGGAATCACTCACACACACACACACACACACACACACACACACACACACACACACACACACCACACACTCACAGTATTATATTGTATATGATACACATATGCAATTTATCAGACAGACAACAAAGCTACAGGAACAAAGAGCCAGAGTCATGCATGCCCCCACCTCCACCATTTGGAGGAGAACCACCCTCAGGGAAGCCAAGTTTCAAGTCTGCCTAAGCAGGAGCTGCACCCCTAGTTAGGCACTAACACACTGAGGGTGCCTGCGGCAGCAGTTACTATCCAAGTTTCCAAACCATGTGGGGACCCCTAGTCAAGCATCCAGGGGAACAACAGGCAAGGTTTCATAGGCTCTAGACATATTCAGAGCCCACCCACCTGCCAGGGGCTACATTCATGCTCCAAGTACATCCGGAACCACTTTACCCTACAAGCCTGAGCTCAGTGGTTGCCTTGCCTGTTTCTACCAAGGAAAGTGAGGATTAGATGCCCAGAGAACTTGGATTGCAATCAAGCAAACTCCAGAACCTTCTCTCCTGTCTTCACATACCAAAGTCCCCCAAGACTAGTGATGAAGGGATCAGGACCATGGCAAAGCCGGACAGTCATGGACATCAGAGAGACAGGCACTTCAGATGCAGGACCACGCCCAAATGCTAAGCTGGCCAGCCCTTGCCCTCCAGGGGTGGCTCTAGGCAGATCTGCTGGCCCTGGAAGGCAGATCGCAATCCAGGACCAGGAGGCTGCCAAGGCTCCCCACTGCTCTGCCTGGGGTAGACTGGGAAGGAAACACTATTTCAAGGACAATGAAGACAGTACTTAGTCGTGTCTGAGGTAATGCTGATTGTATCATAAACCCAATAGACCTGGAAACAGGGTCCTGTGTTTTGAGTCCCCACAGTGTTAAAGCTGGGGACAGTAAGTGTCCTGTGGCCTGAGTTCCTCAGTGTTAAAGCTGGGGACAGCAAGTGTCCTGTGGCCTGAGTTCCTCAGTGTTAAAGCTGAGCAGCCAACAGTGAAGGGCCTGGCAGCTCAAAAGTAGCTTTTCTCTTGTCAGTCAGAAAAAACAACACAGGATTCTAAAGAATTACCAGACTCCCCAAGGACACCTACCTGAAAGACAGGTGACCCAGAGGTTGCTAGGCAACATTCTCTGAGCCCAGGTTCTAGTTGAACAAGTGGGGAGGGGAAGCACGAATGCTACATTGTAGAGCTCTGTCCACAAAAGAATGACATGGCCACTGCCATCTTAAAAGTAAAAGCAGCTATGGCCACTCACATGAGACCCTTGCCCACAAAATTTCCTAGTGAAGAGAGAGGGAATTCACAGGACTTCTCAAGAGAGGTGGTGTGTGTGGTCCCTTCCTGCCAGGGTATACAACTGCTAGGAGACAGGGTTATAGCTGTTAATATTCCTGTAAACCACCAAACCATCACCTACACTCCTGGAAGCAACTCAAGCCAAACTAACTGGCTTACCAAGCGAGACTTAGTGAAATAACTTCCTTCTTCCATTGTTGGTGCCCTACCTGGGGTGAGGTGTTTGTTCTCATCTCCCCAGTCCACACTGTTCCTTGTGCACAGCACCCTACCAGCCCACTCACCCAGGGGAGCCCATCACACAGGACGACAGACACAGGGGCCCAAGGGCACCAGGACGGTTCTGCACGGAGACTGAAGTCACAAACTCGGTTATCACAGACTATGAAGATGGTTTGACTTGCCTAGCTTGTATGAGGCTCTGGACCCAACCCTCACTACCCAAGGGAACAGTGATGAGCAGGCAGTGGCCCCTGTTATAGAGCTGCATCTCTAATCCAGCCAGCTTGGGGGGGGGGTGTGTGCAGTTTTACAAGATACAGAAAAATAAAGCATACAAAACTCCATCAGAAAGCCCTGAGTTCATACTGCCAACTGCAATCACTATCAGCAAACCATGGGCTATGACGATAGTGAAGCATCAGATTCACGGTCAGGGTTAGGCCATGGACAACTATCTCAGGAGTAGAGGAAGTTAAACTGCTTGACAGTCCAGAGTAATTTCAGATGCCTGGATGGTCAGACAATGGGGTCTTTCTATGTAATGCAGGCAAGAGCTGAACTCGCTGCGACCCTGCCTCAGCCCTGCAAACTCCCACCTGGGTTTGCGACAGGCTGGACCATGTCCCCATTCCTCCAGGTGGTCTCCATGCGCTGCAGCTTCTGGGCTTCATAGCGTTTCCGGCCCTCTTCCTCCAGCTCCTGCCTCGAATACTGTGGAAAGGAAGCCAGATGGAGGGTCAAGTGTGGTGAGAACACAGCCTTCCTTCCTCCGTACCCTTCGGCTCCGCGTCAAAGTCCCTCCCTTCTAGCATTTCATGACGGGAACTGCCCTCTTTCTTCTGATGACAGGACAGACGGGAGCTTCACGGTGCCCCTCACCACAGACATCCCTGGACATCAAGGTTAGACCTCTGTACCTGTAGGTCTATAAAAAGTCCTATCCCAGACATGAGGGTCAAAACAAACCCTGTCATTATGTCACTGCAACACAGTTCCTGTGACTGATGGTCACACAGCAATGTCCCTCTGCTATTAAAATGACATCAATCTGATGATTCTCGGCCACATCCAAACACTTGGCACTCAACTCTGTCCTGAACACCTTATAAGCTGCGGAATCCCAAGATCACAAGTGCAACCACCCTCCTGCCATCTTTGCTAACCACAAGGCAGTCAGCAGGCAGGACCCTTACAGAGCCAGGCAGCCAGGGCTGAAACAGCCCCCAAGGCGGTCCCGATGAATCATCGGAGTTTTGGTTCAGGATGTGGGACTATAAAGTCTATTATATCACACACCCTTAGTCCCAGCACTCGGGAGGCAGAGGCAGGTGGATCGCTCTCTGAGTTGGAGGCCAGCCTGGTCTACAGAGTGAGTTCCAGGACAGCCAAGGCTACACAGAGAAACCCTGTCTCAGGAAAAAAAAAAAAAAAAAGCAATATAATACAGCTGAGACCTCTCAATCATGGGCATGATAGGGATATGGGCTTTTAAATGCAACAGCAATAGGTCATTCAGCACTTCCTGACCCATGAAGGGGACACCCCACATGGCCTCACTTCTTCCCTAGGATCCTAGGAGTCCCAGGTGCCAGCCTTAGGTCTGTACTAGTCTACTGTCTACACCCTCAGAGGCCCCTGCCTGAGTCATCAGAGGCTGTCCATTCTCCCCTCAACCCCACCCTCCATGCTAACTACACCCAGCCATTCTCCCAGCAGTTAGTTCTCCTGCTCCCTCACTCGGCCTGCCTTTCTGGCCAAGCCCCCTGGCTCCTAACTACCTGTCAAAGCCTCTCTGACCAAAAATTCACACCGAATGGAAGCTTTAGACCTCCTTTCTGAAGACATGCTCTTGCTCCAGGCTGAGCAGCCAAGCAGCCTTCTGTGGATTAACCATCCATCCCCTTCAGCTGGAGTATGCTTCTTCAAAGTAGGCCAAGGAGGGAGCTCTCGGAGAGGTTTGCTCAAAAGAAAAAAGCCAAGTCCCACTGCAGGAGCATCTGACACTGCAGGAGGTACCAACCTCCCCACCTTGGCGAGCTGACTAGTTCCTGATGCTCGTGCCTAGTGGTCAGCAGCAAGAGCAGCATCTGCCTGTGTTTGGTCCATCACGCGGAACTGATGTCCAGACTCCAGCATCTCAAGAAATGCCCTCCAGAGACCTTAGAGAGGATGATGCTGTAGCTCAGCATTGGCTGGAGACGTGGCCCAGTGCTGAGGGGCACTGGCTGTTCTTTTTTTTTTTTTTTTTTTTAAGATTTTATTTATCTATTATGTATACAACATTCTACTTCCGTGTATATCTGCACACCAGAAGAGGGCACCAGATCATATAATGGATGGTTGTGAGCCACCATGTGGTTGCTGGGAATTGAACTCAGGACCTCTGGAAGAACAGCCGGTGCTCTTAACCTCTGAGCCATCTCTCCAGCCCCTCACTGGCTGTTCTTTAGAGGACCCAGATCCAGCTGTAACTCCAGTCCCAGGGGGTCCCACTCCCTCTTCTGACCTCTACAGGGCACTGCACATACAAGGTACACAGAAATACATTCAGCAAACATTCACACACACACACAGTAAAAATAAAATATCAAAAAAGAAAGTTTTAAGCCAAGCACAGATGTGTCACACCTGTAATCTAGGCTCACTGATTACAGTGAGACAGGACACTGAGACAGGAGGATTGTTGCACATTCAAAGCCAGCCAGGGCTACAGAACATGATGTTACCCTAAAAACACGAGGGCAGAGACTGGCTCTGCAGGTAAAGGCACCAGCTGCTAACCTGGTGTCACGAGAGGGCTGACTCCCGCAGCTTGCCCTCTGTGATGGCAGGCATGCGCACGCCTGCATACACACAACATGAACACATAATTTAAAAAGTAAAGCAAGCAAAAGCAAAAATAAAGAGGAAAAAGCTGCTGCTTAACAAAGAGCCACCCCCACCCCCATCTCATGCACAACACACACACACACACACACACACACACACACACACACACACACGCACTTACACACATGCGCGCTCTCTCTCTCTCTGTCTCTCTCTCTCTCACACACACCTGCATCTTAAACCCAGCAGGCTTGTGGGAGCTCTGCAGCAATTCATGGAGCCCGAGGACCTAGTCCTGAACCCAAGCCACACAGACAGAGAGGCCCAGCTGCCTCAAATTTTGGCAAACTGCTGGCATAGTCTAAGGTAAGGCTGGCCCTTCACAGGCCTATCAGACCCAACTGACTCGAAGCAGCAAACAGTTCAAACCCTCAGACCTGGACCTCCTAAAACAAGCACACTGAGACACACAATCCAGAAAATCAAGTATGCTCAAGACCAGGGGCCTCTGGACACAACAACCATAGCAAAAACCACTCTGTCAGGCTGAGGAAGAAGGTGGAACAAGGAGACAAGTCATACGTCATACTCTAAAGTGACACAGCGAACAGCCACACCTGGTAACTAACGTGTGTGTGTGTGTGTGTGTGTGTGTGTGTGTGTGTGTGTGTGAGTGAGTGATTGTGTGTGCGCACACATGCGCTACACATAGCTACAGAGAGCCATACACTTCTCTGGAACTCTGTAACTATTTGAGAAAGGCTGGTAGAAGGATGATCATGGCATCTGAAGTCTGAGTTCAAGCTCCATGTACATGTACTTCCTCAAACAAGGAAGGAAGCCATGATTTCCAGGGTCAGGACAGGTCTCTGCTGGGCCTACATTCCCAGGGAATTGATGGATCCCATTTTGCACACTTGGCATCTGTGGGAAGAATCCGGATCATCCCAGCAGCCCCCACAGTTGGGGCTGGTATACTTCCTTCTAGCCCCCCTCCCCAGCTTGGTGGCCCAGTTTCAGCACACTCCTCCATGAAGCCCAACTAGTATTTATGTGTCAGCAAGCCCAGCACACAAAGCAAACAACAAGGCTGCACGACTCCTTCAGCACATGGTGGGCCCTCGTGACTGCATAAGGAGCGTGGGTTAAGAGCGGGCAGAGAGCCAGTCCCTGTGGTGAGGACTTTCCGGATCACACATGTAACTGGCTGGAGCCACTCAGGCTCCAGCCTGCAGGGCCCTGACGTGTGAAAAAGCAGCCACGTGTTCAGTCTAGGAATCTGCAGCTATCTCTGGAAACTGCAGTAGAGTTGCACAGCAGCCACACCACGTGGTTTGTCCCTGTGGGACCTGGCTGGGGTGCCACCTTTCATGCCAAGGACCAGGTGAGAGAGCACATGTGCTCTTGTGGATGTTACCATGCATGTAACTGCCACTAGGTCTGAGCCCCAGTCAGCAGCAACCTGAGAGCCAGGCAGAACACCAGAGCCCAGGAGGGGGGCAGGGTACTGGACCAAGGAGCACACCCAGGGTTGAATAGGGTTTAAAAAGAGAGAACCTTGGAACCTCAGAATGGGTTCATTTCTGGAAATGGATTTTGCAAACGCAGTTGGAGTGGGTGGGGTAGCCCTAAGTCCTATAGCTGGTATCTCTCTAAGACCATACAAAAACACAACCAACAAGGGGAAGGTAAGACATGCAGAAAGACCAGGTGTTTTTATTTTTATCTTTCTTTGTTGGGGGGGAGGCAGTTAGAGATAGGGTTTCTCTGTGTAGCCCTAGCTGTCCTGGAACTCACTCTGTAGGCCAGGCTGTCCTCGAATTCACAGAAATCCACCTGCCTTTGCCTCCTGAGTGCTGGGATTAAAGTCATGCACCACCACCGCCCGAATCTCCTTAATTATTTGTTTGTTTGATTGGATTTTTGCTGTTGTTGGGGTTTTTTTTGTTTGTTTGTTTCTGGGTTTTTTGTTGTTGGTTTTTTGTTTGTTTGTTTGTTTGTTTTGGTTTTTCGAGACAGGGTTTCTCTGTGTAGCTTTGGAGGCTATCCTGGAACTCGCTCTGTAGACCAGGCTGGCCTCAAACTCACAAAGATCTGTCTGCCTCTGCCTCCTGAGTGCTGGTACTAAAGTTGTGTGCCACCAATGCCTGGCTCTCTAGTTTTTAAACCACCCAAAACTGTAACACTTTGTCACAGCAGTCTGGGGACAATGACACAGGCAGGACTGTGACCCCTCTGCCACTGCTCTGCTCACAGGGAGAGGATGATTTAGCACAGTTGGTGACCAGCACCAGCACAGCCAGGCCAAGGCTAAGATGCCCTTTCTCAGAAGCAGAGAAGATTGTTCTTAAAAATATCTAGACTTGGGGCTAGAGAGATGGCTCATTCCTTAGGAGCACTGGCCACTCTTCCAGAGGACCTGGGTTCAATTCCCAGCACCTACATGGCCTTTCACAACTGTCTATAACTCTAGTTCCAGGGGATCAAACACCCACACACAGACATATATGCAGGCAATACATCAATGCACATAAAAATAAATAAATAAATCATTTTTAAAAATACCTAGACTATTCAAACTGTGGTAGAACATGCCTGGGATCCTAATACTCATGAAGCTGAGGCAGGAGGATGGCAAGGTTGAGGCCAGTCTCGATTGCATGGAAAGTTATAGGCTAACATTGGCTACAGAGTGTCTCAAAAAACACTAACTAAAGCTGCACATGGCAGCACCCTCCCTGGGCCACATAGCAATTTCTATAGGTTCTCAAGCCTTCCAGGCCAAAACACCCAACTAAGTAAATGACAATAAAATAAATAACGGAGTATCTATGTGTAGTGGCACATTGCGGGGAGGAGGGGGTTGCAGAGAGAGGAGGACGATGAGTTCAAAGCCAGCCTAAGCTGCAGAGTAGGGGAAAAGGAATGTCAAATCACAGATGTATCCAACTGCAGCCTGACCTGCTACCCAAGCCCAGCTAGCCACCGAGCAATGATGAGACAGAGGACAAAAAGCCAGCTTTGGTGGCAGCCCTAAGTGATGACGAGGAGTTAAGTCTCCATCGGCCCAAGTGACCCAGAGGCAGTGGAAAGATAACAGATGGAGAGAACTGTCTCGCCCACAGGAAGTCCGTCCCGTTCCGTCCCCGACCCCCTCTGCACCTGTTAAGCCCATTGAGGAAGAGAAAACACTAGAAAGGAGCAAGGGCTCTGGGTGTCAGCCCTGCCCATCTCTTGTGGGTCTGCAAGCAGAGGGCAGGCCCATCCTAATCACCCAGCTCCCAGCTCCCCCTTCTTAAAGCCACATTGTATACAAATCCTCACCACAGCCCAAAGTCCCTAGATGTCAACACACTTTCCTGGTACAGGCTTGGGAAGAGCTGGTCACAGATACCTGGCCTTGCCAGCTGTGTAACCGTTTCCTGTGGCACTGAAGCATGTCATCCTACAGGGAAGCTCTTTAAACAGGAAGTAAACAACCCCAAACAGCTTTAGGAAGTCCCTGAAACTGACCAGACTCACTAGGCCCCTTCCTGCCAGAGAAGCAATAAACGTTGAGCGTCCTCCTGAGAAGAGCAGAGCCAAGCTGCGACCCTGAGAGCAGACCAGCTGTCCCAAAGAAGCAGAAACCAGCAGAGCTGCTTGGGAGAGGTTTAGACCACCCTAGGCACTTGGAAAGGACACGCTGTTGAGAGTTGTGAGCCTGCAGGCTGTGCGATGTGCTCCAGATTGCCAGCTTTGTGAGCTGCCACCCATGCTGGCATGGGTTCTGGTGATACAGCTAGCTGTCTTCGAGTCATTTCTACTCCTGTAAGTAACCCCAATAAAACTCATTGGTTTACCATATGGGCCTTTGGGGTTATCCACACTTTGGTCTGTCGTGGGATCCCTCCAGAGACAAACACCACAGGCTCTTCTCATGCTACTAATATGCCCTCATGCACTGAGAGACACTCTCAGTGTCTCTCAGCTGAGGGGAAAGCAAGGCTCACATAGGATCAAGTCCTCACATGGGTGCCTCAGGCTGAGATGAGTTTCAGTGAATGGCTTGCCTGGCCCAGTCAGTCTGCTCTCAGCAGGATCCAGCACCCGTCACAGACATTCCTACCATCGGCATTGTTTTCCCCCTGAGCAAGTGTGACACAGAGGGAGGCCCTAGCATGGGGTATAGGCCACTGAGTTATGGCACTGCAAGACCAGTACCTGCTCAGGACATGAGCTCCATGTTTCTCCACCCATGCAGAGAAGTCCTGTCAGGCCCCCAAGGGGCCCTAGTGCTACAGTCTGTCCCATGATCCTCTGGGCTGCTCCTGGGGCTAAAAGGGCCTCCCACAACTCAGAGGGACCCAGCCTCCGCATCTGCCCCACAACTCAGAGGGACCCAGCCTCCGCATCTGCCCCAAGAGACACATGAAAGGGTCACCTTACCACAATAGGAGGCACCTCGAGGACCTTGTCCACATTCTTCAGTGACAGGGGCACATACCACAAGGTGGCCTTATTGGTCAGCTTTTTGGTACCTTAAGAGAAGAAAATCACATGAGTGACAACTCAGTTTGGCTACACTGGGCAGGTGCTGCTGCCAGCCCTCAGCAAGCCAGAGCTGTAACACTGTCATCTCTGGCTCCCAGCTCCCAAGGTCCTGTCCAGCCTCTTGGCCTGAGGGCACTGCCATCGTGGACATATGGGACCAGAGTTCCATGATCTGCATTTGTGCTAGCTTTCCCCTTACAGAGGCGACTGGAAGGACTTCAGACTATAGGCTCTAAGCTAACCAGGGCTGGCTTCACAGAATCAGGGTGTGGCTATGAACCTGTCAAGTGCAGGAGGCTGACGAGCTTGGCCAAGCTACTGGCTGGCCTAAGTCCCCACCAGCAGACACTGCTATTGCCTAATGAGGACCTGATGCCCTCAGTCCAGAATAGGACAGAGCTTCCAGAAGACTCTATTCACTTGTCCAGGTGCTGCAAGAATTCTCACCATCAGGAGACCCAAAGAGAGACAGAGAGACTGAGACCGAGACTGAAGGGCACATACAACCAAACCTTGTGGCATATGGAGACTGCCCGGGCTGCGCACAGGCCTCGGCCCTCAGCCCGAGCACGCACCTGTGGTCGCTCGCCTCCCGCCTGCGCCCCTGCACCCCTCAACAGGCGGAAGGTCTGCAGCCATTACACCTGCTGTCTCCATGTTCACGGAGTCTGGAGGGCTTCCCGGGAGTTCCTGGCATGCCCTGCACACGTGGGGATCTGTCCAGCGCAGCAGAGTCAGGCTCTAAAGGAATCCTGGCTCACCCGGGTGGTGATATAGGGCTGCAGCAGATACACCCTCCTCTGACAAACTTACTTAGTTGGCCCAGTTTGGCCTCCCTTGCTCTCTAGCGTCCCAGGCTGGAAGACACCACCCCCTCACCCCATTCCACCCCCGCCTGCAGCATCTTGTACCCGGAGACCACATCTTACCCTTTTCACATAGAGTAGCCATGCATGACCTAGGGTAGATACACCAGTCAATTATCTGTTTCCAGGCCCTGCTGTGAAAACCCTTCTCAGTACCACCATTCAGAAATTACAAATGAAGTGTGTCAGCCGAGGGAAGAAGTCAGCGGTCACAGTGGGCACTCCTGTCCTTGCTTTCTGCTCCCTCCACCTACCTTCCAATCCCATCTCACCCATCTCCCCATAATGAAAAAGTGAACCTGACCCCTAACTCATGTGGGGCACTGACATTCTATTTCTTCCCGGTGCTACAGGAGGGTGTTGGCCATTTGTTAGCAAGACCTAATGTGATTGTGAAGTTTGTAGCCTTGAATTAAGAGTGTCACACCACAGCAGGCTCTGTGAGGCCTCACAGACTGATACTGCCACAAGAGGGGCAATGGGCTCAGGCTCACTTGGGACATTGAATCCACACGGACAACAGAATGAAGCTCCCAGAGCAGGAAAGCCCATCTGAGGTGAGAGCCACAGCTCATGGCCTTTTACTGACCAAGGAATACACAGTCCACGGCCCACGCCCCTGCTTACCATAAGAAGCTAGAAGCCCCAGAGAGGTCAAGAGCTTTGACCAGGGTCAAATAGCAGCTTGGTGAAACCCTAAGCACACATCCAGGCTCTCCAGTTCCAGTCACTTCAGAAAGTCCACAGTGTGCCTTTAAAAAGTGGCTTTGACAACACAAAAGACTCCCGGGTAGAGCAGGGGCAGCAGGGGGTGGCCTCTGCCATCTCTGAAATGCTTTCCCCAGGAGCCTGGGGCTTCCCTAAGGTCACACCAAACAGCCTTAGGCTCCCAGTCAAGCAACCCCATGAGGGGGGAGGGGTACCGGCCCACAAGGCAGGCCTCACAGCCCCGCCCAGACACGTGGCACCCCCAGAACAAGGCTGTGGACTCCCATGCCTGGGAACCACAGACAGACACGAAGGGAAAATATTTTCCCCACGCTTTGACTGAATGAATCTGACAACCTGCTTTTGGGAATAAAGATCTCTTGGACTCAGAGCCAGCCTGAAGAGCTGGTTTCCATGGAAACCCAAGTGGCCTGCTAAACCTAAATGAACAGCACTGAGCAAAATGAGGCAAACACACTAATTGTGCAATCTCCACCCTTCAGCGGGGCCACGTTAGGACTGCTGCATTCCAAATGTCTTCAAACCACCTCACAAGCCCCTCTGCTATTCAGAAGAGTAGCCCGCAGCAACAACATCCCATTAGCCTGACGTCCTGATATCCAGAGAGGAGCTGTGGTATCACACGGGCTGAGATTCAAGACAGTGAACCAGGCTGTGCTCATTCGGAGGACTCTGGACTACAGCTCAGCATGACAAAAGGGAGCATGGTGACTGGGGTCCTTGCTTTTGCAGTGAGATCACGCTAATAATAGCGAGTTTGGCCTTCACATGGGCTACAGCCCTGGGTGTGCACCCAGCTCCCCTAGCCTCAATGTTCCTGTCACTCATCCATTCAGCCAGGGCATGTGGTCAGGGTGGTGTTGGATCAGACGTTGTTAAGCAGGCCACCACAGGCTCACTTACCAGTGGACATATGGGCAGGGAGCCCTGGAGGGCCAGAGTCCAGGCTGCAACAATGGACTCTGGGGTAAGACACCTAAGACATGGGAAGAAGACTCTAAGCGTCCTATTCCAAGGCCAGACTGTCCCCATCCGTGGTCCAGGAAGAAGGGACCAGGAGGACCTGAGGCAATGGCCAGGTCCCACTGAGAAAAGCTGCCCTGCTCTGCCTCCTGAGCACCAGGAGTGAACAGTGCCTATCCCATGTCCTGGGAGACTGCACCAGCCCTGCATCTGCCCTTCAAGGCTGACCTTCCCCCACTCCTTGGCAGGCCAGGCCTTCCACACCGCCCCTCTGGATGGAAGGGGACTCTGCAGAAGGAAGGAAGGTCTGCATGGTAAGCGCAAAGGGTGGAGCTGCTGCTTTAGGCCTTTTCTTCTAAGAATTATTTTCATTTTATTATTTTAGAAAATGTGTGAGTATTTTGTGTACATGTATGTCTGTGTGCCACATGCATGTCCTCGCAATTCTGAAAGCTGCAGAGTACCTTTGTGCTCCGTCGCTCTCCCGACTCACACATTGCAGTGTCCTCTGGCCACTGGGCTCCTGAGGGCTGAAGTTTTGGTTGTTTCAGATAAGGCACAAATATGCTCGTTTTTTAATTTATTTTGTGTATGTTTTGCTGCATGTATGTATGTGGTGCCTTTGGAGGCAAGAAGAGGGCATCAGATGCCCTGAGACTGGAGTTGTAGACAGTTGTGAGCCAACATGTAGAGCCGGGAATCGAACCCAGGTCCTGGCCAGAGCTCTGAACCACTGAGCCATCCATCCAGTCCCTTGGGACCCTTCCTCCCCTCCCCCGACAAGACAGGGTTTCTCTGTGACTTCGGAGGCTGTCCTAGAAATTGCTCTATAGTCCAGACTGGCCTTGAACTCACAGAGACCGGCCTGCCGAGTGCTAGGATTAAAGGTGTGCACCACCACCGCCTGGTCTCTCCTCCTCAGGGTGACCTAGGTAGGCCAGCAGAGGAGGAAGGCCCACAGGACAGATAGCGACTCCTCCCTGCATTGGGCCTGCCTTTCCCTAGTGGTCACAGCTGTCACTTCCTGTGCCACAGCCTGAGACCAGCATCCAAAGAACACTTAACACCAAAGGAGCAAGAGCTCTCACAGTCTCTCAGTGCACAGGGGCTGAGGTGACACAGCTCACTCTGCTCCATCCCTGCTGAGCTCATCAGAATGTTCCAGATGGCCAGCTGTGTTCTTAGCCCTGCCCTCCCAGGAAGGCCTGAGCTCCTCAATCTGCCCTCAGCCCTCACTCCATGGGCTCACCACTGCAGAGGACCTGGGAAAGGAGAAAACGAATAAGCCAGCCCAGTCTTGAAGGCACATGGGACCACAGGGTGGTGGTAAGCAGGCAGAGTGGGGCCAAAGGGCCTGCCTGTCTTGCCAATCAACAGCCAGGTTATAAAAGAAACATAAGCACTTCATGAGAAGGAGCTCTGCTCTCCTGTGGTGCCAATGGGAAGAGGAGAAGGGTTTCCATGGTTACCACAGCCAAGGAAAAGGTTCAGATGAACCACAGGCAAATATTCACTGGACAGCTTCTACATACACCTGGTTTCTAGATGGGCAGGGGCAGATTTTCCCAGCAATCTCTGCATAGCCATACAAGCCATGGTTTAGGAGAACAGATGGACACAGAGGTAGGGAGTGGTGGCCATGGGCTAGCTGGTCTCAAGAAGGAGGGGGAGCAGGCTGAGAATCCTGTTCTGACTGGAGAGGAGCTCAAGTGTACTTCATAACCCACCAATGCTCCATCTGCAAACTGCAAAAGCATGAGTAGAGAAAAATCTGCCTACAGGGTGTGTGAGGGCCAAAGAGACATATCCATTCCCTGGGCATGGCCAACCCTCCACGTGGGCAAGCAGCATGTCAGTCAGCTTCAGCTGTCACCCTGACAAACCTAGACTCACCTGGGAAGATGAAGCCTCAGCTAAAGGACTGCCCAGATCAGAATGGCCTGTGACAATGTCTTAGAGCCATTTTCTTAACTGCTAACTGATGTAGGCAGTGGGCCTGGGGACCCTGTGGAAGAAAGGGGCTGAGCAAGCCAGAGACAGGCACCATCTCTGCTCAGCTCCGCCCTCCAGGCTCTCACCAAGTGACAGCTATAGTCTCTAAGCTGAAACAACAGCTCTCTTCCCCAAGTTGGTTTAGGTTCATGTTTTGTCCTAGTAACAAAAGCAAAGCAGAGCACTGGCGCTGAGCTAAGGTGGCCAGTGAGAAACACTGGGAGTTACCTGTGAGGATATTCTCCGACATCACGTGGACTTGAACTTCCACAGAGTGCTTGGAAGTGTAGGTGATCTCTGCACTGACATGAGCCACCTCACCGATACACATGGGCGACAAGAAGTCAGTGCGCTCCACCCGGGCCAAGGCAGCCACACAGCGCTCCTACAAAAAACAGAGACAGCCATCAGTCCAGGCTAGCAAGTCCCTACCACAGAGACACTTCCTCAAGCGCCTGCTCGGTTCATCACTGTGAAATAATGTGGCTGAGTGATAGCGCCGGCCTAACTGTGGAGAAACATCAGCAAATACCTCAGAGCTGCTGCTGACTGAACTGGAGCCACACACTGAGCGAGGCCATTTCTTCTTCTTCTTCTACAATAATGCATACTGCTTTATGTAGAATATAAAAAAGGCACAGACAGGTGGACGGGGCAGCATCGCTCCCTCCCCAATAGAAGCAGTTACCATCTGGGTCTTTCTCCACTCCTTCCTCAGGACCTGGCTCGGCTCTTCTGGTGCCTGCTTTAGGCTTAACCACATGGCTGTGCACTTCCTAAGTGAACCTTCTGATCTGCCCCACTCAACAGAGAAAAATAACCTGCCTGCTATCACTATGTTATCCACCTGCAGAGTGTGGGTATCAGAAGGACCAGCCCACAGGGTGCATGGGACAGGAGAGGTCACCTAGGGAAGTGGCATCCCCAGGACACTAGACACTAATAGGCTGACAGTCTGACTCATTCCCTCCCCTCCACCCCCTCTCTCTCTCACACACACAGACACACACATAGGCATACCTCATCCCCCACCCCCACCCCCACAATCCTTTACACAGATAACCCAGTCTCATGATTCAAAACATCTGGCAGCAGGTGTGCCTGCCTTCATCTTGTCCCTGAGTCTCTTGGGAGCCCTGGGCACACACACACACACAGCCTCAACCCCATGGTGAGGCCCAAATGCTAGATGCAAGCAAGCTGACTAACTGCCCTTCACCCCAAAATACCATCCCTTGCCGTCTAATTTGGACAGTCCTACAGGCTGAGTCTTAGTTTGTCAGGGCTACTGAAACAGAAAATACGCTGGGTGGGCTAAGCTATAAACAACAGAAACTCATCTCTCATTTCTCAGACTATAAATTCAAGATAAAGACACAAGTGTACTCAAGTCTCATGAAGCCATTCTTCCGGGTTCATGGCTGGAAAAGCAAGAGGACACTGTTGCCTCTTAACACAGGCCACTGAGCATGGCCTGCTGGTACACACCTGCAATCCCAGCATAAGTAAGATGGGAGCCCTTGGCAGGAAGGGAAGGGTTGCAAAGCAAGCCTGGGATACACAGTGAATGTGAGGTCTACTTAGGGCACAAAACAAGACCTGGTCTCAAAAAGACTCAATGAAGAAATGAGGAAATGGACCCTTGACGAAAGCTCAGCCTTCCACAGCCCTCACCTTTCAGAACACACTGAGACCATAGCAGTACTGGAAGGACTTCTTCAGCCCGGTCCTAGGATCCCACTGCACAACTGTTTTAATGATCAGACAGAACAGGAGCCTCCATCTTGTGTTAGACCTGTGCCAACTTCAGTTGTGCTGTCCTGTAAGCGACACTGTTGTGGACAACTTGGACATCCAACACTGCACTTCAGGGGTCAGTATCTTGATACGCATTCCCAAAGACCTCTTCAAAAGGCTAGCAGGGACCCACATGGACACAGGCACTCAGCAGGCCCTTACTGAACCTAATACAATGGCAAGATGGTCTGGTGCCTCGCAGTGGCACCATGGGCCATCACTTTCCATAGGAACATGTGGCACTGGGTGACTTTCCACTGGAACAAGCAGCTTTCTCAGGATGCGGCACCTGGGCTGCCACTAGGCTGGCAAGGATATAAGCAGCTCTATTGTCACTTACCAGGCAGTCCTTACCACAGCCCTTGATAGGAGCCAAGATGGAAGGACAGCTGCCCACGGCTACACAGCAGAGAGGTGATGGGGGAGGTCCTTCTGTATGTTATGAATATATCTTTATCTTATTGGTTGGTGAATAAATGCCAGTAGTCAGGCAGGACTACCAGACTAGGAGAATTCTGGGAAGAGGAACTGAGAGTGAATCTCTAGGGAGATGCCATGTAGCCGCCAAAGGTGTAACATGACGGAGCATTATGGATAAGCCACAGCCTCGAGGCAATACATAGATTAATAGAAATAGGTTAATAACTAAGAGAGAGCTAGACAATAAGAAGCCTGAGTCATCAAAGAATTCATAATTAATACAGCCTCTATGTGTTTATTTGGGATAAAGGGTTTCTGCCCCACCTGGCCCTACAGAAACCTCCATCTACAGGCAGGTGATAGTTCCCGCCCTTGTCGTAGCCCTCCATGTGTGTATATGAGTTATACATGTCCTTACACATGTGTGCCCTGGTGCACACATGGGGAGGCATCAGGAGTCCTTTGTCAGTCTCCATTGGAGGGAGCAGACGGAACCCTAACAACTAAAGCCCTGAGAAAGAATGTCATGTTGTCATGGGTACAGCTACATCAAGGACTCCAATTCCTCAGCCCTACAAGAGTGGCAAACCCAGCTGAGGCTCAGGAGGGGTGGTGAAGCTTCCCTCCAGAGTCCAAGTGTGAGTGAGAGCTCAGTGTACACAAGACTAACAACTGCAGCTTCCTCCTCCTGCGGATGTTTATACTTGAGACTGCCTACCAACAGAGACCCCCTACTGAGACTATCTAGCCCCTCCCCCTGTGCTGTACCTAATACACATGCTGGGGAGGGGGTAGGTGCCTTTTACCACAGTGAGCTCGTCCCACCTAACCATGCTTTGTCTGTGTGTACATGTGTCTGTGTGTCTGTCTGTCTTTATTACCCTGCTGTCCCTAGTCAGGGTTTCAGTACCCAAGTCTGGTGGCACACGGTTCTCCAACATGCACCTCAAGACAGGGTCCCCCTGAACCTGGAACTCACTTTTTTGAGTAGGCTGGTGGCCAGCAAGTCCCAGCATCCCCCCATCTGCATCCCCTACCAGCACTGGGATGAGAGGCAGATGAGGCCAGGCCCAGCTTTTATGTGGGCGCTGGGGATCCAAACTCTTTCCTCAAGTTTGCAGAGCAAATGCTCTTACCTGCTGAGCCATTTCCCAGCCCCTGTGCACAGACAGCTCTCCTACTGCCCCGGAGCTCACACACTCCTTGTGCACAGACAGCTCTCCTACTGCCCTGGAACTCACCCAGCCCCTGTGCACAGACAGCTCTCCTACTGCCCTGGAGCTCACCCATTCCCTGGCAGATGAGTCAGGAGCATGACTCAATCCTAGAACCAACCTCTTTGGAAACAGGACCAAGAACCTGCTCAATGCTCTCCCAGGTAATTCTCATACAAACAGGCTGGAGACTGAGCTTCTGATCTTACAGACAACACAGACAGATAGATCTTAGCAAGACAGCTAAGACAGGGCAGGAAACGGAAAGTTCTAGAGGTGTGTATGTTTTCTCATCCTGGACTTTCCAACTTGGATCTGCAGGGCTTAATGCCCTCCCACCCACTATATATATGCAAAATGAAAAAGGATCAAGAAGGAGTTACTTTGCCTTCAAGTTCATTCTCATGACTATGGCACCACCCACTGGCAGAAGCTGGAAAAGCAAAGGCTAGGCAGAGCCAGAAACAGGCACCACTCTGAGTGTGGCAATTCTACCTCATGGAACTACCCACGCACAGGTAGCAAACCAAGAGATGAACAGGGTCAGGGAAGGTTATTGGAGAGTGAGGTTAAGTCGGATCCCAACGCAGAAGAACATGGGCACAAGGTCACACACATGCCCATGTCTGAGAGGCAGGAGCCTCAAAGCGCAACTGCTCTGTGGCTGACCTAGCAGACAAAGGCCACTTCTCACCAGGCAGGCCCCATCCTCAGGGCCACCTCCAGTGGGACAGGTCAGAGCTCCCGTCCTGGGGCCCAGGGTCTAGTAGGGGAAGATGATAAATGAGTGAGAGGCAGCACAGTCCCAGGGGGATGCAGCACACAGACGCCATGAGGAGACACCGGACTGAAACCCAGATGACAGGCTGGGAGAAAGAAGGCCAGGAAAGGCAGCCCAGAGCATCAAGGACAGCAGTGACGGAGAAGGCAATGCTGACAACTGAAGCGCTGAGGCAGGAGGAGAGCACAGACCTCCCCCTGTGCCTCCGCAGGATGAGCCTGGAGCCCTCCGATTTGCTTCTGCCCCAAGGGAAAGTGTCCAGCGCGTCTATGGAAGGGAAGCTCAGACAGGCAGGAGCGGGCCAGCAGAAAGGGCCACAGGAAATACCGCTCTGAGCAGGGTGACACAGAAGGGACTGGGTGTGGACTGGGCTTGGACTCCAGAGCTGGTTCCTGCTGCCCTACTGTGTGGTGTACTCCAGTCACATTTAAAGGGACTCTGGCTACTATTCTGGGTATAGACACCACGGGTGGTGGGCAATGACCAGAAACACACTCGGCCAAGAGGCTGTCCCTCCCAGCAATCCAGGTAAAAGGTGATACTGCCGATCAGGGTGCTCAGACCAGGACTAACCTGTGACCATGTCTAAGGCATGAGAAAAGAATACCCAAACAGAGCCCCCAGATTTGGAGCCCAACGAAGCAGGAACCCAAGTTCCATGGAACAGACTTGCCACCTGCCTCCTCGTGTGGCCCATACCTCTATGGCTCAGCCCCTCAGAGATAGCAACAGTGACAATGTCAACAGGCCTCTTAGGGTGAGATAAGGGTCACATGAGCTAATAAAGTACTTCTTACTGGATGGCGGTGGTTAGGCTACTCCTACAGTTTTTTATTTTTTATTTTTTAAATAGGGCTTTAGCTGCCCTGGAGCTCACCTGTGTGCTGGTAGTAAAGACATGCACCACCATGCCCACCCTGAGTGTCACAATCTCTACTGGCATCACTGTCCACTTCCTCCCAAGTCTCCTCTTCCTTCATCCCCAAGCCCGGGAGCTTCTCCCGCCCAAGTTCACTCTCTTGTCAAGCCGTCCTGAGATGCTCGCTGCCTGCCTTTCTCAAAGCTTCTCTACAGAAAGGGTGGCCTCTGAGACTGTCGCACACCCTACAGCCACCAGAGGGCACCCTGATGCACCAAGCTCCAAGGTCAGTACCTTCCGACAGGAGGAGGTGGCAGTGAGCAGTTGCACCCTCAGGTGCTACTTCCAGCTCAGTCTCTCCTGCTGTCCGTATGGCACGCGCAGTCTCTTCCTCCACAGAGGCCTCCAGCCCCCACATCGTCCACGACGGCCGGATTCCACCGCTTCCAGACCCTGCTCACACTCACGCTGGACCCTCTTCCCGCCAACTATGGGGGCTGAGTCTTCCTTCTCCAGGTTCCCAGCGTGCGGTGTCCAGGTCCATCAGACAGATTGCTGGCAGATACAGACACTGAAGCACACTGCTCACATGACATTAGTGAGCTGCAAAGACTCCTCGGTCCACAGGCTGTAGAACGGCTGTCATGTCAGCAGGTGTGGTGCTATCATTTTCACACACCTTCATCAGAGCTCCTGGGTGGCCAGGGACATTGCCAATGAAAAGCAGATTTGTTTGTTTTCCCCAGTATTGAGCACTGAGCCTAGGGCCTCTCACATGACAAACACAAACTCTGCCGATGCACTATGGCACAGGTCTTCTTTTTAATTTGTATTCTGAGATGGTTCCCTCACTGAGTTCTAGGCTGGCCTTGAACTCCCTCTGTAACATTCTGACACCCCTGCCTCAGGCCTTCCAAGTAGCTAAGATGGGAGGCCATTGCTATTTCAAATCTTCTTCAGGGAGCAGCAGGTCTCAACAGTAAGCATTCAGTATGTAGCAGTTCACCCAGGAAACAGGTGTGTGGTCGCTCACCCAAGCTTCACCGCCTTCCCAGAGCACAGGCAGATGGACCTAGAATACTCATTCTTAGGGGCCCTGGGGTTCTGGAAAGGTCACCAGCTGCCTCCCTGCTGTGACACTTTGAAGCCAAGCACTGGCTTCTCCTCTCCAGCTGTCCAGGTCCCAAACACCGTCCTGCAGTAGAAGGCTATTTCATCTACACCACACACCTGCTATCTGCTGGGCCACCTGCTACCAGAGGTCTCCAGACCGGCGGCTCTCAGCCTTCCTAATGCTGTGACCCTTTAATACAGTCCCTCATGTGTGGTGTCCCCCAACCCCCAATTATTTTATTTTTAAAAAGAACCAAATTAGTTGGGCGGTGGTATCGCATACCTATGAACCCAGCACTCGGGAGGCAGAGGCAGGCGGATCTCTTTGAGTTCAAGGCCAGCCTGGTCTACAGAGCGAGTGCAGGACAGAGTTACATAGAGAGACCCTGTCTTGAAAAACCAAAAAACAAAGCAAATTATTTTCATTGCCATTTCATAACTGTAATTTTGCTACTGTTATGAATTATATGTAAATATCTGTTTTCCAATGATCACAGGCATCCCCTGTAAAAGCATAGTTTAAGCTCCAAAAGGGTCGAGACCTATAAGTTGAAAACCACTGCTCTAGAGTGTAGAGTTTCTTTCCCACCTGGTCCCACAGCCATTTAGCCAAAAATAAACACACAGAGGCTTATATTAATTATAAACTGTTTGGCCTAGGCTTCTTACTGGCTAGCTCTCTCTTAATTATTAACCCAAAACTATTAATTTATGTATTTCTACATGGCCTTATCTTACCAGAGAATGCCTGGCGTCCCATCTTCCTGGGAGCTAGATGGCATCTCTGCCTTCCTCTCCTCCCAGAACTCTCCTCATCCCACAGCCCCGCCTATACTTCCTGCTTGGCTACTGGCCAATCAGCATTCATTCATCAGCCATTCACAGCACACAGGACATCCCCGTCACTGGACTCTCTGGGTGACTCACTCAATGAGGCTTCCACAGTGGCTCCTGTTACCTGCACCCGACATCATGGCAGCCTCTGCCAGCCTCCAACTGCCCTTCTGCAGTTGCCTCGGCTGACTCTACTCCCTCAGCCTCCATGGAACTAAAGAGTCAGGGTCAGGCCTGGCATGGACATCGAGTTGGCTGGAGGGAACACTGTGGCTGGCTTGCTCTTATCTCCTGACCAGGAAACTTGCTGGACATCACTCCCATGTTGACTGGACAATGCTTCTAAAGCCTTCCAAGAATTCTTCTTCCAGTTCACAGCCTGGCTTGGCTGTCTCCTCACACAGCTTCACCATTTCTAATGACTAACTTCAAATGAAGGCCAGTGGAAGCCAGGCAGTGGTGGCGCACGCCTTTAATCCCAGAGCTCAGAAGGCAGAGGAAGGCGGATCTCTCCGAGTTGGAGGCTAGCTTGGTTTATACAATGAGCTCCAGGACAGCCAGGGCTACACAGAGAAACCCTGTCTTGAAAACAAAAAACAAAAAAACAAGTTGTTGGAGCTGGGAATGTGGGGAACTGGTAGGTGTGTGCTTAGCATATGTGAGCCCTGGGGCCAGTGCTCAGCACCACGCATGTCAGGCATGGCAGCTCACACTTACATCCCACTCGTGCCTTGCTGGCCAGAGGAGGAAGACCCTACTTCATTTAAACAAAGTGGGTAGATACACAGGACCCGCTATGGTCTGATGTGAACATCGGCTCTGTTCAGGAGAGGGAACCCAGACAAGTCCTGTGTATGATGGGAATATCTTCCATACAGGTTTCTCTTATTGGCTGATGAATAAAGCACTGTGGCCAATGAGGCAGGAAGATGGGTAGGACTAGGAGACAAGGAGGATTCTGGGAAACGTAGGCAGAGTCAGTCACTGTGTAGGATGAAAGAGGAGTAACAGGTCTGGATCTTTCCCCAGTAAGATAAGACCATGTGGAAATACTTAGATGAATAGAAATGGGCTAACCATTAAGACAATAAAAAGCCCAAGCCAACGGCCAATAGTATTATAACTAACATAGCATCCGTGTGCTTCTTTTGGGGCTCTGAGAAGGCTGTGGAACCCGGCAGGAAACACCACAACAAAATGGTGCCAACAACGTGGGTACCAAGAACTTCCACTTAAAACTTGACAAAAACTTAAAAAGGGATTTTAAAAACAGAAGAACAGAGACAAGCACAGCTTCTTGGTAGCAGCATTTTTCTCGGGTGGGCTCTGTAAGAGACAAGTAGAAGCTCACGGCTCCTTTAAGAGCCACAGTTCCTGAAGGATCCAGCATGAAGGTGGTGGGAGGGCCTTCAGCTGTCCAGCAGCTTTGTCTCTGCTGATTCCCCACCCTCCACACTGAGATCAAAGCCAAACCTTATTCCCTGGGACTCCAAGCAGGGCTGACAATTCCAGGTCCTCCAGATGCATACCCACAATTCCAACACTTAGAAGGTAGAGACAGGAAGGTCAGAAGTTCACATTCAGGCCAGCAGGGTGCATTAGCCAGCAGAGACACTGGCTAATGAGCCCAGTGCCCTAAGTTCATTCTCTGAAAACTACAGGGAAAAAAGAGAAAACCCACTTCTGCAAGTTGGCCACATGCCCACAGCATATATTTCCTCTCTCAACAAATACATAAATAGATAAATAAATAAAACAAATGTGAAAAAATACTGAAAGTCCAAATTCATCACTGGCTACATGGGGGTTTGAGGCCAGCTGAAGCTCTCTCTACAGAAGACCCTATCTCAAAAACCAAAACATTAATAAAGTGAATTCAGCTGAACTCCCTCCAGCTGGGTACTGAGAGGTGATATAGAGTTATCTTCAGTCTTGTTGTGTCTTGAAGAATGAAGAGACCCAAGGAGAGAGAGAAAGGGAACCAGCAGGGCAGCCTAGAACACACACACTGACATGGATGAGAACAATGGCAAAAGCAGTAACTGGTAGTGTCTCTCATGTGCCTAAGCGTGCACAAGACCCGGGGAACAGGGCTGGAGAGATGGTGACCAGGATTCTGTGGCCAGCACTCACATTAGGCAGCTCACAGCTGCCTAGGATTCAGCTCCAAGGCACCTAACACCCTCTCCTGGCCTCCATGGTACCCACACTTACGTGTACATACCAAGAAACAGGTACACACATATACATACTTTTTATACTTAAAAGTCTTAAAAACAACAACAAAATACCAGGGTTTCATCAGTACTAAGGTGCTTTAGGGTGGGGGAAAGAAACCACCGCTTATAAATCCTCATAGCAAATATGGTTAGCAAGAATGAACAATTGAAGAATTATCAAAATGTGCCACAGACCCAAGCCAGGACATTCCTGCTTAAATAGCATCGATAGGTTTGTTCAATGCAAGTCTGTCACAGAGTGTGATTTGAAGAAAGGACAATGTGTGCGAAGTACAATAAACAATGTGCAGCACGGGGCACCTGGGCCTTGTTATGAAGGCTGCAGAGCCAGGACAGCATGTGCCTTGTCCAGCTTCCCAGCCTGGCCTGGTCAGAATACACAGAGCCTCTCTGGGTTCCGTGTCCTGAACAGAGCCTGTGTTTACACCAGCCCACTTTCTTAAGTGAGGTGAGTCTTCCTCCTCACTGCCCAGCAGGGCACTAGCTGAGACCCAGAGCCATTGAAGCTGGGCACCGCAGACTCCCAGCAGCCCACTGCTGTACCCACCACAGCACACAGTTGTCAAGCTCTCTCCCTGGCTGGTCCATCTGGCTGTCATCTCATGGCAGCCTACAGAGACCCTGAAGTTCTAAACCCAGAGAGCCTGTCCTACAGGCCCAAAATAGCTGCAGGGTCACCTCCCACTGCACAGCTCCTGAGTAGGTAAAACCCTGACCCCAGGAATATGCAGGGCCAGCAATACTCAGACAAGCCAAAGCACTTGCCAACAATCACCACACTTCAGTCAGGGACAGAAGTGGGGCTCAGGAAGCCTGTCACCACACTTCAGCTTCTAAATATGATAGCAGACCCACACAGGCATAGAATAATTCTGACCACAACCAAGGCAGGGCTCAAGAGCAGGGCCTGTGCAAGCCACAGCTCCTGAAGGATCCAGCGTGAAGGTGGAGAGAGGGCCCTTCAGCTGTCCAGCAGCTTTGTCTCTGCTGATTCCCCACCCTCCACACTGAGATCAAAGCCAAACCTTATTCCCTGGGACTCCGAGCAGGGCTGACAATGCCAGAGCCTCCAGAGACCCAGACCTAGCAAGTAAGGCAAGTACGCTGCAGATCCAGCCTCCACGTGAACCACTGTCTGTTAGGGCTATGGAGTCCAGATCACAGGGGTAATCCCCGCACTCACCCCATTCTGGCTGTTACAGTGCCGGGTGCTGATGATGGCCCCGGCCTCCTCAATCATCTTCAGAATGGTCCCTCCATGAACATTGCCAGCCACATTGGCATCATCTGGCCGCATGATCCTACAGTGGGTAAGAGAAATGAGGTGAGCCTCTTCACGGACACTACCATGACCCGCAGGGAAGAAGCAAGTGCACCCGAGGGCTGGCTGCTCCCCACAGGAAGGACCAGGACTCCCATACTACTTGGCTCCCCTCCATATAGTGTGTCCATCAAGGCTAATCTGACAGGCACAGAAGGGTTTCACGGTCCTCTTTACAGGGGACAGAAGGCAAGCAGAGGACCTTCCCTTCCTGAGGCCACAGGTGCCTGTAGGGAGAAGCCTACCTGGCCTGGAAGGAATGACAGCAATAGTTTTCCCAAGACCACCAGACAAGGAGGTGGCTCAGCTGCTGAAGTCCCCAAGAGAGCCTGTGCCAGGCTCACCATGAACCAGTTCTCTGATCCCAGGTGAGTTGAGTAAACCCAAGACACAGACTGAGCCCCAGGAACAAACCCCAGAGCAGACTTATCAGGAGGCCCAGGGGACAGGGCAGTTGCAGCTGTTCTGATTTTGGCACAGGCCACAGCTTCAAGACCTCCAAGCTAAATACTCACAGGCCCACTGCTTCTTGCTTGCCCATGGTGTGGGGAGATCTTTATGGGGGGAGGGGTGGTAAGGACCCAATGTTGGGAGCTGGGAGTCTCAGGGTCAGGGACAATAGAAACACTAGCTCTTTCTTCCAGAAGACAGACTTTGCCACTTCCTGAGGGCAGCTAGCCACTCAGAGGCTGCACAAACCCTCAGGGCACAAAACAGACAGTGCGGTGCTATCACAAGCTGCCCTGGCAGCACCAGCAATGTCCCAGACATCTGTGTCACTAATAACATGTGCTTTCTTGGGTGATGGTACTGGGTACCTGCCTGTGTCTAACCCTGTCTGCAGCTCAGTCTTTCTGAGTGAGGTCCCAGAAGGGCATGCTCAGGCCTGCCAAGTCTTCTTACAGCAGCTGGCAGACTCAACAAGTCAAGACTCATGGAGAACAGGCTTGGCCCCAGCTCTGAGCATCTGGGTACCCAGGACAAGCTGCCAATCAACTACTAACTGGATTCATCATTCCTTCACCTCTTCACCTGTAAAATGGACAAATGTCACAGCAGTGGCGCCTCCACTGACTACAGCAAGACAAAGCTTGCTGAAGCATCCAGGGAGCAGGAGCCCTGCCAGGAGACTGTACAGAATGGCACCCAGCCCATGCTAAGCCCTTCACTGCACACTTAGCCGGTTGGCTGGAAGCTTCATGAAAGATCCAAAAGCAAGTGGCAAACTCGCTTGATGCCATCCACACTCAGAGCCACTCCTTCACCAAGTAAAATGGTATATATAGCAACCAAACCTGCCTGCCACCAGGGTGAGAAGCCACCAGAGGGGCTGCACACAATGGTAATGTGTGGTTAAGCACTACACAAAAAATACACAAGGGAGTCCTAGACCATGACGGGAGCTTCTAGAACCTTCACTTAAGTACTTTAAGAATGTGACCTTTTCCCAGAAGCTCCCAAATAACTAAAGTAGAGAGAATTAGTGTCTGAAGTACTCAGCCAAAATTGGGACAGCTGTATCCCAGCCCCTCTTCCAAAGGCTCTGGCAGCATCACGGGAGAGGCGGTGGGAAGACTCTAAGACCCAGAGGTTGAGGAGGGCGCCACAAGGCAACGTCTTCAGGACATGATGGGACTCACAACAGCTGCTGCCAGACCTGCAGCACAAGATCGAGCCGAGGGGAGACTGGGAAGGCTGTGATGATTCCCTCCCCTAGCTGAGGGAGGTAGAGGCGGTTGGTGGATCCCAGTGAAGTAGTCAGACCTGTCTCCAGTTTCCCTGCAAATGACTGCGCACACATAGCTGATATCAAGCTCTTTATGCGTGGATGTTCATACACATAACACGCACAGTAATTCAAGCATGTCTTTGTGCTTACTAAGTGCCTGTCTGAGTGTATACCACATTTGTCCAGGTTCCTCTGAAGGCCACAAGTGGGGTCAGATTCCCCAGAGCTGACATTAATAGATGGCTGTGAGCCACCAAGGTAGGTGCTGAGAATTCAACTCACATCCTCTGAAAGAGCAGCAAGGGCTCAACTGCTGCATCAACCAGCACACCGTCACCTCTGCAGCCCCACAACAACAACTGAAAAAAGAATGATGGGTACAAAGCCAGACATAGTGGCTCACACCTGTAATCCCAGCACTCAGGAAGCTGAGGCAGGAGGATTAACATTAGCTCAAAGTTAGCCTGGGCAACACAGCAAGACCTTGTCTCAGAAAGAATGCATAATAACAGCTGGGCAATGGTGCACACGCCTTTAATCCCAGCACTTGGGAGGCAGAGGCAGGCAGATCTCTGTGAGTTCGAGGCCAGCCTGGTCTCCAGAGCAAGTGCCAGGATGGGCTCCAAAGCTACCAGAGAAACCCTGTCTCAAAAAAAAAAAAAAAAAAAAAAAAAAAAAAAAAAGAATGCACAATAACAAGGGGGAAAATCTGAGTTGGAAGCATATTCTGGAGAGTGACCACCTAGAACCTTCTGTAGTCCCTGGAGAAGGGAAATGTCAGCTAGACTGGGTCTCAGTTTCAGTTTTAAACCACATCAGTCTCTATTCTATGAATAGGACCCCTGAGCAGCCCTAGCCATTCCCTCCTCACTCGTGGACTGGCCAAGGCCCAGTCATCCCTAGAGCACCCTGCAAACATCCAGAAGTGCAGCCCACTTCCCTTCAGATACTCTGGAGTCCAGGGGCAGAGGTGAGACAGGAGGATGCTGTTCTAAAGCAAAAAGCAGATATCAGAATAAGTGAGAAGAAACATGGTCAGGGAGCTGATGGGGAATGTACTACTGTGTATGTTTATCTTATTGATTATTGAATAAAATACTGTTTGGCCAATGAGACAGCAAGTTAGACGGAACTAAGAGTCAAAGAGGATTCTGGGAAATGTAGTAGAGAAGTGTTGATCCAGGCAGGAAGTGACATAGCAAGGAGACTCATATTTAAGTGAAAGAGAAACAGGAAGGGCACTCTTCCCCCCCCCACCCCACCCCCACCCACCCCACCCCTGGCTCCTCCTGCTCCAGCGGCACAATGTGATTCACCAGCAAGGAGGGACGCCAACAAGGCGTCCGATAAGATAAGTCCCATAAAATATATAGATGTATGGTAATTGAGACTTAGCTAACAAATGAGAATCCTAGTCATTGGCCAAGCAGCTTTGTAACTAATACAAGTCTCTCTGTGTATTCATTTGGGCCTAATTCGGGCGGGCGGCTGGCGTAAAGCTCGCACGTGGCGGTGGGGCTCAGGTGGCTTTTGGCAAAAAGATTTATCGAAACAGGGAGCCATCATTTTTTGTTGTTTTTTTGGTTTTTATTGTCTTGTTTTTTTGAAACAGGATTTCTCTGTGTGGCCCTGGCTGTGCTGGAACTGGCTAGGTAGACCAGGCTGGCCTTGAACTCAAGACATCCACTGGCCTCTGCCTCCTGAGTGCTGAGATGAAAGGTGTACACCACCAACACCCGGCTTAACTTTTTTAAAAATGATTTTTTTATTCTTACTTTATGTGCATTGGTGTTTTGCCTGCAAGTATGTCGGTGTGACAGTGTCATCAGATCCCCTGGAACTGGAGTTATAGACAGTTGTGAGCTGCCATGTGGGTGCTGGGAATTGAACCTGGGTACTCTTGAAGAGCAGCCAGTGCTCTCAACCACTGAACCATCTCTCCAACCAAGGGGGAGACATTTTTTGGTTTTTTATTTGTTTTTTGAGACAGGGTTTCTCTGTGTTTTGGTACCTGTCCTGGAACTCACTCTGTAGACCAGGCTGGCCTCAAACTCACAGAGATCCTCCTGCCTCTGCTGGGATTAAAGGTGTGCACCACCACCACCCGCTGGGGGACCATTCTTATCCACAGACACACAGAAGGCATTCTGGCCACACCTGTCCTGACCACAACTGGTACAAACTCCTTGGGATCTTTCCACAGCAGAGCCCAGACCAGAGCCGTACATAACCTGAGCTGAACCTAGTTTATTTCGATGCCAAGCCCCACCTAATAACTAGGAAAGTGGTTGTATCTGGAATTAGACCTTTGCAGGGTGTTAATTAACCCATACTGCTCCTAGCCAGACATCCTGACAAATACCTGAACCAACTTAAAAAGCAGGCAGATGTGGTTCCAGAGGTTTGAGTCCAGGGGCAGCAGAAGTCAAGGCTTACAGCCTTTGTTGAGGCAGAACACCACAGGGTTGGAGCGGACAACAGAGGTGGCTCACATGTTACAGGGGGGATGAAATACCCTCATAGGCCCATGCCTTAGACACTTGGTCCCCAACTGGGAGCACTAGTTTGGGAGTTTCTGAGAATGGGACACAGAGCCTTGCAGAAGCCGGAATAGGCCTGGTCCCTGCCTCACTCTCTGCTTCCTGCGCCACCATGATATGAACAGCCTCCTTTGCACTCTCCTGCCACTAATAATGGGTTGCTTTGCTTTCCCCACCACCATGGACTGAAGGAAACCAAGGGCCAGGCCCAATCTTCCCTCCCCATGTGTCAGGTGCTGTGGTCTGGAAATCAGAGACAAGAGAGGAAGGGGTGAGAAAAAGACATTCCCTACAAAGTCACACAGCCAATGACCTGCTGCTCCAGATGCCCCCAAACACGCATGCACACTCACACACACATGCACACACACACACACACACACATACACCGACACACACGCACACATGCACACTCACACACTCATGCACACACATACACCAACACACACGCACACATGCACACTCACACACACATGCACACACATACATACACCAACACACGCACACATGCACACTCACACACACATGCACACACACTCACACACACACACTCACACCCACACATACATACACCAACACACGCACACATGCACACTCACACTCATGCACACACATACATACACCAACACACATGCACACATGCACACTCACACACACATGCACACACATACATACACCAACACACGCACACATGCACACTCACACACACATGTACACACAAACACACCACACACATGTGCAAACACACACACGCACTCTTGTACATATGCACACACCACACACGCACCTTCTATTCCAGCTCTGAATCTATCAATGAACTACTCACTGATGAGGGCAGAGCCCACAGGACCCTATCACTTCCCAAAAGCCGCACCTTTTGTATCAGGGTCCAGGCTTTCAATACATGTGCCTAAGGACTCATACCCAAGATGAGCTGGAATGCCCTCACAGGAACGGGGGAATTCTGAGACATAGGAAAGCCACTGCACATAGAGTAAGAGAGTCCCACAGCCACTCTGACCTCTGGATTTGACACTTCTGTCATTTCTGCCATTCTAAGCCACTCCTCATAGCAGTGCCACACCCCCAATCCATCCTACCACACCCACTCGTGCGGCCATTCCTTCTTCATACACTGAGGCACACCAACAGTGTGTGGCACTAGTGGGCCACTCAGAATGGTAGTGGCCTCAGGCCCAGCTGGCCCCACCACCAGTTCTGGCAGCAGCTTGGGAGGGGTGATGACCTCTGTCCCCTCCTCCAGCAGCCCACTGACACTGCGGCCCATAGCTCTAAATCCGCCTTGAAAATGTCAGTGCTAAAATTAAAACACTGCTGTGTGGAAACCATAGCAACGAGGGGAGAGGTGTGCCTGGCTCCCTCCACGTCAGAGCTGAAAGGATTCAAGCAGAAGGTCCCACCAAGCACAGTCAGGTCTGGGCTGCACCCAAGACAGACAGGGAACCTTGAGCCTATTGCTGCCCCCCAAAGGGGTGGGGGTGGGGCGGGGCTGAGCCACATTAGCTCCAGCACAGATGGCCAGAAGCTCCCTGGGTCTCAGCAGGTGCCCAGAGAACAAGCAGTGGGGCTGTGTGTTCCCACGTGACTACAGCCAGAGACAATACTACGCACTCCATAAGAGGGCAGGGAGAGGAGAAATGCCTCTACCAAGAAAAAGTTCTAAGGGTGTTCTCTGCCACAGAGCAAAGGGAAAAGGAGCCAGCAATCCTCTCCCAAACCCCCGACCTCACACACGCCTGAGACAGGGAACTGACTAAAGATTCCATGTGTGGCCCACAGACCAGCACCCAGGATGTCAAGAACAGAGTCTGACTCCGGCAGGTGGGAAACACAGTAGCTTCCAGCAATCAAAGCAGGAATATAGGTTCCCCCATCCAGTGGGTGTAAGAAAGAGAGGGAGCACAGGTGAGGCTGGGACTAGAAACCCAGACACATGTCCAGGGGCTCCAAATGGGGAACACTCTGACCCCAGTCCAGAGCCAGGTCACTGGGGCTGGACTTCCTGAAGGGCTCCAGCAGGCTGGGGCATGGAGGAAGGAGGCCCAATCACTGCAAACATGTCACCCACAGGGTTTGCCTTTTACCCTTCTCCCCCTTGCTAAAAACAGTGAGATGACATTCGTAAAGCCAGGTCAATTCCCTTATTTGGCCACTTCCTCCCCTAGAGGCTGGCTACAAGGTCCAGTTATCAAAGTATTTAGGTCCAGCAATCAAAAGCCCACTTTGACTACCCTAATTAACATGCCCAATCAAAATTAATCACCTCATCCTAACACGGGGGTTTCCCTTTTTATCCAGAGTCAGTCCTTTGTCCCTCCTGGGCAAGTATCCCCAAATTATCCCTTGTTCCTTTTCCCTTCTCCCTCATCCTCTATACCCCATTTGTGTCTTAGTCACTGCCTCTGTCCCTTTGTGGCCCTCTCACTTCCTATGTAGCTTTGGGTACCACAACATGTCCAGGGTGAGTAGAAACAGTGAGTTCCAAGCCAGCCAGAACTAGAAAGTGAGACCCTGTCTCTCAAAAACGCAGCCAGGATGTGAAGGCAATCTGGCTGTGACATTTGCCGCCCCTCAGCAGGGTTGGTGTGGCTGACCTGGTGGGAGGTAGGTGTCCTCTTCTCACTGTTGCATGTGTGTCGCCCCAAAGCTGCACCCTGAGTGCTCATGATGGAAGAGGTCAGACAACCTTCTCTGAGTAAAGGAGGACCTGTCTTCAGTCAAGGGCATGTGAGGAGCTACGCTCCCCTGCTACAACCTCCAAACAAACTCAGAGAAGAAAAACAGCCAGGCAGTGGTGGCTCAGACCTTTAATCCCACCCAGCACTTGAGAGGTAGAGGCAGGTGGATCTCTATGAGTTCAAGGCTACCCTGGTCTACCTTCCAGGAAGGTTACCAAAAAAAAAAAAAAAAACCTGTCTCAAAACCAAAAAAGTTAAGAGGAGGAGAAATCGAAGATAACGGTAGCCAGACAGAATCTTTCCCTGTAGGTCAAGGCCCTGCCTGGCCCAGCACCATTTCAGCAAACCACTGACCAGACCAGGCTCCAGGGACCACCAGCTGGCTTCCTGAACTGCTTAATCTAAACAGGAAGAGGCTATAGCAACCAAAGCCAGTTGTCATGGAAACTGTTGGGAAGCAGAGTATTCAGAGTACTGAGCAGTATTCAGGGTGAGGCTCTGCCCTTCCCCAGCCTCACTCAGACAAGACGAGCTGCAGCCATTGCCAGCCATCTAGACCTGAAAGGCAAAGGGCAGAGCAGCCGCTGGATCAAAGCCTGCATCCCACTGAAGCTGAGCTCTGTCTCTAGCAGCAGAGCCTAAGGGGCGGCTGGAAGGGGACAGATGTCTACCCCCACACACCTGCCAGAGACGTGCTCAGTGTCTGTGCCTCAGAATCTCCTCCCACCACTCCTCAGCCACAAACGCACCCGGAGAGCACCCGGAGAGTGCCCCAGCACGGCTAGTACTCCCACCTCCCTTCCACGGAGTAGAGAAGTCAAAAGCCACAGCGGCCAGAGACAAGTGCAATGGCTGGTCCCTGGGGAGGGGACCAGAACTAATAAACTTCCCAAACCACCACAGCGGGGCAGTTTCCCACAGATCTGCAACCAGAACTGAAACGGAACGGCAGCTTCACGGTCAACCGGCCCGAGCAGGCAAGGCTGTGCCAAGACCAAGGGACGGATCTGCCTGTAGGCTACTCAGTCAAGAATGAACATCTTGACTTGGCTCTGCTTCCACAGGGATTGGGGCCACAGAGCCCAGCAGGCAAAGCAGACAGCCCCCTTCAAAGGACTGCTTCCAGCTCCCAGTTCTGACAGACCCAGCCCTGGAGGGCTTCCTAATTTGGTAGTTATCTGATAAAGGCAGCCAAGGTAAATTATTACAGGTGCCACTTTGAGCCAGCCTCCCCAAAGGAGGGCAGTACTCCTATTCCGTGGTTACCTCAAGAACTAGGCCCCAGGGAGAGGATATGCAGCCCTAGCCCCTCTGGACCTGGGGGCAGAGGTTCTAAACAAGTTTCCCCCAACTATAACAAACATCTCCCCAGAGGTGAAGCAGGGACTACAGCCCTCAGAGCTGTCTGCTAGGGACCAACTCTACAGAGCCCTCTGTGCCTTCCCCACACACACACAGCCTGCCAGGAACCCTCCCTGGGATTCGAAACCTGACTCTTTGATTGCCCAGGGGTACTTTATCCTGAGGAGAAATGCCTTCGTTTGCAGAGCTCCAAGGACAGGCCTGTGATACCCCAGACCTGACTGCAGCCTACCCAGGCAAAGTACCATGAATGTGTCAGATCTGAGTGAGTCACACCACAAGACAGGACCAAGCAAGTCTCCCTCATCTTGGCCCATGCTTTGTACACTAGTCAAGAAGGGGTTCTCGTGGCATCTGGCCATTATGCAAGGATGGGCCACGCCACACTCCCACCCACCCCACCCCACCCCCCGGACCAAAAGACACAGGCATTGCCTCAAAGGATGTGTGGCCAGGGACCACGCCTACCAACAGCAGACACCCCAAAGCCCCAGAGCCTCACTGCTTCCAGTCCATGTCTTACCTTCAAGTCAGAGGAAAGGATTCCAAGGACCCCAAAGCTTCCCAGGACCCCAGGGCTGTCACCACAGCCCTGACCACCCAGGATCAAGGCAGGTCTCAACACACTTAAGCCACGTGGGGAACCCCCAGTTCCTCCCAGTTCCTGACTCACAGTTTGCCCTGCCCCCTGAGGCAGGCCTCGGAGACTCCCTTTCTGCGGACTTGGAGAGACAAGGCTCGCTGTAGGACAAGCATGTTCTTCCGCCTCTGCTCCCTCCAGAAGCCGCAGCCAAGTTACACCTTTGGACCTGACCCCTCCCTCCAGGCCGGCATTGTTCCCTCCCTAAGCAACCCCAGCTTCCTCCATGTCTGGCCCCGGTCCCAGCTATATCAGGCACACTACTTACCCCAAGAGGTAAGACACCTACTAGGCCGCCACAGTAACCATGACAGGATGACTAGGCCCAGGGTTCAGTCACACGAGTGAATAATTCCAAAATTTAAGTCAGAACTGATGCTTCCACCTACTAAGTTAATCAGAAGTCACCTAGGTGACAAAACCAGATGTCTGTGAACACTCATAGGGTACCACTCCTGCACCAAAAGGTGAAAACAACCTCATGTCCATCACTCCCACTAAGTCCATAAACGGAACATCATTGACCGTGAAGAGGATTAGCGGGAGATGTGAGATGCCTGGATGTCCTGAGTCAGCATTCCCAGCATCCACATAAAAAGCCAGGCTCAGTGGTGCTGTGATCCCAGAGCTGGGGGATACAGGTGAAGAACTCTCAAGGCATTTGCAGAGCAAGCCAGTCTGGCCAAATCAGGACGTTCCTTCCGGGTCAGTGGTAGACACTGTCCAATAAAACAACAAACCAGTGGAGAATGACGGGGGGAAGCACCTAACAGGCACTCTGGGCTCCACATACAAGCACAGGCAAATACACACGCATATACCACACATACATACAACCAACAATAGTAAACGAACAAATGAAGTTTCTGAAAAGGACTGAAGGAACCGCACACGTGTGGATGGACACACAAGGGTGTCTATCGGAAGCAGCTGGGTATGGTGGCTCAGCCTGTGCTTTCAGGAAGCTGAGGCAGGAAGACTGTGAGTCTGAGGCTAATGGCCACACTGTGAAAGTTTCTCAGAGAGGCAAAGGGCTGCGTAACTCAGTACTAAGCCCTCATCCTGCATCCACAAGGCCCTGGGCTGTATCACAACCCACAAAGAACAATAGAGTCAAAGACAGTAGAGTGCTGGCTGCCAGGGCCCGGGCAGGGGATGGGGGCAGCTGATGGAGCACAGGTACACCCATTCCTGTGGGTGAGCAAAGTGCCAGGGAATGCAGGTTGCACAATATTTGGGTTGACTGAACTAGGGACTGCATGTATAGCCTAAAGGATAAACCTTATGGTTTGCAAGTTTTACCTCCAAGAAGTCATAAACTGCAAAACAGATAAGGGAAGCCAGATGGACATAAGCAGGGCTCCCCATTCTAGAGCTGGCTGGGTGAGCAATGCTCTGAGAGGACCCCCTAAAAGCACCCTTAACCCCCCCCAAGGCACTCCCAAGGCTTAGCAAAAACACATAGGCACAGTGGCCTATGGCTTTTATTCCAGCAGAGACAGCAGAGGCAGGCAGATCTCTAAATTCAAGGCCAGCCTGATCTACATCACAAGTTCCAAGGCAGCCAGGGTTACATAGAGAGGCCTTTTCATGAGCAATGGGTGGGAGAGGGAGGGGGACACACAGACAGACAGCTGGTGTTGCTGATCCTACACTAACAGGCAAAGGAGAACCAGCTGGGGCCCTAGAAACAGGCCAAGCCCACACCTCACTTTGTGTTTGGTGTTTGTGGTGGTTTGAAAGAAAATACCCCCCAAAGGGAGAGGGCTATTAGGAAACATGACCTTGTTGGAGGAAGTGTGTCACTGTGGGGACAGGCTTTGAGGTCTCCTTTGTTCAAGTTTTCCTCAATGTGACAGTCAGTCGACTTCCTGCTGCCTTCTGGTCAAGATGTAGCCAGCTCCATGTCTGCTGTACACTGCCATGCTTCCCGCCATGATGATAATGGGCTGAACCCCTCAAAAGGCAAGCCACCACCTCAATTAAATATTTTCTTTGTGAGAGTTGCCCTGGTCATAGTGTCTCTTCACAGCAATGAAAACCCTAAGTAAGACAGTGTTTTTCCAGGGAATGTAGACCTCCACCTTCTGCAACTTTCAACAGCATGGAAAGGCATTCTTCCCACAGAGTAGGAGACCTCACCAAGCACCAAGGTCTCAGTCACTGAGAAGTGGGTGCTGAGCCAGCGAGCCACCTGAGCCTCAAAACAACCATAGGCCAGCTTACAGAGGGCCTCAGCAGACTTTCAGGACAGGACACACCACAGCCCCTAGACAGAGGCCATGTTCCTTCCCCCTACAGGCCCACCCCTCATGCCAGAGGAGGCTGGACAGGGCAGCAACTTGAATCAGACTCCATAAAGATACCTCAAAAAGTGAGTGTGTGTGTGTGTGTGTGTGTGTACGTACATGCACTCACATGCACACACACAAAACTAGAAAATGGAGAACTATTTGTGGGAAGGAAGGGGAGAGCAGTAAAAGGGTGGAGGGGACGGGGAAGATGACAGGTAAGCAAATATAAACACAATACACTGATGCGTGTGTATTACATGATGCATGTGTATTACATGATACGTGTGTATTACGTGACATATGTGTACTACATGATACATGTGTATTAGAACGCCATAATGACAGGACACAGTTGGCTCAGTGATTAAGCTCTTGTTGCTCTTCCAGAGGACCCAAGTTCAATTCCCAGCATCTACATGGTGTCTTACAACAGTCCCAGGGGATCTGACTCCCTCTTCTGAACTCCATGGGCACCAAACATGAACATGGTACACAGACATACATGCAGGCAAAATATTCAAACACAAAATAATAAAAATAAACCGAAAAGGAAAAGAAAGATTAATCATGGAACCTATTATTCTATATCCTAACTATAAATAAGTAAAATGATCTCTTAGAGCCTATGCCTCAGGCTTCTCGGGCATGGGGATGTAACTCTTCTGCTCCCTGTTCCTGGCAGCAATGGGCTGATACCTCTGAAACTGTGTCGTTGAGCCTCCAGAGACCCTGTCTTAGCAAGAAAGAAGTGGAAAGAACTCCCCCTACACACACACACACACACACACACACTTACTTAAAACATCGAGGAAGCCACACTTATCTTTAACATAGTCACCAGCCCCCTTACAAGTGTGAGCGGTTTCCCAATACTGTTTCCACCCAGTGGACAGTGGGATAAGGTCCAAATCTGAGTTCCAAAAGAAATGTTAGCTGATGAGAGATCACCATATGGACACTACAGCTAATTACCAGACTCTGAACACTGAGTACAAGATGGCAGGAGGCCACAGACTCGTAAGAACTCGACAAGCTAACCCAGAAAGAAAATTCCAGCTACTGCTTGAAGGGCTAAGGAAACCAGTGAGGAAACTGAAGACTTGGAAAATGAACAGTCTTGTGTCTCTGCACTTCTTACAGCTTCCATAGAGGGAAACACCCCAGCACCAGGGTTGGAATCTCCCATCATCACTGTCTCATCCCTAGCTACTTGTGGGGCATTTAAGCAAAGAAGTAAAAACCTCAACTGTGACAGAATATTATTTTCAGGTGTGTGACTTTTGTTTATGCTGAATTTGTTTAACTCTGTGACGCTGTGATTCTTTGCCTGTCTAAAACACCTGGTGGTCTAATAAAGAGCTGAATGGCCAATGGTGAGGCAAGAGAAAGGACAGGCGGGGCTGGCATGCAGAGACAACAAATAGGAGCAACAAGGGAGAAGAGAAGAACAAGGGAGGAGGAAGGCAGGGCCACCCAGGCACATGGAATAAGAAGGAAAGTAAGATATGTAAGAATAAGAAAGTTAAAAGCCCAGAGGGAAAAGGCAGGTTAATCTAAGAAAGGAAAAGCTGGCTAGAAACAAGCCTCCCTAAGACCAGTCATTCATAACGGAGCATAAGCCCCTGTGTGTGATTGATTTGGAAGCTGGGAGGCAGACCCCACAAAAAGCTAAGAGTAAAACATCACACAACACCCAGCAGTGTGGGGCTGGAGAGATGGCTCAGGGGTTAAGAGCAATGACTGCTGTTCCAGAGGTCCTGGGTTCAATTCTCAGCAACCACACGGTGGCTTACAACCATCTATAATGAGATCTGGCGCCCTCTTCTGGCCTGCAGGAATACATGCAGACAGAACACTGTATACTAAATAAATAAATCTTTACCTGGGCGTTAGTGGTGCTCACCTTTAATCCCAGCACTCAGGAGGCAGAGGCAGACAGATCTCTGTGAGTTCGAGGCCAGCCTCGCTCCGGTCTACAGAGCAAGTTCCAGGATAGGCTCCAAAGCTACACAGAGAAACCCTGTCTCAAAAAAACAAAAACAAAAAACACTCAGCAGTGTGACTTGAATCGGGAGAGAAGACCTGACGCTTACAGAAGGAGTAGGTCAATGTGGGAAACAGAGCTGAACCTGGTATCTAAGGATTCCAGGCACCGTGCATTTAATTCTTCTGTCTTTGCAGAGACGTCTGAATGTGTTCTTTTGCTCTATGCAAATAAGCATAGAGCCACCATAGAAATAAGCTTAGGGCCACCAAGACTGTGGGAGCTGAGGGAGCCCTCAGTGACTGTATATGGAGCAGATACGGTCCAGAAAGCCTTTGTATTATTCAAGGACCGGTGTAAACACAACAATCTTCATCCACCTGCCTAGTACCCGTGCCTATAATTACCTACGGGAACAATGAGGCTTGTGGTCAGGTATTCACAACCATTTTGTATATAACAGCCAAAACCCCCACAAGAAGCCATTCACCTGTCACTTGATGGTGTTCACATGCAATGCTACCCAGCCACAGAGAAGGACAGACATAGACATAAAACCACAGAGATGAAGTACAGACCCTGCACATGCTAGGAAGGTGTGTGTGTGTGTGTGTGTGTGTATGTGTGTGTGTGTGTGTGTGTACACCTGCCACATGTGAGCAGGTATCTGTGAAGGACAAAAGAGGGCATTGGATCCCCGGAGCTGGAGTTGCAGGTGGTTGCCAGGTGTCCCCTGTGGATTCTGGGAACCAAACCTGGATCCTCTGTTAGAGCAGTAGTCCCATACGACTGGTTTTTTGAGACAGCTCTCACTGCAGTCTGGACTAGTTTTGAACTCGTGACACTGCTGCCTATGCTCCGAGTTACAGACATACATCACCAAACTCATCACTCAACCTCCACTTGTATCAAGTTCTAGGAAAATGAAAACCACAGCCCAGAAAGCAGCCAGCAGGTGCCTGAGGGTGGGAAGGCAAGAGGTGGTGTCTTAGACAGTGTTCTGCTGCTGTGAAGAGATGCCAGGACCACAGCAACTTTTCACAAAGAAAGCATTTAATTGGAGCTTGCTTAACAGTTTCGGAGGCTTAGTCCACCACTGTCATGGCAGGAACACACCAGTGGACACCGTGTTGGGGAAGCTAAGAGTTCTACATCCAGATCCCAGGGCAACAGGAAGAGAGGGCGGAGCCACTGGGCCTGGCTTGGACGTCTGAAACCCCCAGAGCCCACCCCCAGGGACACACTTCCTCCAACAAGACCACACCTTCCAATCCCTCTCAGGTAGCACCACTACCCAATGACCACGAATTCCAACATATGAGCCTATGGGAATTACTCCCATTCAAACCACCACAGGTGATGAGGAATAAAACTTAACAGGAAGGAACTCCCAAGGTTGATGGCCTGTTCCTTATCTTGACTATGGCCTGGCCTTGCAGGCATATATGTATACAGGTCAAAGTTAAGCAAATATCAAATTAAATGGGTGCAACCATACAAATTATACCTCAATAAAGTAGTCTAAACAAATACCAACTGCACTCCCACTGCCCCTTCACGGAATCCTATGTCTTTGGCAGGTGCCTTTGGTTTCAGATTGACACACTGGCCCTGGGTGTGCTCCCAGAATTCAGCCCATTTCAGGAAATGCAATTATGTCACAGGAACTGAGACTTAGCACTTGGGCCAGAAGCACAGTGTTCCAAGCCCTCTGGGTCCCCTGACATCCAGGAAGGACAGCACTAAGAACACTGTCGCCTTGCACTAACAGGCACCACGATGGCACGTGGCCCCCAGAACACCTGGACATAGTAGTACACACCTGCAATCCCAGCAGCTGGGAAGCAGAGGCAGAATGATCAAAGCCAGGCTGGTCTATAAAACAAATTCCAGGCAAACCAGGGCTACCTAGGGAGAGCTGTCCCAGGTGTCAGATGACGGGCAGGGATGGCCATGGGCAAAGCAGCAGGCTGGAGCATATTCCCAGAGCAGCCCCAAGAATGAGGAATGAGACCACTCCAGTCTCACTCTGAGTGTCAAGGGACACACAGAGAGGTGGCCTGTGGAGAGACATTGACACCCACAAACAGGTACTGTTGCCAACAGCACAGGGGTCCAGCAGCTGAGGCCAGTGCTCTAGCGGTAACACTACGACACCCTAAGTCATCACTAAGCCCCTAGAGCCAAAGTATCTTCACCTGTAAGAGGTGAACGCAGAGCTGATTGATGATCTGGAGGATGAGACTCCCAACACGGTGCCTTGTCCCTCCCACCTTGGAAGTACTAGCATGATTTCCAAAGTTACCATTTGCTGAGGACAAGATTGCCGAGTCAACGTTCAAAAGGAGAAACCGAGTCTGGCCTTGGAACAGTTAGCTGAGGAGGAGACGAGAATCCGGGCTTGGGGAGGCTCCGCTGGTAAAGTATTTGCCACAGGAGCACAAGGGCTTGAGTTCAGATCCTGAGACCCACGTAAAGCCAGACATCTACAACCCAGCATGGTGAGATGTGGGCAAAGACAGCAGAGTCCCCAGAAGCCTGTGGGCTGGCTGGCCCGGTGTACACAGTTCCTTACTAAAGAGCATACACCAAGTAATTCAAAACAGATCTAGGCCTAGGGTCTGTTCTGAGTTACTTTTTGAATGCTCTATAGGTAAGGGACAGTTTTACTAAACTTCGGCATATCTCCTACCACTGATTAAGGCTATTCTTTTCCTCTCCAATGCTTTTGGTGTCTTTGTTGTAGATTGTGTGTGTGTGTGTGTGTGTCTGTGTGTGTGTGTGTGTGTGCGCGCGCACATGTGGGTCCATGTGAATGTGTGTGCGTGCGCACATGTGGGTCCATGTGAATGTGTGTGCGCGCGCACATGTGGGTCCATGTGAATGTGTGCGCGCGCACATGTGGGTCCATGTGAATGTGTGTGCGTGCCATGTTGTGCCCATGAGGTCAGAGACAGCCTCAGGTGTTGGTTCTCACCTTCCACCTTGTTTGAGACAGGGTTTCTTATTCCCTACTGTGATTTCAAGGCCAGCCTGGTCTATGTAGCTAATTACAGGACAACCCAGGCTATAAAGTGAAACCTTCTCTCAAAGAGTAGGGAGGAGTCAGAGGAAGTGTGATAAAGTGCTGCTCTTCCAGAGGACCCAAGTGCAGTTCCCAGCCCCACATGGCACCACAACCTCCTAGGACTCTAGCTCCAAGAGGCCCAACACCCTTTTGGACTCTGAGGACACCTACACACATGATCTACACACATAACATACATAAATTTAAAAACAATAAACTATTTTTTTGGTTTTTCAAGACATGGTTTCTCTGTGTAGCTTTGGAGCCTATCCTGGCACTCGCTCTGGAGACCAGGCTGGCCTCGAACTCACAGAGATCCACCTGCCTCTGCCTCTGCCTCCCGAGTACTGGGACTAAAGGCGTGCGCCACCAATGCCCGGCTAAAATAATAAACTTTTTAAATTTTTTTATTTAACTTTATTTTATGTGCATTGGTCTCAAAGTATCCCCTGGAACTGGAGTTACAGACAGTTGTGAGCTGCCATGTAGTTGCTGGGAATTGAACCCAACGCCTTTGGAAGAGGCGTTTTAACCTTTGCTCTTAACCGCTGAGCCCTCTCTCCAATTTATTATTTTCTAGGGGAAAAATAATAAATTTTGAAGAACGAGGAGGAGGAAAGGGAGGGGAGAGAGGAGGGAGGAGGGGAGGGAGGAGGGGAGGGAGGGGGGAGGAGGAAGGAGGAGGAGAAGAGGAAGAAGCCACCGCTGCCAAGTGTGGTGGCACACAGCTTTAACCCCAGTACTTGGGAGGCAGAGGCAGGAGGATCTCTGTGAGTTCCAGGCCAGCTACAGCATGTGGTCCAGGCCAGAGCTATTCCACAGAGAACCCGGTCCCGGAAAAAGACAATGGCATCTGAGTCATCAGGGGAGTGCCAGCTGGAACTGCAGTGGGACAATACTGCACACCCACTAACAAGCAAGTGCTGGCAGCTGTGGGGACACTGACCCCTTCAGCACGCTGGGAGACATAATACAGCCAGGTCCTGTGGAGCCACCTGCATGCCTCAAAGCCTGACTTGAAATAACCAGGTAATTCATTCTCTCCCAAATGAGCTGTTTCTGTGCACACCACCTCTGCTGACAAACATCAGGTGACAAGTTTCCACCCTTCAACTCAGGTCCTACAAGTCACTGTCATTCTGCCGCCAACCCCACAGTCCCCAGAGACCACGCACTTCAGACACCTGATACAAGTCCACTGGTCACAGTCAGTCATCTAAATCAGTGTTCCCACAAGCCCCTCCTCAATCTGCTAACTGGGGAATTTCCTGCAGGCACAGGGCACTCTACTGGGTCCTGGTGCTGGGGAGACAGGTGCAGAAGGCAGTTTGGAGACAACCTGAATTACAGTAAGGCTCTATCCCCCCAAGAAAAGACGATTTCCTTTTTTTAAATGAAGGACACAACGAGGACCAGCCACACTGATGCAGTGGCTGCCACTGGGAAGCTGGAAGATAAATGTTGACCTCAGCATAAGGGGATTTCATGATTGATCAAGTCATTGGTCATGGGTGATTAACTCAAGCCAAGAACCTCCCCCACCCCGGTAGCAAGTAACGGGGTGGAGCCAAAAGTTCAAACCCTCCAGTCCTTCCTGCAAGTCTTCCTGGGCCAGCCCCCAGTCATCTCATTAGCATACAAAGACACATTCCTGTCACTCCAAGAGTTTCAAGAGCTAGAAGACCCTATCATTGCTTTGCAAAACTGATGGTGACATCTCAGGGAAGGTGCTAAAGCCACCAGGTTGTGAACTTTAGTGGATAAAATGTAGGCATGTGAATTACATCCCAACAACGTTTCTGCAAAGCTTAGGGAAATGAAAGCCCATTCATCCAGGACCAAACAGGGCATGCGCAGAAGCTGCGGCATCTCTCGGCCACCTGGAACAGCCGCTTGGAAGAGGGCCTGGACCTGAGCCAGCACAGCTGCTGGTCATAGGATGTGGTGATCTCCAACCACACCCAAAGGAATTCATGTCTAGGAAGGCCCCAGCTTCCTACAGCCTGGAGCCCAGGAGCCTCCACTGGTCCCCAAAAGGACAGCAGCAAGACCGGTTTCAATGGATGACTACCTATTGACAAGAGGCAGCTCACCAACCCCATTCCTAAGGATTTACAGCCTACACTCTTGCTGTGCCTGAAGCCTAAGCCCAGGAGCAGAGTCCCTGAGGGAGTAGATTAGCATCAGTCACCCTACCTTCCCATGGCGATGATACAATGTCCAGACATTTGGAGATCTGCTCTGGTCCTGACAGCCCTCATGGGAGCCCAGTGTCTTCCTTCCCTGAGCCCCTGGCCTGTCTCCAGGCTCCAGGAGGCTACCTGCCTCCCCACCTCCCAGAGGCGCAGAGTCCTGGCAAACAGCTTCATCCTGTGGAGTGGGACAACCCGTTTATCTTCCCTCTCAGCAAAAGGCTTAGCTGCTGTGTCCACCACTCGGCACCGGCTTAGCGATCCGAGTGGCCTCCTCAAGGGAATCCAGCCGGCTCCTCTTTCCACCACTAGTAAGTAAGTAGGCAAATGAGGGAGGAGCAGGCAGTCAAGCTGGTGGGTCTGTGCCTGCAGCCAGTGATGCAAGCAGCTCACGAGGAGGTGTGAAGTCACTCAGCCTTGCCTTACCTCTAGGAGGGAGATAAGGGGGAGGAGAAACAAAGGCACCACCTATCTGCAGGACTGACAGACAGAGCTCCCTCTAGGACCCCCAATCTCCAAGAACTTCAAGCGGAGCTTCACCCTTCTTGGCTTATGCCAAGTTGAAGCACAGGTCCCACCTGGGCCAAAAGATCCTCAGCAAGGCTCGGCTGCCAAGTAGGGCAGAGGTGCTGGCTGAGCACGAAGGCCGCGGAAGTTCAGGAGGACTACAAAGTGCTGCAGTGGGGCAGGACCACAGAGGAAGCAGGGCTGGAGGCTGGACTCCGCCCTCACACTCTGAGGCTGAGGCTTGAGAGCTGGTGTTTTCTATTTTCTACTCTCTACTGTGGAAAAAAACCAAAGGCTTAGAAGAGTCCCTTGCCCCCCTGCCGCCCCCCCCCACCCCCGTGTCAATTCAACTGCCTCTGGGCCACCACTGGTTTCCTCTCTGCTCTCAGCACTCTCCAATGCCAGGTTATCTTGCAGCAAATCCCAGACAACATGGTCTGCCATCCTCTCTAAAACACAGCTCCTTCTGAGATCCACCACAGGCTAGGTGGACCACATTTGTCCTCCCATTTACTAGAGGGCTTAGGAAGCAGAGGAAGAGGCTCACTTGAGGCCAGAATTTCAGGATAGCCTGGGCAGCACAGTGAAGTCTCACACATACTTTTGATTTGTTTTGTTTTTATTCTTATTTGGGTTTTTTTGAGACAGGGGTTCTCTGTATCTTTGACTGTCCTGGAACTTGCTCTGTAGACCAGGCTGGCCTCGAACACAGAGATCTGCCTGCCTCTGCCTCCTGAGTGAGTCACCATGCCCCACACCCCCACCCTGACTGTTTTGTTTTTAAAGACAGGGTCTTACTATGTCACCCTGGCTCACCTGGAACTCAACTATGTAAGCCAGTCTGGCCTCAAAATCACAGAGATTCCCCAGGCTTCCTCTGCCTTCCAAAAGCTGGGATTAGAGTCATGCACTACCAGGCCTGGCTTTCCATTTTTAAATAAGTAAACATATAAATAAGTAGATAAACCTAGAACATATACTAAAAATCCCTCAGCCTCATCAAACATCAAATGACTGTTCCCATGCCCTAGATTACATCCCAACACCTGTGAAATCTGCCTGGCACCATGTGTGTTCCAAGGACAACACGCAGATCACTCACCAAGTTTATGGGGCAAGCACGCTGGTCTCTACTTAACATTTAACAACATTAATTATCATACTTTAAAAAGAGAGAGAGAGAGAGGTCTCATCACACAGTCCAGTTGGCCTTCTGCCTCTGCCAGCCATACAATGGAAAGACAGGTGTGTGTCACCTCACACTAAGGGTTTTTCTAATTTACTTTAATAATTTTATTATGCGTAGAAGAGGGGGTACATGTGAGTGACAGTGCCTGAGAAGGCCAGAGGCATTGTCTTTTCTCAAGGTAGAGTTAGAGATGGTTGTGAGCCAACTGACATAGATGCTGGGAAAGACCAGCAGGCATTCTTTCTTTCTTTTCTTTTCTTTCTTCCTTTTTTTTTTTTTTTGGTTTTTAGATCAGCAAGCATTCTTAACCACCAAGCTATCTCTCCAGTCCCAAGAGATTTTCTTTCTTTCTTTTCTAAGACTCTCTCTGGCTGGACAGTGGTGGCGCACGCCTTTAATACCAGTACTCAGGAGGCAGAGGCAGGTGGATCTCTGTGAGTTCGAGGCCAGCCTGGTCTACAGAGCAAGTTCCAGGACAGCCTCAAAAGATAGAGAAACCCTGTCTCAAAAAAAAAAAAAAAAAAAAGAAAAAAAAAGAAAGAAAAGAAAAGAAAAAACAAAAACAAAAACAAAAGACTCTCTCTCTAGCCTAATAGGGGTTTTGTTTGTTTGTTTTCGAGACCATCTATGCTTCGATGAACCTAGAACTTACTGTGTACCCCAGCCTGGCCTTGAACTCAATCCTCCTGCCTCATCCTCAATTGAGGGAATGGCTATGTCTGTGGGATTAAAGGCTACACTGTCCAGATTTCAAGGAACTATCCATAAATACTTAAAATACTATCCTGTTGACTCTACTGAAGTGTTACTTTCTGGCTCTGACGTTTACAATGGTGACCAGCCTTCCCAGGTATTGGGAAACAGGTACCCGGTGGGGTGGACCACATACTAGCTCCCTTCCCAGGAAGCCTCCAAGAGTGAAAAACAGCACCACGATGGGGGAAGAGGGTTCAAGCAAGACACCTATGGGGTCAGCCCTGTGGAGAACCCACCTGAAAGGACCAACCCTGCACATAGGTCCTCTTCAGGAGAAGGCATCTCTGGGCTGGAGAGACGGCTCAGATGTTAAGAGCACTGCTGCTCTTCCAGAGGACCTGAGTTTGTTTCCCAGCACCACATGGAGCTCACAACTGTCTATAACTCCAATCCAGGGGATGCACATGTGGTATATAGACATGTGTGCAGACAAAACATCCATAACATAATCATAAGTAAATAAAAGTTAAATAAGTAAGAGCAGGCACCTCTGGTCTGAATGATACCAGGGAGCTGGCTAGTTGCAGGGCAAAGTCTGAGTGACACCAGGCTACCTTGAACACCTAACAGGGCAGTGGTAGACTCAGGAAATCCCCAACACAGTCTCACTGGGCTACACAAAGTGTCTCTCCATCAGGGCCCATACATCCTTGCAGGAAGGGAGCCAGCACTGTCCTTTATGGAATGTGCAGAACAGATTCTGTTTTTGTTAATTCCACCTTCAAGCCAGACCAGGCTGCACAGGGGGAAATTCACATCCACTGAGCTAATCTTGGCTGGGGTCTTGCAGACTCCAGGTAGCACTGTGGGTATTCACCATCCACATCATAAAAAGCATCCTGGCTCCCAGGAAAATGCTTGGCAAATCAGTGTCTCTGAGAGCAGGACAAGTAAAGTGAGACAGACCCTGAAGATGTCACACCCCTAACCCCAAACAGATTCCAAAGCCACGAAATTCAGCACTCATGAGGCTGGGGCAGAATGCCAAGGACAAGGCTAACAAAGTGAAACCCCACCTCAAAATAAATAAATAAGTGTAAGACTGGGGCGCCACATGGTAATGGTGCAGGCTTTTAATCCCAGCACTCAGGAGGCAGAGGCAGGCAGATCTCTGAGTTTGAGGCCAGCCGGTCTACAAGAGTGAGTTCCAGGACAGCGAGGACTACACAGAGAAGCCCTGTCTTGAAAAGCAAACAAACAAACAAACTCCCAAAAAAGACTAAAAGATGGATGTCATAAATAAATTGCAAGAAAGAACTAGGATAGAGTAATTCAGAAAGACACCCAGTATGGACAACTTGCTTACACGCACGCAAGCATATATGTGCCCACATGAACATGTACAAAAGGTTCCAAGCTATGGGCCTCCTAGGCCATCTTATACCAAGGCCCCCTCCACAGCACATTGCTTGAAAGATGACTACCTATTTGCAACCGATTAAAGGATAGGGGATAACAATGGCCCACCCAAAGACCTAGTTCTCAAAGGGACGGATCCCTTTGTAAGGTCATGTTTATACAGCAGGAAGTGGGACAAAGGTACCGGTCCTCACAGTGACAGGCACTGTACCATCTCCAATTTACAGATAAGAAAATCAAGGTCAATCGAGATTATGCTCTGAGATCAGGGAACTGATGTAAACCACACAGGCAACCAACCTCCAAGAGTGGAGCCCAGGCCAGCAGCCTCCTGAGCTCCTGTCCCACTTTCCACAGAAAGAAAGCCCGATGACTCTGGTGCCAGCCATCCTACCAGGCCTGGCTACACTTCTTCTTTCTTTTCTTTTTCTTATTTTAAATTTATTTGTTTGAGTTTTTTGAGATAAGGATTTTCTGAGTAGCTCTGGCTGTACTATAACTCTGTAGACCAGGCTGGCCTTGAACTCAGAGATCTGCCTGTCTCTGCCTCCTAAGTGCTGAGAGTACAGCACCACACCTGGCTTGACTCTTATTCAATACTCAAACCCAAGAGAACAGGGACACAGGAAAGTTAAGCAGTGGGCTTCCAGGTCCCCCAGTTACCAAGGGCAGAGGCTACATCCATCCCAGGCCTATAGCCACACCCCACACTTTTTAATCTCTGCAGGGGCTGTGTGCAGGTGTGTGTGCAGGTGTGGTGTGTGTGCAGGTGTGTGTGCAGCTGTACTTGTGTCATGGCATGAGTATGGAGGTCAGAGAACCACCTCAGGCACGTCACTTAGATTGAGGCAGGGTCTCACGTCGGTATCAGGTTCCGGGCAATATCTATCTGGCTGGCTAGTCCCTGAGCTTCCAGGAATTTGTCTCCACTTCCCACCTTGCTGTCGGGGCACTGGAGTTCCAGGCACACACTACCTTGTCTGGTTTTACATGGCTTCTGAACTCAGGTCCCATCTCCCCAGCCCCTACACCTGTCTCTAAACCTTCTGTCCTTCACAGCTTTGCAGCTGAAAGTGGAGGATGACAGGAACCCATCTAGACAGACAACACTGTCTCTCCTAAGACAAGGACTAAACTTCCCATTGCTCGGTGTGCTCCTCGGAGGTGTCTGGTGAAGTCTTGTTAAATTCATGGGTTGGATGTGCCAGGCAAGAAGTTTCCTCTTTCAATGTGTTGGTTCACATGTCCTTAAAGGGCTCCCCACTCTGCTAGGTCCACTCTCCAGTGCCCCCAGGTTTCTCTGGGCCAAACCGAAATGACCACAGTCAACTTCACAGCCCCACCTCCCTTGGCTGTCATGCTTTGCACCCGGAACATCTCAGCCAGGCTTCCTGGCCACAAACCCCTTCTGTCACTTACAAAAAAAATGTCACTGTGACTCTGACAGCTAGAGGTGGCCCTGTGGGGTACAATAAGAAAAGACATTTGTGAACATATGATAAAGTATCCAAGCTACATAAAAAATCCATCAGCTATGAGAAGCTAATGGGAAAAGAGTCTAGTCACCAACCACCCTGATGGTGTTAAGCAGGAGCCTACTCTGAAGCTCCTGCAGCTGGGTGGCTTTGCTGAGTTACTCAATTCCCTCCTCCACACAGCAGGATGAAGGGCACTGCCATTTAAGCCTCCCAGGAAAGGTAAAGATAGGACACAAACAGGTTATTTCCAAACAATGAGGCCCAAGACCCCTAACAACCAGCATGTTCCGAAGAAGACCTGTAAAATCTCCAAACACGAGTAACATGTACTCTTGGTCCCCAGAGAGTTCAAGTACAAGAGCCAGCGCAGCCACATAGCCAATAAGGAAACAAGAGAAGCAGGGCTCCCCTAAACATACGCTCTCCAGGAGGTCAAAACTGACCTTGAAGCCAGGAAAAAGGCCTCTGCCAGGCCAGAATGTGGGGTTGAGAGCTATGAGCTCCAGCTATCCCAGCAGCAACATCCACAAGAAAGAAGGCTGCCCGTGGTGGGTATGGCTTGGACGCAAGGTCAGGGTGGTGCCCAGCGTCCAAACTGAAGAGCCCACCCCCAAAACTCTCACTGGTGGCAGTGTGGCAGACACGGCATTTGCCCTGAGGGCACAGTGCCCCACCCCCGGCCCTTACTGAGCTGGTGTGTAGAGATGCCAGCTTGCCTATGCTTCAACTTCTGTGAACGAAACCGCAGGGTAACCTTGAGGCTGCCCTCCCTGCCTGCCTTCTCGGGGAAATGAGTTTGCTCATCAGCCCCAGCTTCCTGTGGGGACCCACATCTAAGCAGCACCCCCAATGGAGCAAGACTGGGGAGGATGCCTAGTTTAGAACAACCCTTCACCCCTATTGTGTGAGATGACCCACTCACTCCCTTTCCGGGACAATAAAGCGTTTGAAGGGATGAGTTCTTCCTTCTAACACCTGCTCTCCTCACAGCTGAGGCGGGGCTCTGCAGGAGCAGTGGGTCTGGGCCTGCTCTCCCGGAGGCACCCACCCATACGTGCTCCCACGGCTGAGCATCTTCTTTCCGAAGCCCGCAGGAGGCTGGGCTCAGACTACCAGGCGCCGACCCGGGGTGGGGCAAGCCCTGTAGGACGCATCAGAGGACGGCGGATAGACCCTTCGCCCTGTTCCTCTGCCCCTGCCCGGCTTCCTAGAGCGAACCTCCTCAGCATTGCGGCCGCCGCCCTTGGGATGCAGCCAGAGGCCGGTGGGAGGAGCCGGTGAGGCGGCTGGGTTGTGTAGCACGGCGTGGAGCATCCTTGAGAAGGGTACGCGGGGGTCCATGGTGGGGACCGGGAAAAGGATCCAGGACGGGTCCCGGGAGACAGTCCTGGGCCTGTGTCCAAAACACAGGGGTCCAGGGCGGCTCCCAGGGCCGGGGTCCTGGGAGCGTGGAGTCGGGCAGGGCGGCCCAGTATGAGGGCGAGCCTAAGTACCAGCATCGCTTCAGCCGGCTCCGGCGCGAGCGAGCGAGCGAGCGAGCGAGCGAACAGGGAAGGGTTGGCTCGGGGACGAGCCTCCATCTTACCGGCAGATCTGGATCGCGGACGGCGTGTCGGTGGCGGGGCCTGACATCTTCTCTGCGACGGCGGACGGCGGCGGGAGCTGAGAACAGGTGTCCAGCAGACCCGGCGCCGAATGAATGAGCCTGGGAGGCGCCATGGAGGGGGAGGAAGGAGGCGGAGCCATGGCTCCGGCGAGGCGGGGCCTGCGCAGAGGCGGCGAATCACGCGCGGCCGCCCCCTGGAGTCCCCGCCCACGCCCAGGCCCCTCCCCCCTCCCCTGCCCAGAGGCCTCCACGGCCGTAGGCGCCGGCGGGGGCGGCGAGCTCCGGCGGCGGCGGGGCGGCGGTCGGACTCCACTTCCAGAAGGTTCGATGGCGGTTGGGTGGCGCGCGCCCGCCGGCTCGCCCGCCCGTCCCTCCTGCTCACCGCACGCGCCGGCGCGGAGCAGGCGAGCGGCCGGCACCCGGCAGGCCGGAGGCCGTGCGAGCCGCGGAGCGTCCCCGGAGCGCGTGCGTAGCCGAGCCCACGGCGGCGGCGGCGGCGGCGGCGGCCGGGTGTCTGCGGGGCGTTCCTGGGCGCCCGCGCGGCGATTCGCTGCCCAGCCGGGCCGGCCACCCGATGAGGTCACCGGGGGAGGCCCGGCCCGCCCCGGCCCGGCCGGGAACGGTGCCCGCCAGCCGCGTTCCTACCCCTGCGCCCGGACTAGGCCTCGGGACAGGCATTGGCTCGGGTTGCCGACCCGGAACTCACGGGACACTGACGGCTGCAGACGCTGCCCAGGACCGTCGCCCCCCCCCCCGCCCCGGACCCCTGCTGACCCTCCCCCACCCCGAGGGCTGCCTCTCCCAAAAGACACCCGGAGAGCCCCAAGCGCACCTGCTGCCCCAAAGCTGCCTGTGAGGCCTAGAAACCGAGTCCTTCCGAGTTGCGAGCCACAGAAGCCAAAGAGGGGAAGTGTGGACACCCCTGCATGCTGCCATTGCAGAGAGCTTTTGCGCCCCGGGCAGTCTCCCAAGAAAATTGATTAACACCCACCCGTTAGCAGAACTTCTGCCCATTTACACTAAAGCGTCACAGCCCTGAAAGAGCTGACACCCGCATTACCAGGTGCCAGCAGGAGATGGAACTTTGTGACACAGGCTTTGCCCAGCGGGCACGTGTTAGCACACCCCAGCCTTCCCTGGGATTTCACCATTTATTATTCAAAAAATACAGTTTTTTAGGGCTGGGAGTAGAGGGTTAGTGGTAGTGGCTTCCATCCCCTGTTCTCCCAGCATTTCAGTATGAATTGAGCAAGCCCTCCAGGGGTTGTGTACTATTAAAATGTCACACGCCTTTAATCCCACCACTCAGGAGGCAGAGTCAGGAGGATCTCTGTGAGTTGAAGACCAGCCTGGTCTACAGAGTGAGTTCCAGGACAGGCTCCAAAGCTACAGAGAAACCCTATCTTAAAAATAAAACACTTCCTCTTACTGGGTCCAGATCTGAGAGGAAGCTGTAGCTAAGCATAGAACGTTCCTTACTTGCTAACTAGGTCTAACAACACCCCCCCCCAAAAAAAACCTGTTGTGAGAAGTAAGTGGCCTCGTGAACATACAGCATCAGAAAGGATAATACGATGGGGTTCTCTAGGCTAGAGAGATGCCTCGGAACTAAGATTTATTATGTATACAGTGTTCTGCCTGCTTGTATTCCTGCAGTCCAGAAGACGGCACCGGACTACCTTACAGATGGTTGTGAGCCACCATGTGGCTGCTGGGAATTGACCTCAGGACCTCTGGAAGAACGAGCAGTGCTCTTAACCCCTGAGCCATCTCTCCAGCCCTGCCTTGGAACTTAACTGCTGTTCTGGTACAGGGCCTAGACTCGGCTCCAGCGACCACGTTTGTCTGTAACACTGGATCCAGGGGACTTAATGCCTCCTTTGAGCTTTTTCTGGCTCCTGCTCATACACACACCACACACACACAAATTTTAGAAATAAAATGTGACTGCGTCAGGGTTTTGTTGCCTGCAATCCTACAGTAGTACCCTTTATATAAGGTTCTAAAGCCAAGTTGTAAGCTGTGGTGGGAACAGAACAAGGATTCCCAGTGGGGAAGACAAGACTGGAAAGAGGTGCCAGGCAGGCCTCTGGGTTGATGATGGTAGTCCAGGACTATCTAGAGTGTGTTAGTCAGGGTTCAGTACAATAACAGAACTTACAGAATGAATCTCTCTGTACCTATAGAAAGGGGGGCGATGGCTGCCTGTAAACTGAGAGTCCAAGAATCCACGAGGCTGGGTGTCCCAGCTGGTCTTCAGGATGTCACCACATCCCACAGAAGTGGACTCCAATGCAGTGAAGGAAGGGACTTGATCACCAGTAGGACAAAAGCTTCCTCTTTCCACATCCATGTAAGCTTCCAGCAGAAGGCATGGCCCCAGGTCAGAGGTAGGTCTTCCTGCCCCAAAGATCCAGGTTAGAAGTGGATCTCCCCACTGCAAATTAAGCAAAACCCCTCACTGGTGTACCTTCCACTTTTGGGTTTTAGTCAATTCCAGGTGTAGTAGACAACCAAGAATAGCCATCACATAGGGTTTCAGGTAAATTTTTCAAAGCCCACGGAATATAGAGCCAAGGTATATACATCACTAGAACTGTGTGTGAGTTTCTCAAGAGAAATTGTCACATGTGCCGGCACATAAAAACATTGTGAAACAGGGTGGGGCTGGAGAGAGATAGTTCAGTAGGTAAGAGCACTGGCTGCTATTCCAGAGGACCCGGGTTCAATTCCCAGCAACCACACGGCAGCTCACACCTGTCTGTAACTCAGTTCCAGGGGATCTGACACCCTCAAAACAATGCACATAAAATAAAATTAAATTATTAAAAAAATACTGTTCCTGCTCCTTAAATTCACTTTGAATGCATCAAAGAAATAAGAAAGGATTCCGTTTTGGGTACAGAAGTGGCATGCTGGTTAAGTTTTGTCAACTTGACACCAATGAGTCCTCTGGGAAGAGGGAAGCTCCATTGAGGAGTCATCTCCACAGTGGTCTGTGGGAATATCTGTAGGGCAAGGACAGCTGCAGGGGCTCCATCCCTGGGCTAAACCGCCCTCTGTTGCTTGGCAGCAGTGTGGTGGGTGTGCTAGCACCCTCTCTGCAGCCTCTCACTTCCCTCTCTGAGTTGGTTTTCTGTTTTCACACTACTAGACCCTTCCTGTCCCTCAGTGCCAGCAACACTTCCAAAATGCTGCTTGCAAACACTGCTTCCTGCCTTGGGGGTATAGCTCAGGGGTAGAGCATTTGACTGCAAACACTGCCCCCACCCTCCTGCCTTCCCATTCCCCTGTGGAGAAGTCACCTTCCCGACTCAGCAGAGCTGAGCGGTGATCTCTTTGCTCTGGGAGCCCTTCTCTCTCTCCTAGCTCTCCCTCCACACTCCGACACCTGTATTCATCCCCCCACCAGGGCCAAATTCTTCCTTCTGCTGTCTTCCATTCCCTCTCCACCCTCCCACCCCAAACAGCCTCTCGTGATTTAGTTCTCCCCTACATGGCACAACGCTCCAGCCAGCCTAGCCTGTCCCCCAGCTTCCAGACCCATGGAATACATTAAGAAAGGTGTTTTTATTTTTGTGGTGGGATATTTGTACACTGTGTGAAGATGTGTTGCTGTGATTGGTGTAACAAAAAGCCAAATGGCCAATAGCTAGGAGGAGAGTATAGGCAGGAATTCTGGGCAGAGAGAGAACTCGGGGAAGAAGACAGACTTGGAGCAAGCAGGATGAGTAGTCGTACAGAGATGAGGTAATGTGCACCATGGAAGAATGCAGACTAAAAAAATATGGGTTAGTTTAAGTTGTAAGAACTAGTTAGAAACGAGCCTAAGCTAGGCCAAACTTCTTTTTGGTTTCGTTTTTTGAGACAGGGTTTCTCTGTGTAGCTTTGGAGCCTGAACTCGCTCTGTAAACCAGGCTGGCGTGGAACTCACAGAGATCCGCCTGCCTCTGCCTCCTGAGTGAAGGCCAAACTTTTATAATTGATAATAAGTCTGTGTCATTAGTTGTCAGTCTCGACGAAAAAGTACTACTACACATTTTCATTTTTTTTTAAGCATGAAAACAGTTCCGATACGTAATCCGGGCCAGCATCAAACTCTCCATCCTCCTGTGTCAGCTCTCCAGAGCTGAGGCACAGGTCCACGCCATAGTGTTGAGGCTGGAGACATAGCTCAGGGGCAGCCAGCATTTGCTGCTGCTCTTTACAAAGTTCCCAGCCCCCTGCTGGGCAGGCAGCTCACCACCATCTCTAACTCCAGTTCCAGGGGATCCCATGCCCCCTCCTGGGCTCCTCATGTAGTGCATTCACTTAGTGGGTTTACAAGCCCAAAAGACACCCACACACTTCAAATAATAACTTGTAAAGGGATTTGTTCAGTGCCTCTCATGATGGGGTTTCCTGGATGGCCCATCAATGTTTGTCTGCATGCTAGAGAGACAGAGAACCTGGTAGCTGCCCAGTCCATGAAACTGGGTACCTCAGTGGTCCCAACCTGAAGCTTCCAGTCTTTGTTCCACATTGGAAGGTTGAGAAGGGATCCTGGTGTCACTGGAGGGTGGCAGCCACAGAAGCAAATGCCCTCCTCCCTCAGGAGGAAGGTGGTCGGACAACATTGAGTTCTTTCTCCTTGAACTATCTGGGCTGCCCTGTTGAAGTGTCCCCAAAGACACTTTGAGACACAAAGAGGAGTGTCTCTTAGGTCAATTCTGAATCCTTTCAAGTTGACAATTAACACATACTTAACTACATTAAGCAGGGAGTGTCTGTGTGTGTGTGTGTGTGTGTGTGTGTGTGTGTGTGTGTGTGTGTGTGTCTATTGTGCGAAGCAGGGAGTGTCTGTGTGTCTGTGTGTGTGTGTATGTGTGTGTCTGTACTCGGCACTCACTCACATGTGCTGATAGGGCTCAAACCCACCATGTCAAGAGTGTGTAAGACAAGCCTTCTGCTACCAAATTGTACTTGTAGCCAATAGGTACCATTGTAGGGTAAAGACCTGGTCCTTGTAGAAGTTTGAATTCACATTTTTCTGCCACAAAAACAACTGAATGAGTGTGTTTCCTGGGAATGTTCAATGTGGCCACATGGCATGTCCATCTGAGTGGCGGCTGCACTCCAGGGCCCAGGAAAGGATCCCAGAGATATGTACAGAGCCCTCGCCTCAGCTTGCTTCTTCCATCTTTGCATGGAGTGCAGGACCTTGAGAGCCTAAAGGAACAGCTGGCCAGCCTGTGTGTGACAGTCTCATTAAGGCCCCCTGGGGAACCAAACAAGTAGAAGACCTCCTGGGGCCAGGAAGGCACCAGGAACTGGGTAACACAGTACAGACTAAGAGAAAATGAGCCCCACACCAGGGTGTGTAACCTTGGGTGAGCTCTCAACCAGCTGCACCTCAGTTCCCTCAGTGTGTGGAGAACACAGGGGTCCTGCCCATGGAGTTTCGCTGAGGAGTAATCAAATGGACATTTTTTTAGGCACTTGGAAAGGGCTATGTGAGCCTTCGCCCAAGTCTGGAGCCACAGGGATCGGTTGATAAAAGGATTCAAAGAGCCTAAAGCAGGAAGAAGACACTCCCTGACGCTGCCCGATTCCATGCAGCCAGCAGAGCACCCTGACCTTCTCCCCACAGGGCTCATCTGTCCTCCTCAGTGTGTGTGTATGTCTGTTGTATTTTGTTTCTGGATTTATTTTTCTCTCTCACCTCAGAGCAATTATGTGTTGGGATGAGGTGGAGAATGAGGAAATGAAGACACACCGGAATAAACACTTATTGAAATGATATTTCACACACCTGTTTTTGAAGCCCCTTGTCGAACGAAGCACTGGTGTTTGCATTTGAGATAAGAGTTCCGGCATGGAGGAACTGCAGAAAGTTCTCCTCCCCACTTGCATTTCCTCAAAAGTTCAACTGCTTGTGTAAACACCACGAAGAGTTTCCCAGGCATGCCATGTTATGCAGCTTCTATGACGTTTATGTTTGTCCTCGGATCATTCATTCACTTGAAAACCTACGGAGTTCTTGAGTTTGAGACAATCAGCCGGCCAGCACCACTTCTACCTTCTTTAGCTGTGGAGAGCTCAACAACTCACCCTCAAGGCAGAGAGTCCTAACTGCAGAACACAGCCACTTTGCTGGCTTCACACAGTGAGTGTAAGACTTGGTGCAACAACCAAACTAAACTGGACTCTAAGAGTAGGAGTGACTCATAGGCAGCTGGACTCCAGAAAGACCCCTGTTGTGCTTTTGCTATTTGGAGAAAACGACACTTCAAGATTGGGCCCCCTGTACACATCCCTTGCTGGGCAAGATCCCACCAGTATGCTGCCAGCAGGGAAGCTATGTAACTGCTAAGGACTCCCCTCACTCACTGCTTCGGGGAGCAAGGACCCCGACCTCGTGATACCCAGCTCCTAGCTTAATCTTTAGTCACATCCTCCACCCCAAGAACAAACCACTTGAGAAACTTAAGACTAATGAAGGACTCTTCAAAATAGGACATGTTGTCCAAGAGGAAAAGAATAGAGAGTCACTACATGAAGAAACCGCCATGAGTCTGGAGTAGGATTGTATTCATTTCCCAAAAGAAGTGTTTAAACATCACTTCTTGGGACTGGAGATATGAGTCAGCCATTAAGAGCACTGGCTGCACTTCCAGAGTTGCTGAGTTCAGTTCCCAGAACCCACGTGGCAGCTCACAACCATCTCTACCTCCAGTTCCAGGGGATCTGACGCCTTCCTTCTGACCTCTGTAGGTTTACACGTGTGTGTTACTCCTACATTTATGCAGACAAAACATCCAGATGCATAAAGTAAAATAAGATAGAAACCAAACTTTAAATCTGGAGTTATTGCCACGTGTGGTGCCTGAAAATTGACCAAGTCAGTTTCAAGGTCCCTTTCTCTTAACATCCTTGGTTTAGACTGAAAGCAACGAGACTCTGGGTTTGTGGTTTGTGGCGCCACCTAGAGGCAGAGTAAATTTCTACACCATCTGGCAGCTCGATGAGGCCAGATGCCACCTCCAAACATTTCTTGGTTCAAAAGACTTTTGTAGGGCTGGGGAGATGGCTCCCTGCAGCTTTTTGTAGGGCTGGGGAGATGTCTCTGCACAGCTGTTGCTCCTTCAGGGGACCCTGGTTCGATTCTCAGAGCTCCCCTGAAACTCGAGTTCCAGGGGTCTGATGCTCTCCTCTGGCCTCAGAGGCACTGTGTGCAAGTGGAATACATTCATATATGCAGACAAAACACTCCTACACGTTTTTTAAAAGTGAACAGGGACTGAGGAATGGGGTTGACCCATTCTGGCCTGCACCCACAAAAAGAGAGACAGAGGAAGGGAGGGGGAACCATGGGAAAACAAAAACAGAGCCTGTTCTGGCTTCTGAATGTAAATCACAAGTTACAGTAACAGGAAATTAATTACTGTTGGGCACCAATGCCACAGAAATTAATTTCCATTAATTACTGGAATCCATTCTCTCCTCGGTTAACGGCCTCTTGGGCAAAGAACTGCCCCCACCTCGACCGCTGACTTTGAACATGCTGTCCTACTGTGCTTGCAGGAGATAAACTTAGAAAACTGCTGAACCTTGCCAAGTCAGGGTAAGACAGTCTTTCTACCTCCCTGCTTCTGTGTTGGTCTGTCAGATACTCTAGGCCTTAGCCAAAACTGGTTGCCCCTGTGCTGCTGTGAGACTTTGGGTGACTGTTCAGGTAGCCTGCTGTTTCTGCCTTGGTCACATGTTTGTAAGTTGCTCGCCTGCGCTTCCTGCCTACCCTAGTATTGCTATCCTCCTTCTCAGTTCTCCGATGAGGCTGAAGATCAGACTGTCACAATTATTAGATACAAGACTTAAACTTTCCAGCTTATGACAACTCTATGGCAATCTCTGTTATGCCTTCACCCTAGGACTGGATATAGAGCTCTTGCCATCTGCTCTATGCTGCTTCCCTGGCAATAGGTCTTAAGTGTGTTGTTCTTACTTCTCCTTCTCCTAGAGCACACTTGATATTTGCCATCTTTGTATACAGTTTCAGATCAAGCCTAAATCTTTTTCTTTAGACTAAAAGGAGAATTGAAGTGAGAGATCCACCCAGCCTCACCTATGGTACTGACCACACCCATTTGGGTATGATCACAGGGGTGTACATGAGCATGCAGTATTTGGTCTGCTCTCTCTTGGCTCCAATCAGGTCACGGAGAGCAGTCTGGGTGTGGATCCTCAGAGCTGGAACTTTCCAGTCATCGGTTTCTTATGTAAGTGACTTCTCCCCAATAAAATTAACCTATAAATAACCAAGTCCGGTGTATCTTAATCTGTGCTGCTACAAACAGGAAGTAACAAGATGAAGGTGACAGAGCACTTACCTAGCATTCTGAGAGGTCCCGGGCTCCATACCCAGCAAAGCCAAGTAAACAAGACCTAAGAATCCAGAGCTGTGCAGCATGACCCATCTCCAGGCACCTCCTACCTGTGTGGCCTCAAATAAGTGTCAACCTCTCTGTGGTTCAGATAAAAGGGGGTGGGGAGATGGAGCGGGTGAAGCACTTTCTGTGTGAGCATCAGATATCAACACCATGTCAGACGTGTGTCTGTAGCTAGCTCTGGGAGTGGAGATGGGTGGATCCCAGGTGCTCAGTGACCAGCCACTGCAGCTTACACAGTGAGCCCCAGGCTCAGGAGAGACCCTGTCTCAAAATACAAGGTGGAGCCATGGCAGAGTTGGAAAAACGGCTCACTTGTTCTTGCAGAGGACCTGCATTTGATTCCCAGCACCACACACCAACTAAAAATTTATTTTTATATTATTATTTTTGTTTGGTTTTGGTTTTGGAGACAGGATTTCTTGGTGTATCTCTGGCTGTCCTGGAACTAGCTCAAATTCACAGAGATCTGTCTGCCTCTGCCTCCTGAGTATGGGGATTAAAGGAATTCACCACCACTGCCCAACGCTAAATATTTTTTAATGTAAATAGGAGTATATGAACTAAGGTTGTATATGAAAAAGCCTTATGGAAACCCAATGATTTGTAAACTAATTGGAAAATAAAATTTAAATAAGAAAAGAGCCAGGCATAGGAGCACACACCTTTAGTCCAACACTGGGGAGGTGGAGGCAGATGGATTTCTGTGAGTTGAAGGCCAGCCTGTTCTAACATAATGAGTACCAGGGAAGTCAGGGCTACATAGTGAGACTCTGTCTCAAAATTAATTACTGAATTAATTGGGGCTGGAGAGATGGCTCAGCAGTAAGGAGCACATACTGCCCTTGCAGTTCCCAGAACTCACATCGTATGGCTCACAACTGCCTGTAACTCCAGCTTGGAGGGGTCTGGTTTCCTCTGAGGCATCTATAGTCACGAATGCTCACACCCACACACAGACATTTCTGTACACAGCATTAAAAATAAAATAAGCTGTGAGTTCGAGGTCAGCCTGGTCTACAGAGTGAGTTCCAGGACAGCCAGGACTGTTACACAGAGAAATACTGTCTGGAAAAACTAAACAAACAAATAAATGAATAAATAAATAAAATAAGCCTGGGGTTTGGGGGGTGGAATTTATCTATTTGTTTGTTTTTGAGACAGGTTTCCTCTATATAGCTATGACTGTCCTGAAACTCACAGTATAGACCAGGCTGGCCTTGAACTCACAGAGCTCCATCCATCCACCTGCCTCTGCCTCCCAAGTGGTGGGATTAAAGGCATGTGCCACCATATTGCCAGCTAAAATAAATCTTTTTAAAAAATGCTTGTGTCCCATAATTTTGTCCAGTTTTGGGCTAATATTGGGGGGGTTCTTTATTTTTTAACACATTTAATGTGACTGGGCTAAATTCAAATGCTTAGTATGAATATTTAATACATGTTTGACTTGCTGGTGTCTCAAACTATTATGGGTCTACCAGGTTGTAATCCTCCCCCACCTCCCACTGCCGCCAGGGTGAGTGACATCTGGGTCAGACAAAAGCATTAGAAGAAATCTCTGAAGGGTCCCAGGAAGGTGTCAGATGATTGCAAAGGGACCATGGGGGAGGGGCAGGACTAGAGTTGTGGCTGAGCAGGATCTACTCCAGTCCTGTTTCCTTGGCACCTCTCCTTACTGTGGGAGGCTGACTGCGACTGGGACACCCATGGGGCTGAGCAGTCAGGCTCCGTGGTGCGAGGCTGGAGGTCAGCCAGCAAGTGAAGCTAAGATTTGTCATGGAGTCTGGATTGGTCACTCTGGGATTCAGCAGAGGTGACATCGGTGCCAACCAGGCTGTGAAGATGTCACTGAGCCACTGTTGACCAAACACAGATCTAAACCTGGGAACTCACTTCTGCTGCTGAGTTCCCTGCCATCCTGCCTGCATGCTGCCGTAATTCCTCTGCTCTGAGCAGGTCCCTCGGGGCTAAGATTGGATGGTTATAAGCACTAAGCTGTTCTTTCGTCATTCAGGTCCCCAGGGCCTGTGTACACTGGGCTAATTTAATTTGTGGGTACCTCGGAGCTTTGCTCACCTTAGCTTTTACCCTTCTCTTTTTAAAGGTGGTCTTATGTAGCCCAGGCAGGATAATCCTGACCTTTTGACCCTCCTGCCTCCACTTTTGAGTACTGGGATAACCAGTTTGCATACCACTGACAGTTCATTTCCCGCTGGAGATCAAACCAGGGCTTCATGCTTCTAGGTAAGTACTCCCAACTGAGCTACAACCCCAGGCCGCCTGGATTTAATTGATAATTGACTGTGGCTGTACCTTGGTAGAACAGCCAACTAGCCAGGCTGCTTACCTTTTAATGGTCCTTAAGAGACTTCCTGTTGACTCTGGTGGGTTTCTTTTCTCCCTCCCTCCCTCCCTCCCTGCCTCCCTCCTTCTGTCCTTTCTAAGTCAGGATCTTGCTATGTAACCTGGGCTAACCTGGGACTCAATATATAGATCCAAGCCAATCCTAAACTCAGAGAGACACCCACACACACACCTCTGAATCCCAAGTGCTGGGATCAAGGGCGTGCAACACCACACCCTGTCCTTCTGTTGGCTCTTCTGGTGGATCGATCACTAGCTAGGGATAGCTTGTATCACTTCTGCATGCCCTCCACAGTCTTCCTTTCCTTTTAACAGTGCTGGAGTAAGTAGTACCTGCTCACCACCAGCCTTCCTGTCCGTGTGTCTCTGGGGAAGTCTGCTCCCCAGAGAGCTCAGCTATGTAACTTTCCAAAGGACTGCAAAATGCCTTTCATCCAGATATGCCGGGTTACCTATCACTCGCTACCTGGTGATTTTTCCAAACTTTGGCTTTTATGATGGAGCTGTCATGACTTTGTGTAAATGCATTTCCTTTCTCTTGAGTACAGATCCTGGAGTAGAATTGTTAAGTCATAGCTAGTCTGGTGATGCCTGTAATCCTCGAACCCAGGATGCTGAGGCAGGAATATCTTAAATTCAAGGCCAACCAGACTGTATGTATATCAACACCCATACAGCATCTCCCTGCCTTTTGGTAATCTCAAGATTACTTTGAAGGGAGAGCAGGGATTGAGGCAGGGTTTCTCTGTGTAGCCCTAACTGTTCTGGAGCTCACTCAGTAGACGAGGCTGGCTTTGAACTCAGAGATCCACCTTCCTCTGCCTCCCAAGTACTAAGATCAAAGGCATGTGCTGCCACACCCACTTTAGGCTTCAGATTTTTTAAAGACCAGTTTTACTTCATGTGTATGATTTGCCTGTGTGCATGTACATGAAGTGTGTGTGTGTGTGTGTGTGTGTGTGTGTGTGTGAGAAATGGTCAAAAGAGGACACTGAAACCCCTGGAACCTGAGTTACAGAGGGTTGTGAACCATCTGGTTCACTCTGGGCCATCTGGAGCTTCTGGAAGAACCGCCAGTGCTGCTAACCAGGTGGTCAGGGCCGCCAGTGCTGCTAACCAGGTGGTCAGGGCCATCAGTGCTGCTAACCAGGTGGTCAGGGTCATCTCTCTGGCTCCCAGATCTACTCCTTTCGCCTGTTTAACCTACTTACATACAAGTCTGCAAGGGAACTGCTGCTTGTTGACACAACCCAGCACCTGAGACATGCAGTTCCTCAAGTACCTCACCCCTGCTCAGCCTCAGATCATAAATTCCTCACCCCGGCTCAGCCTCAGGTCTCAAAAGTCTCTGTCCCCAGCATCCATATCCTCAATGGCTGGCTGCATCTCCCTCTATTGTTGATTTTTAATTGAATTCTGTTGTGGTTGAAGGACACTCTATAATTTCATTTCCTTTAGATTTATAGAGCCTTGTCTTACATCCCAGCAGATGGTCTCCTTGACAACCATTCTATGACCTCTTGAGATGATGTTTATTTTGCTGATGGCTGCAAGGACCAATTGAGTTAAGTTTGTTGACCTTCCAGGCTTCTACATCCTTACTGATTTTCTGTGTATGCTTATCAGTCACTTAGAGAGGAAGGTTTACATCTTTGGATCTTTGACTATAATCATGCATTTGACAGTTTTTTTTGTTTGTTTGTTTTTGGGGTTTTTTGTTTTGTTTCGTTTTGTTTTCAGTTAAATGTTTTCGGCATTGGGTATTGAACTTAGGACTCATACATGCTGAGCACATGGACTACCACAGGTGTGTTTGCACCTTGGATTCTGAAGCCCAGGTACTAACTACCTACACATTTGTAATTTTTATTTGTCTTCTTAGCGATGTTTTGGGTTTTTTTGTTTGTTTGGTTTGGGTTTTGGTTTTTGGAGACAGGGTTTCTCTGTGTAGCCCTGGCTGTCCTGGAACCCGCTCTGTAGACCAGGCTGGCCTCAAATTCACAGAGATTCTCTTGCCTTTGCCTCCTGAGTGCTGGAATGAAAGACCTGTGCCACCACTGCCCATATCTTAGAAATGTTTTTATCTCTCCTAGTGTCCTAATCTTCACTAAGAATCTATAGCATTCTGCAATTTGTTTTTGTTTGTTTGTTTGTTTTGTTGGCTGGTTTTGTTTAATAAATAAATCCCCATCTAGGGGATGGGGACAGCACTCAGCAGTTAACGGCCCCTTTCAGGGGACTTGTATTAGTTCCCAGTCCACATGGGACAGTTCACAACTACCTGGACACCTCTTCTGACTCTTGGGGGCATCTGTGCTCACATACACTCACATACACACACACACACACACACACACACACACACGCACGCACGCGCGCGCAAAAACTAAAATCACAGGGCTGGAGAGATATCTCAGAGGTTAAGGGCACTGGCTGCTCTTCCAGAGGTCCTGAGTTCAATTCCCAGCAAACACATGTTGGCTCACAACCATCTGTAAAGAGATCTGGTGCCCTCTTCTGGAATAAAGGCACACAGGCAGACAGACCACTCACACATACAATAAATCTTAAATAAAATAAAATCACTGCTGGGTGGTGTGGCACATGCCTTTAATCCCAACACTCAAGAGGCAGAGGCAAGGGGAATCTCTGTGAGTTCCAGACCAGCCTGAGCTACACAGTGAGGTCCTGTCTCGAATAAATAACAATGTATTATTTGTTGTTGGGGTTTTGGGGGGCTTTTCGGGGGGCGGGGGGGGGGGAGTTGAGTCAGGGTTTCCCTGTGTAGCCGTCCTGGAACTCAGTAGCCATGTAGGCCACCAAAGGAGTAACAGGTCTGGACTCTTTCTCCAATAAGATGAGACCATGTAGAAATACTTAGATTAATAGAAATGGGTTAATAATTAAGACAGAGCTAGTCAATAAGGAGCCCTAGTCAGTGGCCAACAGTTTTATAACTAATAAAGTATCTGTGTGTTCATTTGGGGCTGAAGGGTGGCAGGACCAGCTGGGACAAAGAACCTCTTGGTACAGAGTGAAGTCTCAGTAGAGATAAGTGAAGGAATGAAGAGGAGAGAGAGAGATGACTCAGAGGTTAAGTGCACATGATACTCATGAGGACCAGAGTCTAGATCTCAGAGCCCAGATCTGGCAGCTCTCAAATGCCTGTCACTGCAGCTGCTAGCTATCTAACTCTTCTGGCCTCTCCTGGCATCTGTACTAGAGCACACACTCATGCACATGTACACACTCATATTCACACTTTCACACTCATACACAATTCATGCACACACACACACTCATGCACACATGTGCACACACACAAATAAAATGAAATCTATTTTTCTTTCTTTCTTTTTTTTTTTTTTTTCGAGGCAGTTTCTCTGTATAGCTTTGGAGCCTGTCCTGGAACTTGCTCTGTAGACCAGGCTGGCCTCGAACTCACAGAGATCCACCTGCCTCTCAAGTTCTGGGTTTAAAGGTATACACCACCTGCTAACTACTTACTTTAAGTTACTTTTATGACTATGTTCGTGTGTGTGTGTGTGTGTGTGTGTGTGTGTGTGTGTGTGTGTGTGTGTGTACCCACGAAGGCCGCAATAGGGCATCAGATCTCACGGATTGGGAGTTACAGGCTGTTGTAAGCCCCTAACGGGAGTGCTGGAAAGCAAGCTGGGGTCCTCTGGAAAGGCAACAAGTGCTCTTAGCTGCTGATCAGTCTCTCAGCTACTGGATTCTGTATTTTTTATGGTTTTGTGTTGTCCACATTTAAGCAGTTCCGAGTTTCTCTGTGGATCCTAGAAGTACCCAGACTGTTTCACAGACCATGAGAAATGGTTTGACCACGATATTAAACTTGCACTTTCCTTTCTCATTCCCTCACAAGTGCACAGCAGTTGCAGCAGCCTCCTGTCCTGTGGTGACTTTGTATAAAGGGACAGTAACATGGGAGAGCGTGGTGCAACATCAGGTTTTACACGCTCGTGTTTTCTAGATAATCAGTGAGGGATGCCACCTAATCACGCATGGATAAAATACCCATTCAAAATACAAGGAGTAGGGCTGGAGAGATGGCTCAGAGGTTAAGAGCACTGGCTGCTCTTCCAAAGGTCCTGAGTTCAATTCCCAGCAACCACATGGTGGCTCACAAACATCCGTTATGAGACCTGGTGCCCTCTTCTGGTGTGCAGATATACATGGAAGCAGAATGTTGTATACATAATAAATAAATAAAATCTTAAACAGTTCCCAGCATCCATGTTGGGCAGCTTATAACCCTTCCAGCATTCCCGGGACTCTTAGGGCAAGCGCATACACACACACACACACACACACACACACACACACACACACACACTTAATGTAAAAACTATCTTAAGACCCCCCAAGAAGAGCCGAGTGGTGGTGGCGCACACCTTTAATCCCAGCACTTGGAAGGAAGAGACAGGTGAATCTCTGAGTTCGAGGCCAGCCTGGTCTACAAAGCTACACAGAGAAACCTTGTCTTATCAAAAAAAAAGGGAGGGGGTAAAAAAAAAAAAGACCCCAAGAAGATAGGGTTCTGGGCAAACCTTCTACAGCATAAGCACCAGCAGCCACATACTCCGTTTGAAGTCTTCTCGGTCCACTGTCCTTACCCCTATGCCAGAAAACACCAGATTCCTGCAGCCAGGTCCTGTGACAACCCACAGGCCTCTGCCCCTTGCTGCCCCCTAGTGGATGTCCCCTAACAAGCCACCCTGTGCGTAGGGTGTGTCCCCCAGAGCCTTTCTCACGCTCCCAAAATCATTATTCATGCGTTATTGGAGCTGCTTTAAGTGCTCGAGGCTTTGCCCCGAGCCTCTGAAAAAAACTCAAGTGAAACTAGGTACTCTCTGGGAAGGCTCGGTGGGTGGCTGCCTTCTCCCGGCTATCGTACGCATGCGCATGCCCGGGCAGCTCTCAGAGAGGCGGGCACAGCCCGGAGATGTGCAGGCCGAGAGTGCCACACGTGTGGGCAGCCCACAGAGGAGTTAAGGCTTGGGGAAACAAGGCCACCGGCCGGCTTAGCTGTCCTCTGCAGCAATTCAGGCCGTCTGACATGCTCTGAAAAGAAAATATGCAAAAGGTTAAAAATAACTTGAGTCAGGATGGCCTAGATGTTTGTGTGTGAGCTTAGGCAAAGCTTCCAGAGCCCTGTGAGGAGAATAAGGCCACCCCAACCATCCTGCCCGAGACCTTAACCCCCAGGGCGGAAATACTCAACAGACACCCATGCCTTTCTCTTTGGCTCTCCAGCTTCTGAACAACAAACCTCAGTGAATTAGAATTTCCCCAGGCATCTCTTGTGGAGCCTGGAAGACAGAAAAGGCTGACGCCTGGTGCCAGCCAGACAATTCCACACAGTTCTGACAACCCCAGACCACCTTGCCTAAGAGAAAGGGAGTGGATCCACATCTTGACCAGGGCTGCTTAGCTCACACACCGGTCTTCAGTTTAAACCCTCCCCTCCTGTTAAGACCGAGAACATGGACTACCGGAGGTCACTGGATCGCTTCGCTTCTCCCCGTGTGTCTGTCCACACTGCTTCTTTCTTTCTCCTCTCTGTGTAGCTCTGGCTGTCCTGGAACTCGCTCTGTAGACCAGGCTGGCCTTGAACTCACAGAGATCCACCTGTCTCTGCCTCCTGAGTGCTGGGATTAAAGGTGTGCGCCACCAAAGCCCGGCTGTTGTCTCTTTTAATATTACTATTGTGGTGGTGGTGGTTATTATTATGTGGAGGGTGCAGGCAGCCATGGCCTGCATGTGGAGGTCAGAGGACAACTTTGTGGAGTTGGTTCTCTCTGTCACCAGTCTTGTGAAATACCCGTAATGAGCTGGTTGTCCTTTATTTGGCTTGAGGATAGGTGGTCAAACTTGGCTCTTCAGGGTTGCCTCAATAGCCTCCGTTGCAAGTCCATTGCCCTTCCAGCTCTGCCATGGCCAGAGACTGGTGCAGATGCCCACACTCGGGTTTGAGCAGGTACACACACACACACACACACACACACACACACACACAGATCCCCCTCAACCCTGCCAGCCCTCCACAGGGGAGACCCCACAGCACAGAGAGGGCTTAGCGGGATTCTACAGGGCTGCAGATTCTTCAAGATGTTTCCTGCAAGTTTTGTTCGTTCTGCTAGTCCCAAGCAGGTCAATGGGATCTCCCTGCCACGGCATCAATTCACAGGGGGACACAGGAGAAGCATCATCCGCAGCAAACAGCCCTTCACCCTCAGGCTTACGGAAGGCAGACACCACCTCTTCTCACTACCTGGTGCCAGAGGGGCAGGTGGGGTCCTGTCCAAGGCCTGGGTCTCCTCAGAAGTGTGTGTCTCAACAACAGTGGGCTCCCAGGCAGCTCAGCACCCTGGCATCCTTGAGTCATAGTCAAATTGGCCACTGGAGTTATGAGAGACAACAGGGACCTTTTCCCCAGTTTGCTCAATGTCCAGTTAGATTTAACATGCAGCCACCTCAGAACAGCCGCCTGGAAAGTTCTTGATCAGTTATGGACTTTTCTGGGGTCATAAAATGTCTGCTTGGCTGGAATCCATAGCTGGTACTTATAATCACAGCTAGATGGGAGAGAGAGGTGGCTCCCTGACAGCTTGTTCCTCCAGCCTATTTGGAAAAGTTCCAATAAGAGACCTTATCTAAAACAAAAGGTAAAGGCACCTGAGGAGTGACCTTCATGTGTGCTCACACTCACACTCAAGTGCTTCTCTGGAGCAGCCTCTATTAAACACTGAATGAGCCACTGCCCTGCTCACCTTGGATCATCAGACAGGTCTCTGGGTCCAGTAAAGGAGCTGCCAGGAAGAGGTGCTCACAGCGGCTTCTGAAGGAGTTGCAGGTATCCCTGTTTCACCAGCCCAGCTGGGAACACCAGCCTAGAGCTTCCAGGTCTTCCACACATTCCACTGAGAAACTGGCTTCTTGCCTCAGGCAGAGAGCCTCACCCACCTGGGCATGCCAGGGCCCCGTTCTGCAGAGCATCTGACCCTATGAATCACCCGATTATCCACACACACACCCCTTCATAGCTGCTTACCTAATAACTTGAGGCCAGGTCAATACACGTCATGGAACTAGAAACCAAGATAGACACTCAGAAGCAGAAGTGGAGGGGATGGCTAAAACCAGGCCTCAGGTCCAATTCCCATGGAATGTAAACCTCTGTGGAGGAGCAGGTGTGGTGGCACACGATTTAATCCCAGCACTCGGGAAGCAGAGGCAGGTGGATAACTGTGAATATCGATAACGTAAAATACCAGTGCTGAGAGCTTTGTTTTTTGAAGGAGGGTCATGCTATGATAGCCCTGGCTAGCCTTGAACTCAATACTCTTATTTCCTCCCAATGTTGGATTATAGGAATATAACACCGTGCTTGCTTGTTTTGAGGTTTTTTTTTTTTTAAGGAATTTTGTTTCCTGCTGCTGTCCTTGTTTTCTAAGGTTTAAGGATTTTTTTAAAGATTTTATTTATTTATTATGTATACAACATTCTGCCTCCATGTATATCTGCACACCAGAAGAGGGCACCAGATCTTGTTACAGATGGCTGTGAGCCACCATGTGTGTGGTTGCTGGGAATTGAACTCAGGACCCTGGGAAGAACAGCCAGTGCTCTTAACCTCTGAGCCATCTCTCCAGCCCTTTTTTGGATTTTTGAGACAGGTTCTCACACCACAGGGAAAGATGGCCAGAAACATATGTGTAAACCAGTATTGAGAGTTCTTATATGTGGAGACAGAAGGCTGTCCATTTAGATACAAGAGGAAACCCAGAAACGATTGGAGCTTGATCCAGGGCCGTCATTCCTCTGCCTCTACTTGTTCTCTAAGAACAAGAAACAAGGTGCACGTGTGCCCGGGTGGTACAAGTGTCTGGGTGACCCTAGAAGAGTGGTTCTCAACCTGTGGGTCACAACCTTTTTGGGGGTTGAATGACCCTTCCACAGGGGTCACCTCAGACCATCAGAAAACACATATTTACAGTACAATTCATAACAGTAGAAAATTACAGTTATGGAGCAGCAATGAAAATAATTTATGGTTGGGGTCACCACAGCATGAGGAACTGTGTTAAAGGTCACAGCAATTGGGAAGAGTGAGAACCACTGTGATGGGAACTTGGAGTGGTGGTCAAAGCAAAAGCCAGGCTGTGGAAGGTTCATCACCGTGTGAGCCAGTCACATCAAACCCTTCAGTCCATCCTGTTTATAGAGTACCATTGTGTGTGAGTGCCTCGTGAGACACAGATGAACTGTCCAGCCCCGCCTCCCCGACTCACAGTCTAGGCCCCTCCCCGACTCACATGGCCTTGCTGGGAGCCCCCTGCTGTCTTCACATTGATTTTCTTTAAGAATGTCTCTTTCTTCTTCACCTCCTGCCACCCAAATCAGCATCCAGATTCACCATAGATGGATGGCAGAGCAGATCAGTGACTGTCCCTTCCCTGGCCATTCTGTCTCCTTGGCTTTAGTGTCCTGGTCCCCAGCACAGGCAGAGGGAGAAGCAACCCCATACTGCAATGCTCAGCAAACTCCCATGGACTCGGGGTCACCACGGTTCATAAATTCTACTTTCTCTGCTGCACTTACTCCTGGGATCTGAAGGCCCTTTCCCTGAGTCATCATAGAGCTTCCAGGTTTCCTTTTGGGAGAAATAACTTCTCAACAAGTTGCTTCTCGCAGCCACCTGCCTGGGTTGGTGGCTTAGCAAAGAAAGCAGGCAGGGTGGTTCATGCTACTTCACCTGCTGCTGCCTCCTGAGTCCCTGCCATTCCCAGGCTTGAGCTCTGCAGTCTGTTCTGGGTTCAGTTCCTCCAAAGTCACCAGGGAAGCCACTCACTTGCCCCACCTTTTCCTGACACCTGAAGACCACTGGGCCTGGTGAGTGGAGAAAGAATGTTTGGAGGCTTAAATTAGGAAGCCCCCACCATCTGCAGTAGAGATCACTGGCGGGGAAGCCTAGGAGTGGAGGAGATGGCTGCCAAGACCTAGGTGCTCCTTTGCCTGCTCAGTGCTCTACGGAGCCTCTGGAGGAGTGATCAAAGTCCCCCAAGTCATTTCTCTGTTTATGGAAGAGTGGTTCTTCCATAAGCTGAGCTGGAAGTATACCCAGGTGTGGCTGGGAATGCCGTGACCCATCAGAGCAGGTGAGCTCCAAGATCAGAGGTTTGTCTGCTGCCCACATGAAGGCAGGTGTGGCAGCTTTGACTGGCCCAGTGCCAGAAGTATGTCTACCAGTCCAAGCCTTGGCTTCTTCCTCACCCTGCCCGGAAACTCTCTTTTCCCTCCAGCCCCTGAGGTCATCATCCAGATAGGTCATGGGCATCGAATTCTTGCGAGGGTGTGGGTGCTAGACTGTTCTTCTCAAAGTGAGGGAGATGCAGTCACCACTGAGAACTTCCTTAGTCAGCTAGCCCATCCAGGTCCCTGGTCTGGAACATCCAGGAGCCTACCAGGGCCGCCAGAGGCCAGGGCTGCCTGGAGGAGGCACCTGCGGAGAGGGAGCTGGAGCAGGGGCGGGTGTAGGTGTCTGTGAAGGTGGGACACCACTGACAGTCCTCTGCCGCAGGTGCTCCAGCAGGCGCGCGCTCACGGCCGGCTCCAGGACGCTGCAGGCCGGCAGCATGCGCGCCAAGCGCGCCAGACAGGCTCTGTAACCCTCGAGGTAACTATCCAAGGGCTCTGTGGACAGAATGCAACGTGAGGCTCAGGTCCTGAACACTGTGCAAACTGCGGGGCACGTGAGGAGCGGGGAGCATGGTCACTCACCCGGCGCTGCAGTAGGGTAGGGGGACACAGGCTGCTCCTGCAGGAAGCGCACGGTCATTTCCAGGATGTCCGCCTTCTCCAGCTTCGAGTAGCGGGAAGTCTGTGTCAGGCCAGACAAGAGAGACACCCCATAACAAGCCGGGCCATTGGGCACCTCGCTCTTGCACCCAGATGCTCGCCAGTCGCGCGGTGGTCTCTACCACTCCATGGCTCAGATCCCACCAGGAGGCCTTCGGATCACCACGGAGCCCCGGGACCACTGGGTGCCCCAGGACTGTCCACCTCAGACACTCACCTCCGCGCCCAGCAAGGGCAATACCAGCCCCTTTAGCTGGCTCAGGCTCTCGTTGATCCTTGCGCGCCGGCGCTTCTCCAGCAGTGGCTTCAGGGTCTGCGGGGAGGTGCGGGAAAGCAGATGGGCGCAGAAGCTACGGTTAGGAGGGTCACGATCGCCCACCCCACGCTGCCGCGAGTCCCTGTCTCCCGTTCCTACCTTGCGCAGCTCCGCCGCGTCTCCTACTCTTCTAGGCAGTCTCATGCTCCCAGGGAAAGCGAAGAGCGCGCACGGTCCGGTACCTCGGGGTGGAGGATCTTGCTGCAAGTCAGAGCAAAGAACGAAACGGGGAACCAAGTTCAAAGCCGAGCCTAAACTCGCGCCAAAGAAGTGCGCGCCCAGCCAGCTCCAGGCCTTTAAGGAGGCTGCGCCCGGCTCCGTCCCACCCCGCCCCACGGAGTCTGGCCAGCGCCACTCCCACCTCTCCGCCTTTGTCTCTGCGCAGGGTGGGGCTGAGAGGAAGAGTCAGAGCTGTTCCCCAGAGATGTCACTCTGGCCTCAAAGTCCCATCTGTGGTGGGGTCCCGCGACGTGCGGGCGCCGACTCCCAGGGCAAGAAGGATGGGTGGGGCCCGGCCTTGACTCCCTCTTAGCGGCTGCAGAGCTACGGAGCCCCGGAGTTCAGGGAGACCCAACAAGGGTTAAAAAGAGAGATTCGCTCCACCGACTGGACGTGGAGAAGCAGTGCTAGCAAGGTCCAATCTTTCTCCGGCCTGGCTGCCAGAACCAGGACTGAGGTCGCTGAACCCCTGGCTCTAAACAGTTTAGAAGCTAGGGCACCCCACTGACTTGAAAACCGCCTGGTCCTCCGGCCCCAGGTTGTGGAAAGGAAGCCTGAGCCCCACTCCCCAGGAAGAGGCAACCCAGGGTCCTCGGAGTTCATTTCAATTCAAGGCGCCCCGGGCTCCACCTGTGGGACCGTCGGAGGTCACATGACACGCGGGAGGTGGCGGTCCTGGGCGTGTGCCCCGGCTGCTGCACTCCGCCCCTGCGGGCCCCGACACGCCTCCACGACGCGTGGCCGTTGCTGCGGCAAACTGGCAGGCGTCCCCCGCCCATCTGCCGCGGGCTCCCCTCCCAGGGTCGGCTGGCGGGGCAACCGCCCCCAGTCTCAGGCCCGGAAAGCCAGGGCCGCACAACCAGAGTCCGTAGGAGGCGCTCGTGGGGCGGGGCCAGGGTAGGCTCTGTCCAAGGTACTGGACGGACCCCTCGTTCCTGCCTTTGAGCCCCATTCCCTGGAAGCGAGCCCCAAATCCCTGGAAGTGCTCCCACAGTAGGCAAACGATGGAGGCCAGTGCACCAGGAAAGGGGCCCAGGGCGGCCTGGGCAGCAACGCTCAGCCCTCCTATTTCTATGGAGGTCCTTCTATGGCATACAAGGACCCACGACCACCACCAAGGAGTTACTTTGTGCAAGCTCGTTGTTTTCGACCTTCATTTCCTCAGTTTCGCCATCCCAACAGTTCTAATGAAGAGGACTTGTCCCAGCAGGTCTTGGGATGCCTGATTCCCCGGTTCTCTCCCACAGTCCGGTCTAGTATGACTATGGGCCAGCCCCTCACTATGTACACCAGGCTGGCTTCCAACTGACAAAGGTCAGCCTGCCTCTGCCCTCCGAGTGCGTGTGCCACCACATTCATTAATTATTCTTTGAGAGCTCAAAGAGGGAGGGCCAGGCGGATCTCTGTGAGTTCGAAGCCAGCCTGGTATACAGAGTGAGCTCCAGAACGGCCAAGAGTAGAATAGTAGAACAGAGAAACCCTGTCTTGAAAACAGGGGGGGGGGCTTTAGGACCTTGTAGGGTTCAGTGGTTATGAGCAAGCGCTGCTCTTACAGAGGACCCGAGTTTGCTTCCCAGCCCCCAAGACAAATGGCTCACAACTTGCTACCTGTAACTCCAGTTCTGGGGGAATCTGATGCCCTCTTCTGGACTTCTTAGACATAGCAGTCATATGTATAAATCTGCACATAGACACACACACGTAGAGATAGATAGATTATGGATGGATGGATGGATGGATGGATGGATAGATAGATAGATAGATAGATAGATGAGTTGAAAATAAAAGTAAGCCATGCGTTGGTGGTGCACGACTCACTTGGGAGGCGGAGGCAGGCAGATCTCTGTGTGTTCCAGGCCAGCCTGGTCTACCTAGCGAGTTCTAGGACAGGCTCCAAAACAATACAGATAAACCCTGTCTTGAAAAAAAAACTAAAAATAGATGGATAGATAGATTGATAGATAGATAGATAAATGTAAACCCTCTTTTTGAAAAAGGACTTCATGACAGGCAGTGGTGGCACACACCTTTAATCCCAGCACTTGGGAGGCAGAGGCAGGTTGATCTCTGTGAGTTTGAGGCCAACCCAGTCTACAGAATGAGTCCCAAGACAGCCAGAGTTACACAGAGAAAAACTCTATCTCAAAAAAAAATGTAAAATAAAAATAAAAAGGACAGTGTGGAGCCCCCTCCCCTGAGGCTTCATTCAGTTCAGTGTCCCCAAGCCCACCCTACACTGCCCAAATCCCTGGAGAGAGACTGATGCTGACCCCTAGAGTAAATTCCCTTTGCTATGCCAGTCCCCGAAACTTTAAGTGCCTCCCCCCACCTCTCCCACCCCCACTGTGAAGGAGTTTAACCAGGTGATTCACCCTTCCCTTCAAACCCCCCTTCTGGGGGTTTGCTAACGATTTGGAAGACAGGTCCTTTAGAAGCAGAACTTGGGGTGTTCAAAGAGTGGGGCTCAGGCTCACTAGGACAGCCTACAGTACCCTGGGGACACACTCTACCCCTGATCCTACCTGGGGTATTGAGAAATGTGCTGGCCTTTGTCTGGGAGAGAAGCCTGAGGGCTAACGATCACCCAGCTTGGAGGTGAGGGCTATGGTGAGCCAGCAGAGGCATGAGAAGACCTTCAGAGGAGGGAGCTCCTAAGCTCATGCCTGGAGGCAGGGAGCCAGAGGGGAACTCTGGAGAAGGGATCCAGCCTGAGATGCAGAGAGAGAAGCACAGCTGGGCAGTCAGACTTGCCCCTTCCCATCTGTGTCTCTCCTGGGGCTTTAAAAAACAAAGCCTGTGAATGCTACCATCAATGGGTAGGGCCATCAGCCACTAACCTGATGACCTAGCTGGATTCCCAGGGTGTACACGGTGAAATGGGAGAACCAATCCCTGCAAATTGTCCTTTGACCACCACACACACTCCACGAGCATTAAGACTAACACAGGCACGCACACACACACACACACACACACACACACACACACACACACACGAATAAATAGGAACTCTTCATGCCTCTGTTTCCACAGCTATCAAAGGAAACTTGAATCCCTCTCTGAGCCAATTGGAGTGGATCATGCCTGTAATCCTACATCATAAAGAGGAGATGAGACTCGGGAGTTCAAGGCCAGCTTGGGATGGATAGCAAGTTCAAAGCCAGCCTCTGAAACAAACAACAACAACAAAAAGACCAAAAAAAAAAAAAAAAAAAAACCCTCCTGTAAGGATTAACAATTTGAATGGAGAGCCTGGCCGCGTGCCTGGTGAGTGGAAGGGTTCTATACTTGTGTCACCACTAACAGGCTCTTTAAAACTGCTGGGGAGGACTCAGTGGAGTATAAGAGCCCAGATAGGACAGACAGACAGGCAGGCAGGCAGACAGGCAGGCAGTCAGGCCGGCACAGCTGAAAGGGCCTGGCTCCCGGTCTGAGTGCGAGCTGTGTCCTCAAGGAATGTGAATTAGTTGGTCAGCAAGGATGCATCCTGACACCTGGATTTATGTCAAGTGTCACTGCCTGAGTTGGGAATGACTCAAAAGCATTTGACAGGAACAATGCATGACAAAGCCATATGAGGTGTCCAGGGTCAAGGCAGCAATCTTACAGGCTTGAAGACCTGCAGGAGTTTTGTCACAAAGCAGGCACAGGGGAGTGGAAGTCAAATCCAGCCATCTTAGTTTGGATACTCCTGCCACCCACCACGTACTGGCCTTTGGGGGCTCCTGCCTGACTGGATATGCTGTTGTATGTAGCTTCTGGAAGTACCAAGAAGGCATAGCGCTAAGTCGCAGTAAGGAATTCGGAAACCTCTAGAAAGAGGTTACAGATTCCAGTAACAGCAGGTCCTATGGTGGAACGAGGCCTCACCAGCTAGGTGGAAGTGGTTGGAAACTCACCTGAGCTCTCAGCAAAGTTTGAGCTCACCTGGGAGCTCGGGCCAGCGTGCGTGGCGCCACCGTGTGGTGAAAACAGAAATGGACGCTGAGACTGCCCCGGAGACCAACTACAAATAGGCGTTCTGCAAACAGCTTCCAGCACCTCCCAGGCTGGTAGGAGTTAGGCACTGATTGAAACACTGGTAGGAGTTAGGCACTGATTGAATGGGGCTGGGTTCTTACAGACCTCTGCTGTGCGTGGGGGAAGAAGACGAAGAGCGCAAGCTGTTTCAAGGTTGCTGCGCTCCCACACCCCACCCTGGGAGCTTTTCTCCAGTCAGCAGACCTCCTTGCCTCCTCCAGTTCCCATGACCTGTTTCCAGCCATGGCCTGTAGGGTGTGCTTACCTGCCTGCACCCTCAGGCGCTTCCCAGTGCCCTTGTTCACGTGGTGATACCGTCTCTCTGGACAAAGGCACAGGAGCCTCTGCCCACCAGGCCCCATCCCTCACATCATCGTTTCTGGTCTCTTGGTTTGGCAGGCCCGGGCCTTCAAGTGCATGGTCCACTCTCCCATCACCCGCCAGCCTGGGGGATCAGAATCTTCAGCTCCCTGTTCTAAAACAGTTCTGAAACCACCTCGACACCACTTGTCCTTCCTTTCACTTAAATAGATCCTTGCTGGGCGGTGGTGGCCCACGCCTTTAAAGCCAGCACTTGGGAGGCTGAGGCAGGTGGATCTCACGAGGCCAGCTTGGTGTACAAAGCGAGTTCCAGGGCAGCCAGGACTGCTGCACAGAGAAACTTGACTTGAAAACCCGAGAGAGAGAGAGAGAGAGAGAGAGAGAGAGAGAGAGAGAGAGAGAGAGAGAGAGATCCTATGGGTTTTGGAGTTGTTTCTTTTTTCAATTCTTGTATTTATTTATTCAGGGGCCGTGTGCTATGGTGTGCACGTGCGGTTCAGAAGAAAACTTGTGGGGGTTGATTCTGTCCTTCCACCATGGAGGTCCCTGGGATCGAACTTGGATTGTCAGACTTGGCGGAAAGCACCGTTGCACGCTCCTTTTGCTGGCTTCCTTCTTTCTTTCTCTTTCTGCCTTCTCCGTCTCCCACGGGCTAATTCATTTATTTGGAGTCTGGGAAGCCATGTAGAGGGCACTCAGGCAGTAGATGGTCCCTCCCACAGTCAGCGCCATGGGGGTCCGGTAAAGCATTTGGTCGGGAAGGCCTCGTTTTAGGTGGAAGAAATTCTGGAAGAATTTCTGTAGCTCTGGAACTTTGTTCTTCCCAGCATAGACATATGCTGTCACACTGGAGGTCAGTTTAGTCGGTGTGGCAAATACAATAGGCGGTGCTTCTGTGGAAGCCACTGGCTTTAACCCCTGCGGACTATAGGATTCCAAGGCCCAAGCTCCAGCCAACTTGTGCGTGAAGCCGCTAAACTTGTAGTACATGTTGCCCGAGCCCGGCTTCACACAGCCGCTGCCTGTGCGACCTCCCTTCTTTTTATTGGGTCTAGACGCTAGAGGGACCCTAGCATCCCCAGCACTCTGCACTTGATGGGACATTTTAAGTTTCGGGGCAGTGGCATCCAGTTCCCTGGCTTTGAATGCCCTTCTTACCAACCGGACCCAGCAACAGGCACCTTCGTGATGCCCATGACAAACCATTTCCTATCTCCCTCTTGCCAGGTTCTAGTGACACTTGCAGCTCCTTGTAACTGCCATCGGCTTGTGTCCCCGGCGCCTGAAACAGCACATAGTGGCCACTGGGCAGCCGAATGAACGGATCTGTCTGGATGGCACTAGAATCCTACTCAGTTTTTAATGTGCGGCAAATCAGAAGAGGAACTTCTATGCGCACCAACCCCTGTCATCCGCCAGGGACAGGGGAGGCTCAGGGCCCGGGAGGCGGGACCGAGAGGAGGCGTGGCGGGGGCGGGTCCCAGGCTTAAGCGGGGCACTCTCGGGGTCCCCGCCCCAGAGCGCTGCAGAGGGATCTCAGAGCCGGGGCAGCGGGCAGCCGCTCTGCCTCTGGGGTTCACACTCCTCCGACGGCTGGACCGCGGGGCTACTCCCGGAGCCTGAAGCCACCCGCATGACGCCCCGGGCAACCCACTGATCGCCGGGTCGCAGCGCCGAGGGCTGCACCATGGCCCTGGAGCAGGCGCTGCAGGCTGCACGGCGGGGCGACCTGGAAGTCCTGAAGTCCCTGCACGCCGCCGGCCTGCTGGGGCCTTCTCTGCGCGACCCGTTAGATGCCCTGCCGGTTCACCATGCGTCCCGATCTGGCAAGCTTGACTGTCTACGCTACCTGGTGGAGGAGGTTGGCCTCCCGGCCGTGGCCCGCGCGCGCAACGGCGCCACACCGGCCCACGACGCCGCTGCCACAGGCTACCTCTCCTGTCTGCAGTGGCTGCTCACACAGGGTGGTTGCAAAGTGCAGGTGAGTCCACTCCAAGAGAGGGTTTGGGCCCAAAAGAGGACTCCGGACCTCCAGTGGCTTGAAAATAGGTGAAATGGTCTTGGCTCAGCTGAGCCCTTCAGATTTCTCTCTCCAGCCGGCTTTAGATAAGATGGGATCCTGAGATTGAGGATTTGGGTAGATTCCTGGTCACTTGGTATCAGGGAATCCCGAGGGGAAATGGACTCAGTGGGGCTGGCACCTCCTAAGGCAGGCAAAGTGCAGATCCTAGAGGGAGTGGCCCAGGCTTGGAGGAAGGTGGGGGCAGTGTTGGGCCTTGGCTGCCAAATTAGAAGGCCGTGTCATCCAGGCTCAGGTCTGGAGGGAGCGTGCACAAGGTCCCACAACTCACCCCAGGCCAAGATGCAGATACCACTAAGTCAGGGACAAAGGTAGTGGGGCATGAGGTGGGGCAGCTCTCCCTAGGACATCGGTGGATCCAAGGATATCCGCGTGGGCCTTCTCTTTGTGCCTGGGATAACCACGGGTCACTTTGAGGACCTGCCAGAGGGAGACCTGGCCGAGAGTGGATCAGAGCGTCCTCAGCACAGAGAACAAGAAGTGAAATGCCCTGAGGTGTCCACATTCTTGTGCTGGAGGAAGGCTAAAGAAACCAGGGTGATGGCCGGGATGGGAGGCCAGAGGGTCTCCGAGGCTGAGGGAAGGAATGGGTATGATATTCTGGTTACCTGAGCAGCCAGCTGAGGCAGGAGCCCATCTGATCTCCAGCAGGCAGAGACCACCACTGAGTGGCTCACATCTGTCACCAGGGCACTTGGGAAGCTAAGGCAGGAGGACTGCTGTGAGTTTGAAGTCAGCCTGGGCTACAGAGTGAGACTCTTGTCTCAAAAAACAAAAACAACCAACCAAACAATAAAACCCCCCACAGACCACTAGGTTAACTGCACACCAAAGGGGTGAGAGCCAACTCTAACCTGGTCTGCCGGGGGCCTAACAAAATGTGCTTCAGCTCCCACCTCCTGCCCTCCAAGGACAAGCTCCACCTCCCCGTGTTTCTGGGAGCATCTTCACTTCCTTATCTCCTGCCTTGTTATCAGGAGTTCCTGGTCATGTGGCCCACACCACATAGTCCATGCCTCCCTTTTTTGGGAGGCGCCTGCCTCCCTGATCCCATGTCCAGCGCTGGCTGTAAGTCCTCCCTTATCACTGCAGCCGATGTACAAGGGAACACACAACCTTTGTGCCAGTTTATCATGTCTCCTGCCCCATACCCCCGTGGTGTGGGGGCAGAAGTGTGGGGGCAGTGACCTCCATCTCTGGTCCTGTTCAGCCTAGAGATAAACAGCTTAGAATGTGGGCCCCAGCACACAACGCTCCCAGGGCCTGCCCAGCTGGTGGTACCCTGAACACGGGCCACTGACTTCATGTTGCCATCATTATCCAATAGCCCTGAGCTACAGAGATGCCCTACACCCTCAGGCCCATGTCCCCACGACCAGTGGAGAGGGAAGGCCTGTCTCAAGAGCTGAGGTGCCAGACTGTCATCTTTTTTTTTTTTTTTTTTTTTTTTTTTTTTTCGAGACAGGGTTTCTCTGTGGCTTTGGAGGCTGTCCTGGAACTCGCTCTTGTAGACCAGGCTGGTCTCAAACTCACAGAAATCCACCTGCCTCTGCCTCCCGATTGCTGGGATTAAAGGCGTGTGCCACCAACACCTGGCCCAGACTTTCATCTTTGTAGTCCTGCTTAGGTCACCTCTAGTCAGCCATGCCTGAGCTCACAAGGAACAGACTAAACAAGCCTGCTCACACCTACAATATGCAGCAGGGAACTCTGGCACCTTCTTAGTCCCTTACAGGCCATTTGCTTTCTGTCCTATGACCCTCCCCACCTCCACAGCCCGACTGATGGCATGCCAGTCTCCCGTGTCCCCTTCTTTCGGGGGGCTCTGAGGTCTTCTGGTTGAGATCCACCTGCCTCAGGGTCTCTGTGCCTTGGCCACATGTGTTTCTGTGGAGAGGAGAGACTTCCCCTCCCAGTCAGTCACCTCTCATAGCTGCTCTCTCTGGCATCTCTGTGCTTGACACCGACAGGTTGTCAGCTTCTAGGATAGCACACACTCTCAGATGCAGTAGCCAGCCCCAGTCGGGACATCTGGGGTCTCCATGGTCCCCTCCCCCACCAATGAACAGCCCCTCAGCTCCTCCCACAAAGAGAGATACAACAGGTATATATGAGGAAGAGTTCTGGGCCTACAGGGTGCCTGCAGAAGTTTCAGCCTCTGGAAGAGCCTGCTACTAGTCCACACCTACACCACTGGCTAGCTGCCCCAAGACCTGCCCACCAGGGCCCAGTACCTCCTCCTCCACAGGACAAGAACACAGCTTGTTCCTGTAGCTGTGTACAGGCGAGTCCACAGGAGGGCAGCTTCTTGTGTTGGGGGCTGGGTTGTTGGAAGTGTACCAAGATGGAAGGCTATGTCCCTCCCAGGGGACACCTGGGAATGAGGAGGAGGAGGAACAGGGGTTTGGAGGCAGGGGCGTTCTAAAACCACCTGGTAGAGACTCAGCTACCCGACCCTCCCTGCCTTGCCCAGCCCAGCACTGTAGTCATTTACTCCTGTGTTTCCCAGGTGTCAGGGCTGTGCCTAACTCCTGCTAGGACATAGGGTGCCATGTTTTAGGTGCCTCTTGTGTCCTGGCAGCTCTCCATCATGCCCTAAAGGCCTCAAAGAGTCCCACAGTGTGTTGCTGCCTCTGACCTGAGGTCAAAGCCAACCAGGAGTTGCCTAAGGGCAAGAGCAGATTCAAATTCCTTCGATCTCTTTCACCCCCAAAGTGCTAAGCTAGGCACAGCCATTCCCACAAGGAAGGGTAAGCATATGGACTTGCGCCCCCTCCTGGAGGAAGTTGGCAGTAGGCTGAGCACCTGGCAAGAACAGGTTCAGACTACAGCGTTTTATTTTATTTTATTTTTAAAAGACTTTATTTATTATGTATACAATATTCTGCCTGCATGTATGCCTGAAGGCCGGAAGAGGGCACCGGATCTCATTACAGATAGTTGTGAGCCACCATGTGGTTGCTGGGAATTGAACTCAGGACCTCTGGACCTCTGGAAGAGCAGTCAGTGCTCTTAACCTCTCTGAATACAGTTTTAACTCGCTCTTCTACCACAGGAAAAAGATAATTCTGGTGCCACAGTCCTGCATCTGGCTGCCCGCTTTGGCCACCCGGAACTGGTAAACTGGCTTCTGCAACACGGTGGCGCGAACTCCGCCATCACCACAGACACGGGTGCCCTGCCTATCCACTATGCCGCCGCCAAAGGAGACCTCCCGTCGACAAAACTGCTTGTGGAGCATTACCCAGAGTAAGAACCTTCCTTTGCATTATTGCTTTGCTTTTGTGCTGGGAATTGAATCCGGGGCCTTCCACATGCAGGAAGTCCTCCATGGAGCTACACTTCCGGGCCAGGACCTCCTTCTTGGTTTATTTTTTGGAACAGGCTCTTACATAGCTCAGGCTGGCCTGGAACTTGCTAAGTAAAAGATTTGGGCCTTGGATTCCTGATCTATAATTTTCACTCTTTTTCTTTCTTCTATGTATTTATTTGTTTTTCTGGAGACGAGTCTTTGGTTGGCCTGGAACTCACTCTGTAGACCAGGCTGGCCTCAAACTCACAGAGATCTGCCTCTCTGCCGGCCTCTGCCTCCTGAGTGACTGCCTCCCCCAGCCTCAGGATTGTTGGTCTTTGTGTGACCACCTCCCAAGGGCTGGGACTCCAGGCCTGCACTACCACAGGTGACTTCAGGACTTTTCTCTTAAGGAGCTCTCTGGGTACAGAGGCCAAGGCTCTGGTGAATACCTGGAGGTTGCTGCAGTGGCAGCTTCAGTGACCATCCCGGATTCAGAGGCCCAGGCCTAAGACAGGTCCTGTCAAAGTGAAACTTCTCCCTTCCACACAGCCTCCGCCTCAGGTCTGCAAGCAGGTGCTCCCCACCCTAGCTCCCTGAACAGCTTCGAGCTGGATTTGGTACACTGGGCTTGCAGGCCCAGATCACACACCCTCCTCAGGGGTGCTTGTTTGGCTGCAACAGGTGGCCTTAAGCTCAAGTCTGCAGTCTGCGCCCATTTCTAAGACTACTTCAATAGAGTCATGAGTCAGGGGCCTCCTCCTAGACCTGAGTTAGGCAGGGCGGGAAGGGTCAGGTCAAGGGTCAAGCAGGTAAGAGGAGAGCCGCCCTTTAGTCCCACGATCCCTACTAGCCCCAGAGCCATGAGCAGGCTACCTCTAAAGAATCTTCCAGTTCTGCAGCCTCTCAACCCATTCCTGTCACTGGTGGAGGGGCTCCTAAACCTTCCCAGGACCCCACTCTAAGTGGCTGGGGGATCCTGGGACAGGATGGGGTCATGTGGGAGAAAGACTCACAGCAGAGTGACAGGTGAGAGTCTGGGGGTAGGAGGCAGCCATGTCTTAGTTGTCCTGGAGTGAGGATGGGGACTCAGGGAAAGGATATGGATTCTTCCTGAAAATGCAGGATTTGAGTGGCCACCATCAGGACCTGGAGGGTGAAGGTTCTGATCAGTTTCTGTCTAAGTATGTGTGTCCAGCCTCCAAAGGAGGACATCTGCAAGGTGACAGGGTTAGACTCATCACCAATCCATTTCTGAGCTTGTCTCAATGCCACTGTCCACCGGGGAGCAGGCTGGTGACCCGAGTGGCCACATGGTATAGGGCAGACCCTGGTGTGGACATGGGACAGCTCTCAGGCTTAGAAGGCCAGGCACCGGTTGTCTCCTTGGCTCTGGACAGGCAGGCTGAGCCTGTTTGGCTTCTGGCAAGGGTTTCCCTGTCTGGCATTGGGTGGGTGAGCCAGCAGGAACTTTGCGACTGAGGTGGCTTCTCTGTACAGCCATTTGGTGGTCACTGAGGTGTGAAGACTTTGCATTCAGACAAGCAGGGCTAGATGTCACATTCAAGTCATTGGCCCCAGAGACCTTTGAGTGTGGGGTCTGACCTGCCACCATCAGCATCAAGGAAGCCTTGGCCCAGATTTCTGTTAGACCCTTCTGATTAGGGCCTGGCCATATCTGTGGCAAGTCCCCAGCCACGGGGCTGTGATTCTGATGTACTGTCATACTCCCTCACTCTAAGCCCAGGACACTGAGTTCCTAAGATGACAGGTTATGTAGTGCAGACACTCTCCTGCTCTCACCAGCCTCTCCTTCAGACACAGTGCACCTAGAGCTCCTGGCTGGTGGGAGTGCTATAACCAGACAGGACTCCAAGCCTGCTCTGCAGGCTCCAATGAGAACCGCTGGCCTCTTAACCTGCCTTAGTGAAAACCCACTGGTGATAAGCCTAGAGTCCTCCAGGGGCTGAGATTACCATGTAGGAAGACGCCAGCTCTGCCATGCAACTGGCTTCTGTGTTCTAGTCCTTGGAGACCCTGTCCCTCCCAGGTACTGAGTAACATTGGGCCCTGGTGCTGATTCTGTGCCAAATGACCTTGTTGAGGAGCTGCCAGACTGCCCAGGATTCACCGTGAATCTCAGAGAGTTAGACCGAGCGCCTGCCTGGGCTCCGATCCCTGCTATGGTTTGTGACCAGGTTGATAAGAAGTCATCTTTGAATGGATGCCTGGCTGAGCTCAGGCAGGAAGGGAGATTAGAAAATGCGGTCAGGGGCTGGTGTGCCCACGTACCCTCTGGCCTTGGGGGCAGGATTCTCCGAGATCATGGGGTCCAGTCAGAGGACCCCACAGCCTAGCTCTGAAGCTGTGTCTCATGCTCTCTTGAGCCTCCCAGGCCTACTGTGAAGCATTGTGAATTATTCAAGGGCTCAGCTCTCTCTGGTGCATTGGTGAGGGAGGAAGAGTGCCATCCGTGGGAAACTTGATCCTTCCCAGGGAGGCTGTGGGTAACTGGGGGCCATGGTGCTGACGAGTTGCAGAGGAGCTGGAGGGCAGCTTTGGGAAGGACCGGCTAGCGCAGGTCTATATGCCTTGGGGCACTGCAAAGGGCTTGAGGCCAGAGGAACACACAGTGCTCGTTTCTCTAGTCTACCCCAGCTCATTGGACTGAATCTTCCCAGAAATAGAACTTGCCGAAGAACGCCTCCCTCCCACTCTGGGCGGTACGGGATGGGGTGGGGCAGCATTTCTCTAAGCACCCTGCAATAAAAGGGACCCCTAGTCTGGGAGTCCTGGAGACAGGTGGGCTAACAGTCCTGGACAGAAACACAAGTAACTCTTGGTAACTGTGGTGTCTGCATCCCCACTCGGAACAACAGAAAAGGATCAATGAGCCGGCAGACATCTTGACTTCTAAGCTTTTGTTTGTTTTTTTCCAGACAGGGTTTCTATGTGTAACAACCCTGAAACTTGCTTTGTAGATCAGGCTGGCCTCGAACTCACAGAGATCTACCTGCCTCTGCCTCCCGAGTGCTGGGATTAATGGTGTGTGCCACCACCGCCTGGTTGGCTCTTAACAGTCCCCATTCCAAATGCCTTTTCCATGTATACTTTGGGAAGCTCTGGGGCCTAGGCTGCTGGAGGTGAGCCCTGGGCTCAACCCTGACTTTGAGCTTTGAGACTAGGAGAGGAGACAGGGTTCTGGGGTCTTCCTCTCAGGCTCCTGGGCCCTTATCATCTGTGAACAGTGTCTCTGTGTGTTTTCTTACTGTTGGACCCCATGACTAATGAAGCTACAGGCTTTATCTGCCTCGCTCTGAGTGCCCAGTGTCTGCCAGGCAGTGGGCCTTTGTTTGTTGATTGATGAGGAGTCTGGAATACTGGGTCTATGCCTGGTGGCAGGTTACTGCCTGTGATTCTTGATGGGACTCCCTTTCTGCATCTCCCTGTGACCATTTGGCAAATGGACCCACTCCTCCTGAGAGCTGAGGCCATGGTGGGCACAGAGCTCCTGGCCTGCCTGCCTCTTTTCACTTATACACTTACTCACTCCACAAATAGGTCTGAACTCCTTGCCCAGCTTACCAGTGCCAGGGATATAGTTCTCTCAGCTTGGGAGAAACTCACAGCAGGCAAAGAAGGGGATAAGTTGAGAGCAACCCCCACCCCAATTTAGGTGAACACTCTTCTGCTCTCGGGTGTGTTGGTTTGCAGGCTGTCTGTCCGGGGGGGGGGGGGACGGACGACAGCGGGGGGGGGGGGACAGTGTGTAGCAGCTCTGCCATATGAATGCTTGTTCAAACTAAACAAAAGAACGAGAGACTGCAAGGGTGATAAATGCTGTGTGGTAGGAAGTTGTGGGGGGTCCTTTAAGTTGGGGGCCAGGAAAGGCCTCTCTGACTTGCACAAAGCTCTGCTGGGAGGGCATGGCCATGGCCAGGGCACAGCAAGAAGAGTTGAGAGATAGGTAGAGGATGAGAGAGATCAAGCAAGTTCTGGAAATGTCACTGGTGTGTGCGGTTTCTGTTGCTATGACAAAAGCCACTTTCAGAAGGACTTGTTTTGACTCAGTTTAAGAGGAGATATAGTCTGTTATTGCGCAGGAGGTGGGAGGTAGCAAGCCAGTGGGAACCTGACTGAGGTGACATTGTGTCCAAAGTCAGGAAGCAGAGAGAGTTGAGTGGGTGTCCAGCTGGCTCCCTCTTTTCTTCCCCTTTCAAATAGCCCAGGACCCCACCCCACAAGCAGGGTGGGTCTTCCTCTCAGGACCTGTCCTCACAAACTCACCTAGTAGTGTCTCCTAGGTGACTGTAAACGCAGTCAACCTGAAGGTGAAGATAAGCCAGGCTTTCTGCTGGCCTAGAACCTTCCTCAGAATAATGCTGTGATCTCCCCCTCCGCCCCCTCCCCCTGCAGGCCAAGCTCTTGGCATAAAGAGGAGATGGGATTGACAAATACCTTGTGTTCAGGATCCCTTCCCAAACTCCCTTAGGGCAGATGTTATTGGCAGTAGCAGAATAACAATTGTTGCCCTTTGACCAGAGACTGAGGCCGTGGAGACGCCTCTTCTTTGTGGTAGCGTTAACTGTAAACTGGTATAGATCTGAACAGCTTTCTAAGAACCCCTCAGAAATAGGCTACACACCGTTCTCTAATCAAGTGTCTTCCAAAGCAGTCACTGTTTGCTCATCTCACCTTTATCCCCCAGGGGGAAGACTAAAAACTACTTGTGACCTATGATCATTGCTAGGGCACCTCACACCAGCAGGGTTTTCAAACTCCAGAAGGAGGGTAGCAGTGCTGGAGAGGTGGCTCAGTGGTTAGGAGCACTGACTGTTCTTGCAGAGGACCCGAGTTCAGTTCCCAGCACCCACGTGGTGGCTCACAACCACCTGAAAAATGCAAGTACCGGGGCATCTGATGCCCTCTTCTGTCTCCTAGGTACCTGCATGCATGTGGGGCACAAAACAACATTTGGGGCCTCCCACAGACACATAAAATAAAAAGAGAATAAATCTTTAAAACTCGAACAAGAGTATATGGGTTATTGAGGCTCAGTGGTAGAGTCCCTGCCCAGCAAGCATGAGGCCTCGATTCCAACCCCAACATCCTAGAAACTGAGTGGTGGTGCAGGCCTGTGATCCCAGAACTCAAAGGTCTAGAGGCAGGAGGATCAAAAGTTCAGGACCACCCTTGGCTATATAGTGAGTTCAGTCTGGACTGCATGAAACTCTGTATCAAGAAAGACAGAGGGAGAGCCAGGCGTTGGTGGTGTACGCCTTTAATTCCAGCACCCTGGGAGGCAGAGGCAGGCAGATCTCTGAGTTCGAGGCCAGCCTGGTCTACCGAACCAGTTCCAGGACAGGCTCCAAAACAATACAGAGGAACCCTGTCTAGAAAAAAAACAGAAAGAAAGAAAGAAAGAAAGAAAGAAAGAAAGAAAGAAAGAAAGAAAGAAAGAGGGAGAGGTTGTCCTCTAGCAGTAGGAACATGTAGAGCTCCAGACGCCTGTGCTATGTCCAAAGGAACAGGCATCAAAGAATCAGGTACTGGGCGAGGCCCCTGGGGTGACACTCAGCCAGTCAGGTGTGGACCAAGAAGACCACTGAGTGTCAACTGAAGAGGGGCCTTAAGACTGTGACTGGGCTGGGGGATGCTGAGAGGCCCAGCACCCTCCCTCCAGAGGACACTCTCACTACACAAGCTGTGGAGAGGCTGGATAGGGATGCCTACTAACCACATGAGGAAACAGGTTGGGGAGGGCAAAGGGCTATGCTGGGACCTCACACGGTGACTGGAGTGGAGACTGAGGTTGTATGGGAACTGTGAGATAGAGAAGAGCCAGGCAACAGTCATCTCGAGGTCTCCTGAGATCCTTTTCATCCCTTTTGGTCACCACCACCACCACACACACACACACACACACACAGCAGACATGAAGTCTAGTCTGACAGGTGCCTGGCAGGGCCCCTGGTCCTAGCTCACTCTCCCAGGCATAGAAGAGACTGATGTCCAACCATAGGTTTGAGGATTCAGACAAGAAGGGACACTGACCCAGCTTGAGGGAGGTGGGATTTACACAGGTTCTGCTCAGCCCTTGTCATGTCTCCAGGCTCATGCATACCTGAGCCCACCAGCAAAGGGTTCCTGAGAGAAGAGTAGAGGCCTGTGTGGGAGACAGACAGACAAGAAAGGTGTAGACACAGCATGGCTGCAGCTGCAAACTCTCTCTCTCTCCCTCACTCCGTTGAACTCTGGTTCACATCATAGCGTTGTCTATTTGTATCAAATGATCTTAGGCATCTCTGCCTCAGTTTCCTCATTTGAGAAAGGGGAGCAGTGCTAACATTCATCCCTAAGTCCATAACAAGGATTGGATGGGAGGGGGTGTGAAACTGGCTAATTGCTGCACTTGGAGTGAGTAACCATTCAATTAAAAGTAGCTGTTATCAGTCAGTAATCGTTTTCTAATGAAGAAAGGGTCTCTCTATGTAGCTCTGGCTGGCCTGGCACTCACTCTGTAGACCAGGCTGACCGCACACTCACAGAGATCCACCTGTCTCTGCCTCCCGAGTGCTGGGACTAAAGGCTTGGGCCACCACACCTGGCCTCATTCTCCCTGTCACTGTTACTGTTACTGTTACTGTCACTGTTACTGTTACTGTCACTGTTACTGTTACTGTCACTGTCACTGTGCAGTTCCTCCATCCAGTCCCAGGAATTTCACTTTGTTTCTTATGTTCATCCATAGTGTTGTGACTTTTCTACAGCTGGCCACTCCCTTCTCATGGCCCGTCAGCAGGCTTGCCCCGTGCCCTTGGCCTCCCAGTCCTCAATAGAGTTTGACACGCTAGTAGTAATAATGGGGCCCTTTACTGTGTGACCGGACTGCTGGGAGTGACAGCTAGTGGCTGACAGGAGGGTGTGGGCACCAATGCCCTCTGATGTCCAGCTCCTTCTCAGTGGCTGGATACCCCTGGATGGTGGCTCCCCGCCAACCAGAAGGTGCTGGAAAGGCAAAGCTCACAAAGGCTCTGGTTTTCTTGGTTGTGTAAACTGCCTTGGCCCACCCTGGAAACTCAGCAGGCCCTAGGGGTTGCCGCTGTGGCTTCCACTCCCCAGGACCCCAGCACTCACTGTGCCTCGGTTACAGGGTGAATAATTCAAGCCGCTGAGTGTCGGTCATGAAATATTTAGCAGGCTGTTCCTGACACACCAGAGTGTGGGGGCGACGCTGGCACTGGGATTGCAGGCTGGGGCCATGAGCCAGCAGGGATCTAAGGAGAGGTGTGTAGCCGATGGTTGGGTCTTTTGCCTGACCTGTATTGTGTACACAGGATATACTTTTAAAATTTTTTCTCATTAATTTTATTTTAGGTTTTTAGATGCAGGATTTTATTATGTGGTCCAGATTCTCAGTGATCCTCCTGGCTCAGTCTTCCAAGTGCTGGGATGATAGGAATGTGACAGGATACTCAGCGTGTGTGTGAGTGTGTGTGTGTGTGTGTGTGTGTATGTGTACATATACATGCGTGTATGTTGCTGAGGCTGTAACGCATCCCGCAGGCTATGCCTAGACTGTAATACTGAGCTGCATCTCCAGCCCTCGATTTGCTCTTGACATGAGTGACACCCATTTCCCCCCATACATCTAAAGAGCCAGATTCAGCCTCAGATCAGCAAGGGACAGCTTTGTGTCAGGGCGGGAGAAGGAGTCAGGAGGACACGGATTGGGAACTAAGTGGGGGATGCATACGACTTGAGACGAGAGGATCCAGGGTCAGGGATTCTGGGAGGGCCTCGGGTAAGGAGGAGAAGACATGCCTGTCTGGGTGGGAGTAGGGACCTAAATTACACTGCAGTGACAGAGGGGGCTGGTACATGGGCAGATCTATTTAGAGGAAGAGGTACATGCAGGCCATTGGACGAATGAGGGAGTGGCTTGATGGGTCTGATTGGTGCTGTGGATGTTTATCTAGGAAGAATGATTTGGGTGGGAATATAAAAGACTGGAAAGTAACCGGATGGACCCCTCCAACTTGAATTTGTGGACTTGTATGGGCAGGTGATGGGTCTGGAGTAGCTTGTGGCTCCACCCAGTGTCCATTCCTGGTAATTGCACCCCGGGCAGCCCAAACCCATTATCCACCTAGTGGCCAGGTCAGCATCAATGCTTTTAGCTGTAACTGTCCCACGGGTGGGGCTGGATCCCTGTTACCCAGTTAGGAAATCGCTGGGCTGGGGAAGCAAAAATGAGGAGTCCTAATAACCAAAAGCTCGACCATAAGGGAAGCGGGCCCCCCTGTTCTTCCCTGCTTTGTGTCTACTGTAGGCCACACCGCACAGGCACCACACCCCACAGACAGACGTGCGATCCCATCACATTTACCAGCTGTGTGACATATGACAAGAATGCCCCAGCCCAGTTAACCTTCTGCAAAGTAGGAATAACAACAGGACTCAAGAAATACTTGTCTGGGCTCCAGAGGTGGCTCAGCGGTTAAGAGCACTGGCTGTTCTTCCAGAGGTCCTGAGTTCAATTCCCAGCACCTACATGGTGGCTCACAGCCATCTATAGTGGGATCTGATGTCGCCTTGTGTTATAAGGTGTACATGCAGATAGAGTACTCATACATTAAATAAATAAATCTAATAATAATAATTATTATTAATAACCTTAGATGGGCATGGCAGTGCACGCCTTTAATTCCAACACTCAAGAGTCAGAGGCAAGCAGATCTCTGTCAGTTAGAGGCCAGCCTGGGCTACACAGAGAGTCCCTGTCCAAAAAAAAAAAAAAAAGCGGTAGGCTTAGGCAGGATATAGAAAAGTTGTGTAGGCGGGAGGAGGTGAAAAGCAGAGAGGGACTCTGAGGGACAGCAGTGTAGGACTGAGCCAGAGAACTCAGGGACAGCGTGTGACAGCCTCTACAGGCTACTCCTTCAGCATTCTAGAGAGCAGGCTGGGGAAGGGGGCTCCACGAGAGTGCGTGCGTGCGTGCGGTGGGCACCCAGAGCCCACGGTGGGTGTCGCCTATTCGCAGGGGAGTGAATGCCCAAACCAACAACGGTGCCACGCCCCTATACCTGGCGTGCCAGGAGGGCCACCTGGAGGTGACCAAGTACCTCGTGCAGGAGTGCAGCGCAGATCCGCGCGTGCGCGCCCAAGATGGCATGACCCCTCTGCACGCCGCGGCGCAGATGGGCCACAACCCAGTCCTGGTGTGGCTGGTGAGCTGCGGGACAGGGCGGGACCGCGCTGGGAGTGGGCGGGGTCCGGAGGGGCCTAGCGCAAGCCCCGCCCTCTGCCCCGCCCCCTCCCTCCCAGGTGAGCTTTGCAGACGTGAGCTTGTCAGAGCAGGACCACGACGGCGCCACGGCCATGCACTTTGCCGCCAGCCGCGGCCACACCAAAGTGCTCAGCTGGCTCCTGCTGCACGGTGCAGAGATCTCGCAGGACCTGTGGGGCGGGACCCCGCTGCATGACGCTGCTGAGAACGGGGAACTCGAGGTCAGGGCGGCCCGAGAGGGTGAAGGGTGGAGGGCGTGGTCGGGGCGGGGCGGGGCCGGGTGCTGGGGCGCGCTCTGGCGGCCGCGCGCTCTCCCCGCAGCGTCTCCGGAGTGCCGGAGGTGGAGGGACCCAGGCCTCCCCTGCTCCCCGCTTGCAGTCTTGCCAGATCCTTGTGGTGAACGGCGCGGGGCTGGATGTCCGGGACCATGACGGTTACACAGCTGCCGACCTGTCTGATTTCAATGGCCACACTCACTGCTCCCGCTACCTGCGAACCGTGGAAACCCTGGTAGGACCCAGGAGTGGCTGGTGTGGAGCTATTCCATCTCACCACCTAACCCCAAGTGTCAATTACCCCTTTCACCAAGGAGGAGGCTGAGGTTCAGGGGTCTGAAGCTAAGCGTCCTTCCCCACTGCTTGGCACCGATTGAAATTCAAAACCCCTGTCACGGGGCATGAGGAGAGAGAGGCAGAAGCCAGGAGACACGAACCACTGGGCCCAGCCAACTTCATTTTTGTGCCCACCCACATGTATTAGCTGATTTAAGTCTTAAGTCTCTCCTGTAGGGTGTGGGAGTGGTCCCATTTCACTGATGGGTAAACTGAGTCTCCGGAAGGCTAAATGTCACACACCCATGATGGAGTCCAATGGCCTGGCTTTCTTCTCTCCTTCGGTGCTCAGGGTTGAGCCTAGGACCTTGGGGGCGTTAGGCAAGTGTTCTACCATTAGACTACAGCTCAGGTCTCTTTCCACCTGCCGTTTTGTGGCCTCCTCAGTAGCCAGGATCACAGCCATGTGCCATAGCACCTGGCAGGAGTCACCCCTTTTGACTCGTACCCATTTGCTCACTTGATAGTTAATTCATAACCGAAAAAACGATGTGACGCCTGTAAATTATTTTATTACATGCTTGCAAAGCCACGAGATGACCCAGTGGGACTCAGGCTCAGGTGTGAGTGGCACTAAGTCTAGAGCCCTGCCCCAGCTGGTACAATGCCTACTTTGGGGCAGTAAAGGAGGACAGCCCCCTCAGAGGGAAGCTATCTCCAGGGCCTAGCCCAGACTTGAGGAAGGCTTCCAGAAGGGGCCTAGAGGGGAGAAGGCAGATGGCCCTGCCCAGCTCTACCTGCTAGCATGTGGGGTGACCCTGGTTGGGATCTGAACAGGGCAGCAGGGCCTAGGTGTCAATCATGGGGGGTGAACTTCCAGAGAGGGCCTCCCGGAGTAAGCGACAGGCCGTGGGTGGGTATCCTGTCACTGGGGCACACAAGCAGGGGCAGACACCGGGAAGTCTCTATCTGGGCCAGGAGTGAGTTCCTTCTGGCTGAGTGTCTGCTATCGGGCTGCAAGTGTGTAGCTCCCGAGCCCTGTGGCACCTGAGAGCCTGCCAGGCTGCGGCTGCAGCTGCCTGTAAGCACCAGTGCTGAAGTCTGACTCTGGCAGGTTCTCTGGCCCGTGCTTTACAGGTGTGACCGCAGCTCACATTTACCACATTGTTGGTACTTTACACTTCAGGCACGTACTGGGCACCACACCTGTCACCAGCTTTCAACACCTGTGCCCCCCGTAGAGCAAATACCGTTATTCCCACTTTACAGATGAGGAACCCCAAGTGCAGGAAATATTGGTGTATATAACAACCTCATAATCCTCCATACCTAGTGAGCGGGGGCGGGAAGTAAAGTATGCTTCCAGGCTGCAAAGCCTGCGTGCCTATGCCCTAGCTCCTACCTTCTGTGGCCTACAGAGGTCAGGGCTGGGTCCCTATGCTGTCCACCAGTGTTAGTCAAGAACTGTACCTTTAATCTCAGCACTCGGGAGGCAGAGGCAGGCAGATCTCTGTGAGTTTGAGACCAGCCTGGACTACAAGAGCTAGTTCCAGGACAGCCTCCAAAGCCACAGAGAAACCCTGCCTAAAAAAACAAAAACAAAACAAAACAAATAAAAAAAGAATTGTACCTTCAGGTTGTCTCCCCCAAGGCATCTTCTGGGGCTCTCCTTTCCTTCTCAGGGTAGCCAGCAGGACCTGGACCCCTTGAATTGAGTGAGGTAGACAGCAGGATTTGGTCCCCTCACCCAGGCAGGCCCGGCCACAGCAATGACAGATCCAAGCTACAGAGGTAGCTGGCCCAGAAAAGGCAAACACTAATTACAGGGCCAATGAGGGTGGCAGCTGAGCCGTTACCTGGTGTCAGCCTGCTTCCCTCTCCCAGGGGGCTTGTGACACTTCTCAGGCAGGGAGGGGCAAGGGGCAGGGAGGAGTAGCTTTGGGCAGGAGGCAACAGAGGAGCAGGCTTGCCGGTAGCAGGGACAGCATGGGCAATGTAAGTCGGCCCCTCACCCTAACTGCTCCCAGCAGAGAGGGACAGGCCTGCACTTAGAGGCCCAGCTGGTGGGAGGGAGAGTGAAAGGGTTGGCAGCCTCAGCTGGGGCTGCCATCTAGGGCCCAGTCCCCCCTGCCCATGTCAGAAGGTGGCCTGGCCTAGGGTAGGGAGCTGGCCTGTCAAGCAAGTTAAGATGGGGTTGCAATGGAGGTTGAGTCTCCCGATATCCTTCCTCTTCCTGCCGTAGGAGCCCCTGGGCCCTCTGCCCACAGACACACAGGAGCCCAGGCCCTCTGCCCACAGACACACAGGAGCCCAGGCCCTGTGCCCACAGACACACAGGAGCCCAGGCCCTCTGCTCACAGACGCACAGGAGCCCAGGCCCTCTGCTCACAGACACACAGGAGCTCAGGCCCTCTGCTCACAGACGCACAGGAGCCCAGGCCCTCTGCCCACAGACGCACAGGAGCCCAGGCCCTCTGCTCACAGACGCACAGGAGCCCAGGCCCTGTGCCCACAGACACACAGGAGCTCAGGCCCTCTTCCCATAAATGAGAGCAGAGAGACTGGTACAGGCTGCAAGCCCTTGAGATGCAGCCCAGGCCCTCCTTCCGAGGTCTCTGCCTTTCTGAGCAGGGGAAGAGCCAGGTGGAAGTTTCTCTGGGGCCGGAGGGTGCCTTCTTGACACTTATTTGGAGAAGGTGCAGACCTCTCGAATCTGAGGGAGAAGGAAGCGGCTTGGCAGATTGCTCAGTGGGGACAGTGGTGGGCTGTTCTGAGGAGTGTAGAGGCTATCTATACCCATAGCGACCCTCCTTTCCCCTCAGAGCGTGGAGCACCGAGTCCTGTCCCGGGATCCGTCCACTGACCTGGAGACAAAGCAACCTGACTCGGGCATGTCCTCACCCAACACCACCATGTCAGTCCAGCCACTGAACTTTGACCTCGGCTCACCCACCAGCACCCTCTCCAACTATGACTCATGCTCTTCCAGCCAGTCCAGCATCAAGGGTCAGCGCTCTACTAGAGGTGAGTGGGCTGGCAGGAAGAAGCACAGGGCCACCCTGTCCATGTCACTCACTGTCTTAATGTGGAGAGGGGGACAGTCAAGCATATGCACCTCCATATTTGTTGCTCTCTGTTCTAGGCTACAAACTCAAAGTTGTGCATACGGGCAGGTGTGCATAGCATGTACGCACACACATACAAACTTATGCAGATAGCATATATACATACGCCTAAATTACACAAACAGAAGCCTTCCGTTTGCCTACTGCATGCACAGATACAGGAAAATACAGAGGGACAGAGTTAAATACACACATAACAAAAGCCCTCAGAGACAGATGTGTGTCCACACTGACCACACCCTGAACAAGCCAACTACCTGCAGTGTCTTCTTCCCACCACTAGGTGGTGCCCTGCAGAGCTACTGAGTGTGGTCCAGACTCCTGCCCTGCCTGGCCCCTGCCAGGTGGTCCTACTACTCCACAGGACCCTGGAACCCAAAACTCCCTAAAGTGACCCCTTGAAACTTGAGAGCATCTCCTTCCTGCCTACTGGAGGGGGGGCTCAGCCAGCCATACCAAGCAGTCACCCAGTTAGCCTTGCCACTGGATAAGCTGTTTGCAGTGTTGGGATACCTTGGAACTAGGCTACAGTTTGCAAACTTGCACATCCTGCCCCCACAGGGCTTCCCAGCGCAAGAGCTTCGGACTTACAGAGCTACATGGATATGCTGAACCCAGAGCTGAGCTTGCCTCGGGGCAAGACAGGGAAGCCGCCACCGGCTGTGCCACCCAGCTTCCCTCCACCACCACCACCACCCCCCCCAGGCACCCAGATGCCGCCGCCTCCACCAGACTACCCAGCTCCCAATCCCCCTGCAGGGCTACATGCCACCAACATCTACATGCAAACCAAGAACAAGCTCCGTCACGTGGAGATAGAGTCACTGAGGAAGGAGGTAGGTGGAGAGCTGGGCTAGCAGGGCTAGGCTGGCGGGCTACTGGGCCAGTGGAGAGCTGGCCTGGTTGACTTGTGGTCACAAATGAGGCTTTCTGGGCCCTGGGAAAGTTCAAGAATTGAAAGTCCTAGCCCCCTCCATGAGAGCTCAGGGCTGAATGTTGTGGATGGGGTGGGAGCAACATTGCGGCCATCATGAAGTTAGCAGAGAGAGAGAGAGAGAGAGAGAGAGAGAGAGAGAGAGAGAGAGAGCGCAGACATTGTGTATAGCCATAGAGCGGGGCTCAGGTAGAGGATGACACCCTAAGAATGATACTGGAGCAGAATGGTGGTGGGGCACACCTTTAATGCCAGCACTGGAGAGGCAGACACAGCCAGGGCTACAAGAGAACCCGTTTCAGAGAACAAACAGAGAGAGAGAGAGAGAGAGAGAGAGAGAGAGAGAGAGAGAGAGAGAGAAGAGAAAACTCAACACTTGAGGTGTCTTCCAGGTGGGTCATTCCGGGAGTTTGACTTGAAGGTGAGGCCCGAATGTGGGTGAGGAAGTTGGTATCTACTGGCTGGCTAGCTAGGGGAGTAGAGGCTGAAGCTGGCTCCTCCCTCCACCAGGGTGAGAAAGGCTTGCTCCAACGCTGACTCCTAACCTCTGGGTGGGAAGAAAGGGTGAGAGTGTGAGGGGCTAGAATACCCAAGGCATTTGGACTTTTGGCTAAAGCTGGGGAGCAGGCAAGTGGGGTACAGATGTGACAGCACGGAGCCCCAGAGCAAGGATGGTCAGAGGGACCTGTGAGGGGACAACTTAAGACCGCAGGTGGCCAGGTGTAGGGCGGCAAACCCATGAAGTCTTGCCAGAGCTCAGCCCTTGCAATTCTCTCCCCAGCCCAAGGCATGCCACACCAGGGTGGAGCCAGGTGATCAGGTTGCACAGGTGAGCCAGGTCACAGGGCCACGGGGCAGGGCGGAGACCGCATGGGAGGGACACAACCTTCACCGGGGCTCCACCGGCAGCTTTACCTCCCTTCCGATGCACCGGGCTCTTCCCAGAAGTTCTTTTTTCATCTGGGGATGAAAGAAGGCTGGGCAGAGATTGTAGGGGGTGAGGTCAGCCCAGTTTCGCAGCCTGGAGCAACAGCATATGCGCCTTGCCCCAAACCATGCCACTCCTCACCCCTGGGCCTGAGTGCCAGCATTATGGCAGGCCGGAGCCCCTCTGCAGTGTGTTCGTGCAGAACTGCAGGCGCTAATAGGCTCCACAAAGGGCCCTTTGTGTGCCAGTTGCGTCCCTTGCCCCCTCAGGCTCGGGTGCCTAAACTGTCAGATAAAACTGGGTTGAGGGGTGTGCGCCTCTGTGGCTGTAGTGGGTGCTGAAGGGGCTGGCTGACCCAGAAAGCAAATCCGGCGTGTTGTGTTTCCTGTCACGTGAACCTGGTCCAGGGGTTTGCGGAGGGTCTGAGGCCACAAACTTGGGACTGGGTCAGGGGACAGCTCCCGTCCTGGTCATTTGGTTTTTGGCCACACCGCCTCTTCTCTCTCTCCCAGTGCAGGCCTTAGGGGGGAGCAACCGAGTGAGAAGTGGCTTTGTCACCCGAGCCCACCCGGCCACCCTTGAAACTTGAGGCCTGGGCGCGGGTGTGGTGTCGTTTACATGGATAGCGATGGGTTCCAGATGCGGGAGGGGAAGGGCCAGGGCGCGACCTGGGTTGCGGGGCAGTGGGGGGAGGCAAAAATGAGCTGTTTCACTGCCCGAGGTCAGGCCCTCTTACGGTCCTGGCAAATGACTGGGGGCGGGGAGGATGCAGGTAGGGTACTCAGGACCTCTGGTGGGGAGAGAGGTGCAGAGGGCGGAGCTGCCCCTGGCCCAGTGTAGAGCAGCGGGGCTCCGCGACATCCCCGCCTGCTGCTGGGGGGTTAAGCCTGGGATTGGCGGACCCCGGGTGATGTCAGGCCGACTGAGCTCATAGGCGGGCCGCGTGCGGGCTGGGCTGTAACCTGAGAGGAAGGATCATGTAACACAGGTGTCGGGTCCGTGCCGCCCCCGCCGCCAGGTGCACAGCGGGGGCCACCGGGACAGTCGCAGGTAGGAGCAGCCCTAGGCTGTGGGCCCCGAGTAAGCAGAAGCGTTCCAGGGCACCAGCTCTATGCAAGGCCCCCGCCAGGCCGAGACCCCCGCCAGAGAGGGTTCGAGGAGCCTGGAGCGCTCACGTGCGGTTGCTGGAGCAGCTGAGCCCTCGGGGCGAGCTGAGCGGGAGCTCTCCTAGCTCAGGCTCCCCCTGGCGTCCAGGCTAGGCCACCCGCCCTTGGGTCCGCCCCTTCTGGCCTCAGTGGGGGCCCCTGTGCCCTTGGCGCTAGCCCAGACCCCTCCCTGTGAGCCGGCCGAGCCTTCGCCCTTTCACCAAGGTCCCCACGCCCTTTGCCCCATCTTGCACGGAGAACTGGGGGGCCCAGGGACGCGGCCAGCTGGGCCACTCGACGGCCGCTGGCCGCGAGCCCCACCCCCAGGCAAAGGGTGGGACGGGAGGCGCGAGGAGCGTCGGGGCTGAGCATCATCCGCCACTGTCTTCCCCCAGCCGAGCTCCGGCGACGGCCACTCGGGGCTACGCAAGCAGGACCCGGGGCTACGCAAGCAGGACCCGGGGCTACGAAAGCCAGACCCGGGGCTGCACAAGCCGGACCCGGGGCTGCACAAGCCGGACCCGGGCCTGCACAAGCCGGACCCGGGCCTGCACAAGCCGGACCTGCACAAGCCGGACCCGGGGCTGCACAAGCCGGACCCGGGCCTGCACAAGCCGGACCTGGGCCTGCACAAGCCGGACCCGGGGCTGCACAAGCCGGACCTGGGCCTGCACAAGCCGGACCCGGGGCTGCACAGGGACAACATCGGACTGCGCAGACAGGACTCCGGCCGCAAGCAGCGCTCGTTCAGCAAACAGCCCAGCACGGGGGACTACTACCGTCAGCTGGGCCGCTGCCCAGGGGAGCCGCCGGCCTCACGCCCGGGCATGGCCCACAGCGAGGAGGTGCGTGCTCACCAGCCCGCACTTGCGGGCCGGCCCGGTCCGGTCCAGGGCCCTGTCGCACGCTCCTCACTCGCTGGCCCCTCTGCACCCCCGCAGGCGGCGCTACTCCCCGGGAACCACGTGCAAAACGGCTGCTCTGCGGAACCCAAGACGTCCACGGAGCTGCCGCCGCCTCCGCCGCCTCCGCCGCTGCCCGAGCCCCTGAGTTCGCCGCCACCTGCCCCACCTCTGCCCATCGAGGGGGCGGGCGCAGGCTGCGGGCAGCGTCGTTCATCGTCTTCGGCTGGCAGTGAGTAGGGGCGGGATGAGGGGTGGGGGCGGTGCCAGCTGTAAAGGGGAGGGAAGCCTAGAGACCGCCCCCTCCCCAGCTGAGACTTGCCTGGTCCTTCCTCCATCCGGGTTCTTCTTTCTAGCCCCTACCCTTTGACAAGGGGAGAAAAGTTTTGAGTTGCTTTGGTCCCTCAGCAGAGCTGGGCTGAGTGTGGCTTTTGGCGAGGCCCCTGCCTGCTCTGGGCCTTCTCCTTTTTTGCTAGGGAGAGCCTCTGGGCTCTGGTGGCTGGTGTTTCTGAGCAGCCTACTGCCTCTTTTCTTCCTGTACCCTGCATCTTCAGTCCTGGCACTCCCCAAACCACCAACTCTTGTTCCTTGGAGCTAAGCACAGCCCTGGGCTTTTCTCAGCTATGACAGGACTCTCACTGATCAGCTGTCTCTGGCGAGGGGGACAAAGACAATGATCAAAGACAATGATCAGCAACCCATCAAGTTTTCCTTTCCTCGGGGTTGTGTGTGCGTAGTGATGTGATCTTGGAAGACAACTCAGGGTGTCCCTCAAGCATGCTAGACATGCTGTACACCACTGGGCTTGGCACCTTGCTTAGAAGTTAAGCTGGAGACCAGGATGGCTGAGCACTGTTGCTTCTGCCAGGGATCCTGGAAGGTTCTGGTTTTCCCAACCTAGTGAGGCAGGGCTCAGTTGCAGAAACCATACTCGGCAGTTCCAGCCCAAGCTTTATTCCTTTGACTAGACTAGGAGAGCAGCTCCTCTGGAGCCTGTGGTAGCGTGCCCACACCTGGCTGAGCCTCTAAAAAGCCCTCGGCCCATCCCCAGCTTGACAGTTGACTTCCCTTCCTCTGAAGCCTTTATACTAGCGACAAAGGAAAATAATGGACTCTGGCTTCCCCAGCCAGACCCAATGCCAAGATGGTCTCCCATAGAGGACAGAATAGACCACCCTTTTGGGGCCCCAGAGTGTCCTGAGCTAGGGTCACAAGGGCAGGAGAGCTCCTCCCCTCTTCTCCCCCTCCTGCCCTCCCTGGCCCTCTTGCTGTCCCTGTTTCACCCCAGCCCCCCTTCCTCTAACTTCGCTGTCGATTCTCTCCTCTCGGTTCCTAGAAGTGAGAGTCCTGAGGCACAGGAAGAGTGAGTAGCTGCGCGGGCTCACGGCTGAGGCTGAGGCTGAGGCGTGGGGTGGGGGAGGTGGCTTGCCCAGAAATAAGGCAGAAAGGGCCTGGAACTGAGGAAAGGGCTTGCTAGGGGCCAGCAGGTGAGAGGACCTGTTACCCGGAACACCTGTGGCATCACAGCACCCAGTCAGTGCCTGGCTTGCAGTTTTGCTTAAGTAAATGAGCCAGAGGGATGCTTTCCTGCTCTTTGGGACGTGCTCTGGCTCATCAGCCCCAGCACCCAAGGGCCTTTAGTATCACTTTGTTCCTGCCTCCTTCTGGGGCACCAAAGACAGCTCTCCCCAAGTACCCATTCACCTCCACCAGCCCTGCTGGAAATGCAAACTCAGTCCAGGTATTTGCATGCCATTGGCCTGGCCCTTCTTCCTGCATGCCCTTTCCCCAGTAAGCTCCTCCTTCTAAGGTCCCCCAGGGTCACGCTTTGCCATAAATGTATGCTGTGCTTGCAGTCAGTGTGTCTGCTGTCTGTCTGTGGGTGTGGGGCCAGGGAGGGTCCAGCTGGGTGGCACTCCAGGGTCCTGAGTCTTATGGCCATGGAGGCTCCAGTCGGCTCAGTCCAAGGGTCACTGGGCTTTGCTGATGAAGGGAGAGGGCCATAGGGAGACTCCGCCCTAGTGGGGTTGAGCCAGGAAGCCTGGGACAAAGGTTGGGTGGCTAGCCAGGTAGTGCTTTGGGGCTGGGCAGTCGATGGTGGGCAGAGATCCGCTGAGTCCTCAGGGCTGGCCCAAGAGCCAACATGAACTCTCAGGGGCCTCCAGATGGGGGCCGTATGCCCAGTGAGTAAGACTTGGTGGGGACACCATGGACTGGGAGCTGATGGACCCACCTTTGGGTGTCCTGAAAGCTATCTGAGGTATCCCAGGATCTGGAGAGCTGCCTCTGGACCCAAAGGTGGGCCCTACCCATCTGGTTTGGAAAGGGGGTTTGGGGAGGAGGGGCAGGAGGGAAATGGGTATGCTACCTACCCCCGACCAAGCACTTCTTCTCCTGTGGACAGGCACCAAATCTTTCAACATGATGTCCCCAACGGGTGATAACTCAGAGCTGCTGGCTGAGATAAAGGCAGGCAAGAGCCTGAAGCCGACACCACAGAGCAAGGGGCTGACCACCGTGTTCTCAGGCAGCGGGCAGCCAGCCTCCCAGGTAGGCACTGGACGGGTGCCCCGCCGGGGCTCCCAGTGCCTGCCGGGTGCTCAGCCCTACTGCTTCTCCCGGCAGCCTGAGTCACCGCAGCCACCACCACAGCCCTCGGTGTCACCTGTTCCATCCATGTCACCTGCTCCATCTCGGGCCCGGAGCCCCACCCCACCAGCCTCCGGGCCTCAGCCGTTGCTGAATGGCTCGCTGCCGGCACCACCTGCCACGCCGGCACCAGGAGTGCAGCTGGATGCGGAGGCCCTCATCCCCACGCTTGATGAGCAGGGCCGGCCCATCCCAGAGTGGAAACGCCAGGTGATGGTTCGAAAGCTCCAGCAGAAGATGCAGGAGGAGGAGGAGCAGAGGAGGAAGGTAAGACTTGGGGTCTGCACTAAGCCGACAGCCTGCTCCCCGTGTACTCCAGCAAAGCTCCTGGAGAGAAGCAGGAGTATACTGGTCTCCGTCTCCCCATGGCTAGCTGTCCCTTGAAGTGAGCTGTCAATGCTCACCCAACTCCAATGTGCCTTCAAGTCACTTGGGACCTCATTAAAGAGCTTATTCTACTTTGGGGACAAGGGCTGAGATTCTGCATTTCTAACAAGCTCCTGGGTGGACCACAATGAGTGGCCAAGAGAGGCTTTCTTTGAATCCAGACTGACCTGAACTCTATCCTGGCAACTGCCACTCTCCAGCCACTGCTACTGAGACTTCTTCAGCCTCAGTCCCCTCACCTGTATCTGTAAGATGGTAGCTGGTGGCCACCATTTATTCATCCAACCAGTGTTCCCTGAGTGCCATCTATGTACGGTACACACTATTGTGCCTTCTGAGGGTTCACAGTGAATATACCAAAGCTTGCTATCCAGGTGGCCGTGGAGGTGTGTGTGTGAGCGTCAACAAGCCAATACATGTCCCTGAGCAATGGTGTGAAAGTGACAACTTGGGGTAACAAACAGCTAAGCTTTATAATACCCGGGTGGTCAGGAGCTCAGGGGACTGAAATGCCACTCAGCTGGTTACCAGCTGTGGGCTGAGGGGTGCTGGGAGTGGGAGGCACATGATATAAGGCAAACAGGGACATGGAGGAAAGCCTGAGAACACGGAGGTCCGGAAGTGGATGTGTCTTAGGTATTTGGTGAGCGGCTGGAGGGTGAGAATCAGGATACAAAGTTTCAGCTAGCTGCCTGGAAGAGACTAGGTCCCAGGGCCTGGGAAGCCTGAGGGAGGGGGCAGTTAATTGGAGCAAGTGGGGTCATCATACCTTGTGTGGGAGGTACTGGATCTAGATGGGTCTGGTGTCTAGAGGTGGAGCTGGGTCCCATCCATTTTATGGAGTAAGAGAATGTAACTTTAGCCGGGCGTTGGTGGCGCACGCCTTTAGTCCCAGCACTCGGGAGGCAGAGGCAGGTGGATCTCTGTGAGTTCGAGACCAGCCTGGTCTACAAGAGCGAGTTCCAGGACAGCCTCCAAAACCACAGAGAAACCCTGTCTCGAGAAAAAAAAAAAAAAAGAGTGGAGTAAAAGGAAGAAAAAAAAAAGTCATGTGGCCTTTCATCTAGTGAACATTGACCACTGGGACAAAGTGGACTTGGACCACAGGAAGCCTGAGAAAGGGTCTGTGATCTGGTGACAGGAGACAGACTGTGGATCGGGTAGGGGAGGGCCTCTGTGTTTCTCAGCTTCAACGCCTTTCGCATGTTCTTTGGGTGGTGTAATGAGCGACCAAGCCAGGCATGGAGACCCGGTCTGCAAGCCTGCCTCCCCTGCCTCAGGCAGCACAGCAGCCCCAGCCAGTGCCCTCGACCAGCAACCAAAGTGTGAGCAACTTCTCTGAGTCCGGGAGCCGAAGCCTTACTGCGGTGCAATCTCCCCGCCAGCCAGGCGGCCGGTCCCTGCAAACGCAGCCCAGCGGAGCCATTACACCACCTAGGACTTGCAAAAGGTCACCGGCTCCGCTGCAGGAGCTGGGCCAGAGGGAGACGTGCCCCCCTCCCTTCTCTTGTCTTCCCCGCCTTAGCTGACGGCTGCTAGCTCCTGCTGCTATCCCCCGGAAGGCTGGAGGTACTCCCGCGAGCACAACGCCATCCTGGGGCCCTTTGGCGAGCTCATGACCGAGGCCGACATCCTCCGTATCGAACAGCAAATTGAGAACCTGCAGGTGCTGCACAAGGCAAAGAAGCTGGAGGCGCGCCTGGAGCAGTTAGAGCTGGAGCTGGAGCAGCTGCTGCCAATCTCGGCCTCTCTGTCGGCTCCGCGCTTCACTGTGGACCCACGCCGCATGCATGGCCACGCAGCCAACCTGCCGGCCTGGTGCAGCAAGATCTCCACGCTGCTCAAGAGTATGGCCACGCTGCTGGCCGCGCTGGGCGGCCGGCCCGCATACCTGGCAGACCTGCTGGCTGCCGACACTGGCCAACCGCTGGCGCCGCTGCCGGACGCACCCTCGAGGCCTGGACCACTCTGTTTGGGCCGCTCTCATTCGCTCAGCTGGTGCCGCGAGGCCGTGGCACGCGAGATCCTCGAATGTGGTGTCTCGGTACAGCACCTCCGCGCGGCATACGAACTGCGCACTCAGGGCGCAGCGCCCAATCATAGCCTGCGCCGCAGGCTCCCTCAGCCCGCCAGCACCCCGGACCGGGAACCCATCCTTGAGGAGGACTACGTGGCGATCGGTTCCAGTGAGCCGCGGGCCGCCGTCGCCAATGGCCTGTGGGCTGCAGAGGAGTCCCTGAACTCCCTGGGCCCACCAGAGCCGTGGCACCGGGAAGCAGCTTTTCCCGAGCCTGAGCAGCTGGCTAGCAGGCCGCCACTCTCCACCGAGCTGCCTGGCGTCCAGGACTACATCGACATGCGCAAGGAGCGCATCGTCTACCTCTTCCTGGAGCACTGGCGCAAATGGACCTTCCAAGGACCCGGGCGTCATGCCCAGGCGCGCCTGCGCAGACTGCTGCCCCGGGTGGTAGCCTCCGGCGCCGGTCCCCTCCCAGAGGCAGACGATACTACCCAGCAGCAACCAGCTAGTGAGGACTCGGACCAGGACCATGGTCCTGAAGAGCGGCTGCTGCAGCTGCTCAAGCAGCGACAAGTGGTGGGCAAACTGCTGGGCCACTGGAGGAGCCTGCTAAGGCAGGCGCCCCAGGCACCCAGCTCGAAGCTGACACATGGTCTGTACTGGCCCGAGCACTTCCTGCCACCACTCGACGGTGGGGCTACGCGAAGCTACGACAGCCTCACCCTGGATCTTTTCATGTTAGGCTACTTTCAGCTACTGGAGATGGGCCTGAGCCGCGAGGAACGGAAATTCCGCCACCTGTTGTGCTATGAGATGTTTGACCGTCTGGGCAGCCACCCCTGGGAGCATATCCGCCAGTTCCACCGCGCAGTGCTGGAGGAGGTGGAGGCCGGAACGCGTGGCTGGGACGATGGCTTTGAGGATCTCAGGCGCCAATTTTTCGGAGACAGTCCCGAGTCTGAGCCGGCTCCAGAAGAGAAGGAAGAAACAGAAGAGAAGGAACAAGACCAGGAGGAGGAGGAGGAGAAGGAAAAAGAGGAGGAAGAGGAGAAAAACCTGGAGGAAGAGGAGAAGAGAAAGGAAGAGGACAAGGGGAAGAGAGAGGAGGACGACGAGAAGGAGTCCTCTGAAGAATCCGCTCCTGCTCAAACACAGGGCCTGACACAGGGGCAGTCAGAGGCCCCGGCTCCTGCACCGCAGCCGCCTCCCGCGGCACCTCCCCCAACCTCAGACCTGCCTAGTTCAGAACCCCCAACTGAAGAGCCCTTGGAGCTGGTGTCTGAGATGGGCGAATTCAGCAATGAGGACATCTGCCGCTATATTGACCGGAGCTTCTCCTTTTGGAAGGAGAAGGAGGCAGAACTCTTTGACATCTGACAGCAAATTTAGAGTTTAGTTTTGTGCCTGGATGCGCTCTGCCAGCCAGAGGCCAGAATCAGACAGAAAAGAACCAGATTCTCAAAAGGCTTGCTTCTGTGGGACTTTGGGGGTCCCTGGGAGGGAGGAAGTGTGGCCTTTGTAAGATTGGCTAGTCACAGGGCAAGTCAGGTGTTGTCCTATATGAAGCCAGGCAACAAAAGCTAACTAAGGAACTCTGGGTTCCCGAGGGCAGTACGGTTCTGTCTCTCCGCCTCTGGTCTTTCACTGGAATTGGCAGCTACCTCCTTGGCCACCTGTGCAGTATTGTGTGTGGTGTGTGATGTGCACAGACCCTTTCTATTCTGTTGCCTCCAAGGAATAAAGCACTGTTGTAGGCTGTGTTGGTGCCCCTCTCCCCGGATCATCATAGCCCCAAGTATGGAGCACACCACACCCCACCCCATTCCACTAAGAAAAGAGCAAGCATGGCCCAGCAGGTCCTCCATAGCAGATCCAGTGCAGCCTGGGTCTGCCTGAGATGTATCTGCCTAGAAATTCTGGAAGACAGACGTGGGGCCATGTAGCCACCTGCTTTGTGGGGAATCAGGACCCAGTAACTTTTCTGCATCTTCCTTTTTCCCTCCCTGTGATCTATCTGGCTTCACCTTTAGGATACTGGTCGGGTCACTGGTCGGGTCACTCAGAAGGCCCCTTCTGAGCAGGCCATCACCAAGTACCATTATCTGCACCATAGGAGGTCACCTAGAGGGTCTTAACGCATCCATATTCTGCTGTCCCTGAGTTCTCCATGTCTCCCGGGCTGGAAGTGCATGCCCCTGGCCTGCAAATCTCAGGCAAGCTGGTCCTGAAGCTGGCTGTGTGGTTGTGTTTTAGGAGGAAGAGCAGGAGGCTCGGCTGGCCAACCTGCCTGCCTGGAGGCGAGACATTCTTCGGAAGAAGCTGGAGGAGGAGCGGTGAGCACCTGGTGGAGGCTGCTTGGCGGGCGTGCATCTTGACTCTGGGGTTGTGATGCCATCTAATACTGTCTCTTTCTCATTCCAGGGAGCAGAAGCGGTAAGTATGGTACTGGCCCAAACCCGCTACTTCTTCCTACACCCAGTCACAGAGGCTTATCTCTTTTACTCCTTCATCCAGCCCATGCTTTCAGTCCCTGTACCATAAACTTTCAGTTCCCAATAGTGACATAGACCCTTAGTTGTTTAGCACCCACCCCTCAAAGTCTACTGCTCATGCTCTGATCACATTCTTAAGTTACCCAGGCCCTCCTCCGCCATCTTCTATCATTAAATCTTGCTTTCACCCACTGTGATGACAAACCTATAATCCCACTTAGTGGGTATAGGCAGGGTTAGGAGTTCAAGATTATCTTGGTTTAACAGTCAATTCAAGGCCAACCTGGCCTACAGGTGACATTGTCTCAAAACAAAAGCCTACCCTTGCTATCCTACAGTGCTGGTTTTTCTGTTTTAATTATGTGTATGTCAGCCAGGTGGCAGTGGCGCACACCTTTAGTACCAGCACTTGGGGAGGCAGAGGCAGGTGGATCTCTGTGAGTTCGAGGCCAGCCTGGTCTACCACAGTGAGTTCTAGGACAGCCAGGACTGTTACACAGAGAAGCCCTGCCTTGAAAAACAAACAAAAATTTTGTGTGTGTCTGCGTGTCTGTGTGTGGGTAAGTACACATGTGTGAAGGTGCCTATGGAGGCCAGAGGTGTCATATTCCCTTGGAGCTGGAGTTACAAGTGGTTATGAGCTACCCAGTGTGGGTGCTGGGAATCCAACCTGGGTCCTCTGCAGAGTAGTACACGATCTTAATTGATAAACCATCTCTCCAGCCCCAAGGACAGTTATTTTAACCAAAGATCAACAAACTTGATCATTTCCCCTCAACTTAATTTCTGTACCCAGGAATCTATCTACTGCCAGGCAGAAGTACAATGGGCAACACTTACATAATTTTAAATTTTGTGAGAAAATTTTATAAGATATAGGTAAGTTTAATTTTAATACTTTAACTTAATGTAGAAAATGTATTGAGAGTAATTATTAATGAGAGCTAGGCATTTGGCTCAGTCGGTGGAGTGCTTGCCCGGCATGCAAGAAAAAAAGAAGCTGCTGGGCATTGGTGGTGCACGCCTTTAATCCCAGCACTCGGAAGGCAGAGGCAGGTGGATCTCTGTGAGTTTGAGACTAGCCTGGTCTACAAGAGTTAGTTCCAGGATAGGCTCCAAAGCCACAGAGAAACCCTGTCTCGAAAAACAAACAAACAAACAAAAAAATCAGTCTCCAGTATTGCATAATTCTGGAGTCATGGGATTAGAGAGAGGGTTCAATAGTTAAAACACTTGTTGCTCTTCCAGAGGACTCAGGTTCAACTCCCAGTACCCACAAGGCAGCTCACAACCATCTGTAATTCCAGTTTTAGAGGATCAATGACTTCTTTCAGCCCCCTTCTGCACCGGGCATACATGTGATACACAGACATGGACACAGGCAAAATGCTTGTACACACTCAATTAAATGAAATTGAAAACAGAATAACAAACTCCCGCAGTGTTGGCACAGGCCTCTAATTCTAGCAAAGTTCAAACAGCCTTGTCAGCAAAGCCCCCCCCCTCTCTCATACACACACACACACACACACACACACACACACACACACACACACACACGACATTTTTCTTTCCCTTAAAAGAAAAAAAAAAAAAACCCAGTTAGGCAGTAGTGGTACACACCTTTAGTCCCAGCACTCAGGAGGTGGATCTCTGTGAGTTCAAGGCCAGCCTGGCCTACAGAGTGAGTGCCAGGACAGGCTTCAAAGCTACACAGAGAAACCCTGTCTCAAAAAAGAAAAGAAAGGAAAACACCAAGAAAAAAAAAAAAACTTGATTTTAAAAATACCATGTGCATGCCAATTTGAACAGTTTAATTGCTCAATAACGGAATATTATTAGTGGTGACCTGTCACCGAGTTGGGGCTCAAAGCTGAGTGTTCTAGGCAAGCACTCTACTGGGGAGCTATATCCCCAGTCCCTAGCCTTGTGTTCTGAGAAGCTGTCCCTAGCTAGCTTGCTGGCCTGTTCCCCAGTAATGAGATCCCCAATGGCTCAACACTATTCCCTGGTAATTTAGATTGAGGCTCCCTAACAACTCAAGTCCTGTCTCCAATGTCAGGCCTCCTGTCACTGATCCCCTCAACTCCTTAACATTCAATCCTCACACAGGGTCACCTAATGACCCAGCACCTCTTTCCTGTAACACTCCTCCGCAAAACAATCCAACTTCAGCCTCCACTTACCCATCTCTCCTGAGTAACCCTGCAACTCCAATACGACCCCATGAAAACCCTGGCTCCTAAGCAGAGAAGGCCCTGCTCTCATTAACTCCTCTGTCCCACTGCCATCCTGGTGTCTGGCCGGGCCCCAGTACCTGGCCTCAGGCATCACTGAGTTTTGCCACCCATAAACAGAAAAGAGGAGGAGCGACAAAAGCAGGAGGAAATACAGAAGGCGAAAGAACAGTCCGAGAAGCTGCGGACACTAGGCTACGATGAGGCCAAGCTCGCACCCTGGCAGCGACAGGTCATCTTGAAGAAGGGGGAGATCCCAAAGTAATAGGAGTCTCAGCCTTTTGCATGTGGCCTCACAAGTTCTGAGAGATGGGGACCGGTCCCCCAGCCCCCGCCCCATCCTGTCAGGTTGGTGCGGAAGGGCTGGGAGCCTTGCCACCCTTCCCTTCGGTGCCGGAACCCTCCCTGTTTCCCCTCCCTGGCCCCATATCCCCAGCCCTGCTGCTGGAGTGCTTGCGTACTGCTGTTGTCGCCTGGAAAAAAAGTGCCCAAGTCGCTGACGCAAAAAAAAGAAAGAAAAGAAAAAGAGCGAGAGAAAAAAAGACGCTGCTTATTTGCATGCTCACTTACATATATTTGCATGTTCGTCTGCCTTGCGCTGAGCTCTCCCCAGGCCCGTGGGTGGTGACTTTTCCTGCAGGGCGCAAGCCCGCCTGCAGCCCCCTCCCCCGCAGCCCGGAACCCACATTGCTAGCGCATCCTGGGTGGAGGCAGACCCCGAGCTCGGGGAAGGGGTTTTCCTCGCTCCACGACCCAGATCTGTGCTAGCCAAGGCCAGGCTGCATTTCTCATCCCCGACGAGGGTTTCCTCTCAGTCAACTGTTTACCAGAAACGATGAAACTTGCCTGCTGGGGCGGAGCTGCGGCTCCCGAGGGGCCCCAACTTAACTCCCCCACCCCAATTAAGCCCTCCTAGCCCCCAGCCAGGACCTTAGCGCTCCTCTGACCCTTTCACTGTCCCAGTGGTGTAAGTGGAGGGGCAGGGACCCTGCACCTGTACCTGCAACCAGGCCTGACCCCGTACCCCACCCCCTGCCTTCCCCATTAAACCTCTATCAGCCAACTGTGGCTCTCATTCACTCTCACTCGCCGTCTTCGTGACTTTCTCCTTCTGGGTCATAGCGGATGCGGATGCGGATGCATGAGGGGTTGGTATAGGAGCCAAGAAGGCCACTGGTTTCCACTGTGCGCCCCAGTTCCCGAGGCGTCTGGACCCCTAGCCCACTCAATGCCCCGGGAAACAAAGGGAACCAGAGCGTCACTTATCACCCCCAGACCCCACTGAAACACCAGGAAGCTACTAAAGATATTTAATACCAAGTCCAAACTCGGGCTGATAAACAGCTGTACAACCAATCACTTGGCCCCTCCTGGTATTTCTCCATGACGCTTCCCTTAGCACCATGGGGCAAGCAAGCAGGGTCGAGGCCAGCCGGCGCTGCTACGCAGGACCGTGCTAGGGGGTTAGTAAGTGACATAAAATGTCTACACCCATAAGTAACAATACTTAAGGTTCCTGCTAGGGTCACTAGAATGCCAAAGTGGCTGGTGGGCCTCACATCACGGGCCGTGCTGCAGGCGGCTGCGCAGGTCCTCCGCACAGCCTTCCAACCCCATGCGCTCCAGGGCCGCATAGATGGCACCCAGGCCTGCAGGCTGCTGCTGCCGCCAGCGTTTGAGCATCTCATACTGCTGGTCTCGGAAGCGGCAGATCTCCACTTCCACAGCCTCAATTTCTGCCTCCCGCAGCCCCAGAGTGCGCACGAACTCCTTCCACCGCCGTGCGGGGACTGCATCCATCACATCATAGAGCTGCGGGCCAGGCTGGAGCATAGCAGCCGGCGAGCCTGAAGGAGGCGCTGGCGAGAGCGCAGGTGTCAGAGGGAGGCCTGAGGTAGGGTCAGGGATATGAGGTTGCGTCCCACCAGGGGGCCTAATGGACTTATTTGGGGGCAGGGCAGACACCACCCAGTGAGGACAGGAAGCTGGCTGTGAAACAATAATGTCCCACCTTGGACTTGGGAAGATGGGGTCAGGCCTCAGCCACTTTGATCACTTACCAAGAGTTCTGTTTGGTAGCTGATTCCAGGGCTGTGGAGACTGGCTGCAGGCCACCTCCTGAGTGTGGGATAAACCAGGGGTCCAGTTGTTGCCTAACAACTGAACAGTGGTGCAGACTTTCCCACTGTCTTGAGGTGCCAGGAGGGTATGGGCGCTGTCTGAGGCGGAGAGATGGGTAGTCTGAAAGGTGGGAAGCACCAAGTCAGCCATGTGTGTCTAGACAGGCCCCTTACCTACTTTCTAGCCAGGGGTGGACATTCTCTGGCTCATTCAGGAAGCAGAATCGCTTCCCTAGGCTCCAGGCACACAGGTGCGCGTGCGTGCGCGCGCACACACACACACACTGGACACACGTGCACTTGCACATACATACATACATTCATACACACACATATACTCTGGGTGTCCCCCTACCCCCCCACCTCACCCCATCATCCCCCCCCCCGCCTGTGGCCCAGCAGAAGGGCTGCTGTATTTGCCGGAAGTCTATCCGTCTGTCCCCCAATCCTTTGGGGGTGCTCATCCCTCTCAATGTTAGGCCTGGAGCACTTGCCTGACTCTAGTGGACAGTCACTTGAGAGCAAGGGCTATGGCTGGTCTTTCACTGACAGCTCTTGGCACATTTGTCTGTTAATTCTAACCTGTGCTAGCAACCATGCTGAGCACTGGGGACTGTAACTCCCTAGTTCCAGAAGCTTCCCAGTCCTGAGATAATTACCTGTGGTGAGGTCAGGGTCTCCATCCCAGCTGTGTCTGCTAACAAGAGACAGAGAGGCCAGTCAACAGCAGGCAAGGGCCCTGGACTTGTGGTGCCTCGAGTCCTTTCGTACCTCATACACGTTCCCTCAGTTTCCCTCTTCTGCATCAGTTCCAGGGGCTCTACCTTTGCCCCAGGCCTCTGGTAATACATGCGTGCAGTACATGCATGGACTTACCAGGAACCACAGGCTTGCAAGGCTGGCATCGGCAGTATAAACAGATCAGGGTGGGCCCAAGCAGGAATGAGGCCCCCAGAAGCAGCTGGACCCACAATACTGAAAGGACATAACTGGTGAGTGCCAGCTGGCGACCATCCCCCGCCCTACACTGGCCCATCCCAGCCTTCCCACTAGAAAGCCCAGCATTATCACCTACTCCACTTCCGGCCTCAGGTGCTGCTGGCTGTGTCTGTGGCTTCAGGGCAGATTCTGTGGAAACCCCTGCAAAAGGGGTGCGGGCAGGGCTGAGGGCTGTCCAGGACTGCCTGATACCTTCCCCACCTTGCAGGAGGTAGGGGCTTCCATCCTGTGGGCCTCCTTCTGCCTGGTCCCTAAGTATTGCTGAAATGTCACTCAGGTCACTTTATTCAACTGTCATTATGGGCTTCTACCCAGACCCCACAAGAATGGCAGTTTTCATCGTTAGCTCCTGGGTAATCCTAGCGCCTGAAATTAGTCAGTGTCTTGGAGGCGGCAGATGCTCCCCCTTACTCCAGCCCTGGGAAGAACATTACAGCGCCGCCCCCCCCCCCCCCGTTTAGAGGGAAAAGGGAGATCTCTCAGCTTGCCAAGGACTAGAAGCTCAGTGGGAGCTTCAAAGCTCTGTCAGTCAGTGTGACCAATAAGTGATAAATCCAGCCTAACTAGGGTGTGGGAGGCCTGAGGGGCATTCGGGCAGAAAGTGGGGGTATGCCCTGTTATGTAATCCTTTACCTCTCGTTATCTGAAATGCCCCGTCCATGACAGAGCCAAGCTGCCACCACCTATATCTTTTCCCATCTCTAAACCAGAAGCATCTGTCCCCAAAGTCTCCACCCTGCTCCCAGTCTCCCTTCCTTCTGGCCCAGTACAGCCCCCTGTGTGGGCAGGATGCACAGCCATTGCCATGTTCACAGGGCCCGGCAGATCAAGAGATGGCTTATGTCAGGGCAGAAGAGGAGGAAGCTGGAAGGGCAGGGCGTAAGGATAGACAGCCCAGGATGGGGTACTCACCGGGGGTTGGCGGAGCAGCACAATCTGAACATGAAAAGCAAGGAAAGGGTGAACCTTCCCTACAGGGCTCGGTGGAGCAGACAAGCCCTGACTGGCAGCCACAGCGGGTGTCTGACACGGCTGAACAGTTCTCCAGGGTCACTTGAAAACCTGTCGGGGTGCAGGTATACAGGAACACGGATGTGTCTGAGCTACTGGCCTCCACAAAGCAGGGGACAACTTCCCAGAGAAGGAGGTACTAGCTGGCCCCACAGGTAGAAGTAAGGCTGCTCATAGATGACCAGAGGCCAAGGCCTGGAAACAGGAAGGCCACCCGGGAAGGGAGAAAGACACACTGAAGCAGAACACATGGTGGACTTGGTGGACTGAATACCGGGGCCTCACACCCACAGGCTGGGCCCAAGCCAGCTTTCTGAATGGCCCTCTGTCTGCAAGAGTCCCCCGAGCCCTGGACAGCCCCCTCACCCATTTCATCACAGGCTTGGCAGCGGGTACAGTCTGACTTAAAGTGGTTTCCCCAAGTTAAGAAGGTGCCCCGAGGGCAGGGAAGGCAGGTGGCGTTGCCGCATGGCTCTGTACAGGAGGTCTTCATGTAGTGTCCTGTGGAACCCCCAGCAAGGGGCAAGCGTCAGAGTCAAGCCATTCTAATGGTCCCGCCCCCCCCCCCACGCCTGTCCCTTCCTATCTCTGGCTCTCTACTTCCCTTCCCCCCTGTGGCTACTCTCCCAACCTCCCTGGACCCCATCCACAGCCTGGCTCACCCCACCCCCACCCCACCCCACCCTGCTCAGCCCTCCTTGCTTCACCCTTTCCGTCCTTCCAGCCACCTACCTTCTGGGCAGCCCCTGCAACAAAAGGGGCCATACCTCTTCTGTGAGTCCCTGGCACAGTCACACCTGCCAGGGGTGCCGCCCTGGCCCTGGCCCCCAGGCAGCAGCAACAGGAGGAGGAGGAAGAGAGCCTGGGGAACATGTGTGGCTGACCTCTGTGTGGCTGCCCCAGGAGAACACCTCTCCCTCCCGGGCTCCTCCTCCATTCCAGGGTCCTAACATTTGCCTTCGGAGCAACTCACTTCTCAGGCTCCTGGGCAGAATGGGGTGCCCATGGGGAGAGGGAGGGGGAGCAGCTTTCTTCTGTCTTGTCTACAGACCCAGCTTATGAACAGCAGAGGATGGCCCCTTGCCAGCCCTTTGTCCATTTCCCCTACACCCATCGAGACTGGGCCACCCTGCCCCCATTCATGCCTTCTGTGAGATGGAGGCCCCCAGACCCCTCTTTCCCCAGAGCGAGAGCCTGTGCTTCCTCTTAACGGAAGGGCACGCCCGAACCTCTAACTAGGTCGGCGGGTGGAGGCAACCCAGCCCTCAGAGAGGTCGGAGTTGAGAGCAACCCCCACTCACCCCCATGAGAGGCTTAGCTCTGGGCTGCAAGTCAAGTTCCAAGCTGTTTCCTGGACTCCCTAACCCCACTCACCTCCTTCATGCATCCCCACGGCAGTGGCTCCATGGCGGTCTGCACCGCCTTTGAGTGCTACTCTGGTACTCTGGTGCAGTCCGGGGCTTCCCCACTAGCCCAGCCCGTGTTCCTAGCCCAAGGCCTGCCCGCCTGCGCCATCCAGAAAAGCCCGCCTCAGGGAATGGCCAGGGTGGGGTCAACAGCTAAGGGGGCGTGACTCTCTGGTACACTTTGGGCACTGGAAGCTGATACAGGCTTTGACCAAACCCATAAAGGACAAGGCTGCATCCTAGCCCCACCCTGGGTCTAGCTCCAGCCCTCAGAACCATTCTTAGAGGTAGGTCTGGGGCAAGTGTCTTTTCTCTGTCCCTCAAGTACTTGGGATGGGGTCAGGAAACCTAGGTAGGAGACCTACATCTCCCTGAACAGCTGGGTGTGGGTCCTGGGATCGACAGAACCCTGAGTTTGAAGGAACACCCTCTAGATTCTAGAGTCTAGGAGGGTTCGGCAAAGGCAGGCACAAGCAACATTTCCTGAGGGTTCCGATTAATGGTTGTCTCCTGGCTGTGGCAGAAGACAGGTTGGTCTTGGTGCACAGTGTCTTCCACAGGGGCCCCTCGTCAGCTGGTGAGACAGCCCCGCCCCCACTCCTCACCCCTCAGCCCGCTCAATGCACATGAGCAGAAAACAGCCAGGGTTTCAGAAGCACAGCACTCTCTCCAGGGAGTATATACAAGTCTTTATAAAAAGAGCCAAACTCAATAAATACGCAGCTTGACAGAGACCAGCCCCAGCCTCAGAGGCCAGCATGAGTCCAAAGGAGGAAGGCAGGGGGAAGGTAGCTTAGGAACCTAGCCCAGAGGATTAGGGCTGGCCGCCTCAAGAGCAGAGGAAAAGGGCAGCCGGGCTGGAACTCGACGGGCCCTTCTCCATTCCATCCTGTCCAGCAAAGTGCAAATTGGCCATCCTGCCTGGCACTCCAGCACACGCACGGGCGAGGCAGCAGTGACGCAGGTGCCATGTCCCCAGGCAGCATGCTCTCTGCTGTCCCTAGTCAGTGGCACCCTTGGGATATCCTTCAGCTCAGACCTCCCTGTAAGGGGTGGGGAGAAAGTCCATCCTTGGTGGAAGCCATTCACAAAATGGCTTTAGCTGACCTTCCTCTCCACCACGGTCCTTTGTCCCCTTCACTGCTGCCTGCTAGACACCCCCACCTGACTGGGACAGGTCTGAAGCCCCTTTTCACCACTCCATCCCCAATTGCTGATGCTTGCAGTCATGGCTGCTGCACTACCTACTCCCAAGACTCGGTACTACCCACACCTGGGCACTGAGTCATCCATCCGCTCCTCCCCCAGCCGGGCCACTCACGAGGCAGTGAGCGTGGAGTTAAGCAGCAAGGTGGTCCTGATGCGATAGAGCTGGGCCAGGGTCAGCTTCCTGTGCTGAACGGAGATCCCTGGGGGAGGCTCAGGCTGCACGCTGGGAGCAGCCCCCAAGGGCGTTTCTCTCCTGGCAGGATCTGTAGGTCCCCCAGTCAAGCTGCTGACACTTTTCTCAGGTTGTGACAATTCAGAGCCACAGCCGGTGCCACATGCCCCTGGGCAATTCCAGCCAGGCCCACCCTCCTGAAGGGAGCTCCGAGTCCTCACCCCAGGGGCCACAGAGATCAGGCACAGTTCTGACAGACTGCGGCTAGGGGCTGGGGGCGCTGCGTGGGCGGCGGCCCCTGACAGCAACTGCAGGAGGCTAGCCTCAGATTTGGATTTGAGCAGCTGGGGGAGACGGGGGAGCAGCTGGACAGGAGTACGGCGGCGGAGGCGGGGAGAGGACGGAGATGAGGGGGTCTGTGGTAACTCCACGGGCTGGGGCACAGGCACCGGTGGCTCTACCACAGGGGGTGGAGCTGCAAAGTCTTGCAAAGAAGTGGGAGACAGGGTGCCATAGGCAGAGTCCATGGAGCAAGATCGGCCGTCCACTGGGCCCAGAGGCAGCAGCTCGCTAGTGGGAGTAATGGATGAAGCAATGGTACTGAGGGAAGTCTCGTCTGACTGGGAGCTGAAGGGACCGCGGTCAAACTCCGGAGATGACAGCGTCTCCCCGGGCTCTATCACAACCATGGCCAGGGTCTCTGTGGAACCATCTGAGGCACTGTAGGGGCCAAAAGGAATGTCAGCCAGCCAGGAGATACCTAAAAAGCCTAAAGCAGCCGAGAGAACTAGGAGCTCAGGGCTCAGAGCTTCAGCGCCCTCTCCTGACCTGGAACACCTGTTACAGGCTGCAGGCGGCTACATGCAGCAATCATGTGGGACACTATGTGTGTCTCCATGCGTGGACACTAGCAGGAGACAGAGCTGTCCCCCGCCACTCCCACGGGGTCCACAACATGACTCTATTCAGAGGGCAATCCCTATCTGTGTCCTTAGCTGGCTGGGGTAACTTGTCTTGATGGACCCCACTGAATGTTTTTATTCTCTGTGTGTGACCTGGTCTAGCTGTGTAACCCTAGAGCTCCCTAAAGAGACCAGGTTGGCTTCAAACTTGGCAATCCTCCTGCCTCCACCTCTCAAGTGCTGGGATTACAGACATGTACCTTGGCTTGGTGGGTAGACTGTCTGTCTGTCTGTCTGTCTGTCTGTCTTCTCTTTCTCTTTTTTCTTTATTTCTTGAAACAAGGTCTCACTTTGCTACCCAGGCTGGCATAAACTTGGGGTAATCCTCCTGCCTCAGCTCTCTAGTGCTTGCCAGGCAGTCTTGGAGGAACATACCCGTGCTGAGAGTTGAGGCTGTCGCTGCTCTTCCGCAGGATGGTGGGGGAGCTGGCAGCTGAGGCACTGCTGTCCTCACCCTCCTCGTCCAGGCTCCGCAGGGGCTGGCCGCCTGGATGCTGTGCACGCAGCTGCTGCAGCTGGTTCTGCAGGTCGGGTGGGTACAGGACAGACACAGAATGAGCTGGGAGAGACAGACCCCATTTCCCTGCACCCCTGCCACTGTTCTCACCTGTGCATTGTAAATAGTGTCCACCCAGCTTCGGCATAAGGCCTGGCTGCTGGCCTGGAATGTGTATGCCCCCACAGCACTGTGGAACTCACTCAGGTAGATGAGGAGGAAGGAGCCTGTCATAGAAGGGCCAGGTGAGTAGGAGAGCCCCTGCCCATGACACCACTAGACCGGGAGCAGGGGGCCAGAATTCCTCACCAGGGTCCCGAAGCTCCCGGCACACGATCTTGTCCACCAGCAGTGGTGGCCTGATGACCTTGGTTCTCTCTGCTTTCTTCACAGCCTTGGTTACCAAGAGTAGGTCAGTGAACAGGAAACAATACACATCCATCTGTGGTGGAGAAGCCAAGGGGATAGGGTCACGGACAGGGTCCCGAGGTGGCTGAAAACCTCTGCTGTTTTCCAAGACAGGGCTTCTCTGTGTAGCCCAGGGTGGCCTGGAACTCACAGAGATCCACCTGTCTCTGCCTCCGGAGAGCTGGGATTAAAGGGGTGTACCAGGGCTGGAGAGATGGCTCAGGAGTTAAGAGCACTGGCGGCTCTTCCAGAGGTCCTGAGTTCAAATCCCAGCAACCTTATGGAAGCTCACAACCATCTGTCATAATGAGATCTGGTGCCCCCTTCTGGCCTGGAGGTATATATGCAGACAGAATGCTGTGTATATGTAATAAATCTTTAAAAACAATAAAGGTATATACTACCATACCTGGCCATTTTACTTACTAATTTAAAGCCATTTTAACCTTCATTTGTCTGAGTGTTTGTCTGCATGCATGTGTTCCACGTGTACACCTGGTGCCTGAGGGATCCCATGGAACTGGAGCTGTACACGGTTAGGAGACACTATGTGGATGGTAGGAACTGAACCAGGTCTTAGGCAAGAGAGGCCAAGCACTCATAACCACTGAGCCATCTCTTCAGCACCTGCCACAACCTTAGCTGGGAGCTGCTTTTTGTTTTTGTATACATGTGTGTACCTGTGGTCACACAGATTGGTTCTCTGTTTCTATTCAGATCATCAGACTTGGCAGTCAGTGCCCACTGAGCCCAGTTTTTGTCACATTCCCCCCATTTCCTACCAGGAGCCTCAAAATTAAAAGTTTTTTTTTTTTTTTAATCAGAAACACACGTCTTGAGTGTGGTAGAAGAGGCAGGGGGATCGCTGTGAGTTCAAGGTCAGCCAGGACTACACAGTGAGACCCTGTTACAAACAAACAAACAAAAAAAACCAAAAAGATACACATTTATGATTTATCTCAATCATAGTACATTAATAATACAATAAGTGAGTTGGGCAGCGGTTGTGCACGCCTTTAATCCCAGGGCTGGTGAGTCTGAAGCGGGTGATCTCTGTGAGTTCAAAGCCAGCCTGGTCTACAGAGTCACTGAGTGAGTTTCAGGACAGCCAGAGCTACACAGAGAAACCCAGTATTGAAAAACCATAAGGAAAAAACAAACAAGCAAAAACCCAGTAAGTGGTTAGGTATGCTGTGCTACACCTGTAATCCAAGCACTTGGGAGGCAGGGGCAGGGAGATCTGTATGAGTTTGAGGACAGCCTGGTCTACAGAGCCGGATCCAGGCCAGCCAAGGCTACATAGTGAAACACTGTCTCAAAACGAAAGAAGACAAAATAACAGCAAATTGAGTACAAGCCCAGCACCTTCAACTACACAGTGATTTTGCCGGCTACATGAGACCCTATCTCAAAAAAGCAAATAATGGAAGAGAAAAACATGCTAGGAGTACAGTGCCACAATAGAATGTTTGTCAGCATCCTTGAGGGCCTGGTCTCTGTCCATCATAAAAGAGCAGAGCGGCTGGAGAGATGGCTCGGAGGTTAAAAGTACTGGTTCTTCCAGAGGTCCTGAGTTCAATTCCCAGCAACCACATAATGGCTCACAACCGTCTGTAATGGGACACAATCCTCTTTCCCGGTATGCACGTAAACATGCAGACAGATCACTCATATACATACAAAACCTTTAAAAATTTATTTATTATGTATACAGCATTCTGTCTGCATGTATGCCTGCAGGACTGAAGAGAACCCCAGATCTCATTACAGATGGTTGTGAGCCGCCATGTGGTTGCTGAGAATTAAATTCAGGACCTCTGGAAGAGCAGTCAGTGCTCTGAACCTCTGAGCCATCTCTCCAGCCCCATAAACAAATCTTTAAAAAGAGGAGGAGGAATAAAAGGGAGGTGACATTAAAAATCGTGATTTGCAAGTACTTATCTACCAGTAGGCTCAACAGTAAAGTTCTGGGAAGCTCCTGGCTTTGCAGAACATGCCCCTCCCTGTCACTTTCAAGGGCTGTGACCCCGCCACTGTACTTTGTAAATTTTCATCAGGCAACCATCTCTTCTGTAACATCTGTGACATGTTCTTAGGTCACCACACTGATTAGTTTCTTTGCTGTTGTTCCTTGGGACAGGGTTTCACTGTATAGCCATGGATGTCCGAGAACATGCTGGGTAGACCAGGCTGGTCTTGAACTCACAGAGATCCACCTGCCTCTACCTCCCGAGTCCTGGGATTAAAGGCAGGCACGCCTACAACCCTGGTTAGTTTGCTAATTTGACACAGCTAGGGTCATTAGGAACAGGGGCAAATACTCCCATCAAACTAGCTAGCAGACAAATCTGTGGGGCATTATCTTGATTAATGATGTAAGCCAGAGAAACCCTTTCCTACCCAAATTGCTTGTGACCATGGTATTTCATCACATCAATCAGAAGCAAACTACGACAGCTACCGTACAATTAACTAGGCAGCAATGAGCCACTGACTGCGGCCTGGGAGAGACCTCAGCAAGGATAGTACCTACAAAGCAAGGGTGGGTGGGACAAGGGCTCTGGTGTGGGATTGTCCTAGGGTCACCTTGCTGTCTCTCCCCTCCTTCATCCTCAAGCTCCCTTCCAGCAGCAGCTGCCGAGTCTCTTCAGGGGAGGCGCCAGGCATGGGTGCTGTCAGGTCCAGATGTAAAAATTCCTTCAAGAGCTTTAGATGGGGGTGCAGATGTCAGAGAGTCCAGGGCCAAATCTGAGAGGCCCCCAAGGGAGATCTGCAACATCGCCCCCCGCCCCCCACCCCCGCTCCGAGCGCTCGCCCAAATGGGTGCTTCCAGGACACCAGGGAGTCAGTGCCCACCTTATCGACCTCGTCATTGCTGCCCTCCACCACCTCGTAGGCATCGATCCGGCTCACCACCCCTGCCAGCCGCTGGCGCTCCTGACGCTGCCGCATGCACGCGTTCACGTGGTGGATGAAGCGTTCCACGGAGCCGATCTGAAGACAGGCGATGGGGTTTAGGGCCGGGATCTGGGAGAGACGGAGCCTAGGAGGGCAGTCTGTTCACAATTCGGGTTACCATGGTGATCACTGCTTCCTTGGCGCGGGGCTCGTCAGTCTTCCTCAGCACTGACTTGAGCAGCAGTGGGTATTTGGTGAGTCGCTGGTGGGGCTTGGCCAGCATGTCGCTCAGCTTCAGCCGCTGACACTGCTGGTGCTTCTCAGCCCACTGCGGAGCGGGGGGCGGAGCTCAGGGTTAGCCGCGCCCCTCTCGGGCCCCGCCCACCCAGCTCAGGCCTGCTGCACCCTGAGCTCCCAGGCCCTCACCGTGACGTAGGCGCGGAACAGGTCGTTGTCACGCAGTAGGCCGCGCATGTACTCCATGCAGCCCTCCTCCTCCATGCAGTATCGGATGTAGGGCTTGAAGAGCGAGCCGAACTGGCCCAGGGCAGAACCACAGCGCCCGTTACCTCAGGATCCCAGGGGCCCCAGGGGCTTCCCGTACCACCCCGGCGGGGCTCGAAGTCACCCCATATATGGCCGGGTGGCAAGGACTCAAACCCAGGCCACCAATACGAACTACTTCCTTTCTTGGCCAGAGGTAACTTGGGACTAGGGTTAGTGGGAACTGGAGGGAGGGAGGGAGGGAGGGGCCGGCAGGACCTAGCCCCCGGCTTTTTCAGGGCCCTGCCCATACCATCTTGAAGCCTTTGAGAAAGTCCCCAGGCTGCAGCAGCGCCCGCGTGCGCCGCGCCTTCTCCAGCACCGGCACCATCACGCTGCCCCACAGCCCGCGGTGCAGCCGAGCGATCTCAAGGATGTTGCTGAACAAGCGTTCGGCTTCCACCTGGACCAACAGAGTGGTGGGTCGGCCCCGCCCAGCCCCACCCTCGCCTCCCTGCTAGCCCCACCCCTGCCCTAGTACCTCCCCCGACGCCGCCCCAGGCCAGGTCGCACCTCACACAGGAGCCCCGACTCTTGCAGGTTAAGAAGGCAGCACAGGAACAGCTGTAGGGGGAGGGGACGCTGCAGCAGGGATGTGGGGGGAGGGGGGGCTGTCCCGGCCCTGAGGTTCTACCCAGACTCTTAGTTACCCCTTGGCCAGAAGGCCAGAAGCAGCCAGAGATAAAGAGGGTGTTTGCACCTCCACACCGAAATGCCAACCCACCCATGGTCCAACTGGGGAAGGGGTCACCCTAACCGGCCCGCCATGGGGAGAGCTAGTGAAGAATGGTTTCTCAGCAGAGAATGCTGAGGAATGCTCCGTCACCTCTGCCCGGGTTCCGCCTCCTCCAGGGCAGGTGCTACCTTCCCCAGTTGAAATCCCCCAAGTGCCAGCCAGGGTGTCGGCTCCTGGGAACCTGACTTCACAGCAGGTGTTCAGAAACAGCCGTTAAACAACTGGGGCCTCACCTAGGTTCAGTCAGCTTCACCTGGCCAACATGCCCGCCGTCCCTCCCAGGCACCTGCAGGGATCACTCCCTGGATGCCGCCTGCAGCTGCTGTTTGACATTGTCAAGCAAAGGCACAGCTCAGCTGAGGTTACACTCAGTTGGCCTCTGCAGGAGGGAAAGCAACAGGGACCGGCCCCACACTCACGCTGGTGATCACACGCAGCTTCCGGATGTAGGAGACTTCCGTGTGCAGGAGCTCCCACACTGCCTCCTGTTGGTGGCACTGCCGCCGGGTCAGCTTCTAGAGGGACGGGCAGGGCAGGTTAGCAGTAGCCTAGGGTGTGTGGGGCAGTCAGGGTGGATGAGCAAACCTACATGCAACTTCCTCGATTTCTTCACAGGGAACAGAGATCTGGAGGGGGAGGCCGCCCTCCCCGTCACGCGGTTATGACCAGTCCGTCCACGACGGTGGACCTCCTCTACCTCTCAACAGCCACACCCACCTCATGCCCATCAATAAGCTCCCTCCAGCTGTCCTCCAGCCGCAGGCTTGCACTGTCTTCATCCTCCTCATCCTCCTCCTCCTCCTCCTCCCAGGAATCATGGTCAAAACGCAGCCTCCGGGGCATCCTGGGTAGCCCGAAGAGGCTATAGGCATGTAGCTTGCTCTCCAGCTGTTCCATCTTGTCCACTTCCTGGAAGGAGACCCAGGGCCAGGGTCAGGGTCGGGTCGGCTAGTGGCTAGCCCTGAGCCCACGGCGCCACATACCCGACCAAAGGCACTGGTGCTGGGGCTGGAGCTGAAGAAACCGCTGAAGCGACTGGCTGCCCGGTTCTTCCAGCTCTCGTTGCTCCCACTGCTGGTGCCTCCACTGCTGCCAACAGGCAGAGAACAGCTGGAAGGCGTGGAGGGCTCCTGCCCGGGGATGCTCGTCTCCCCCAGGAACTCAGACATGTTCTTGCGGCGGCGGCCAGGGGCCTGGCCAGGGAGGAATGGTCAAGTGCAGCTCCCACCAGCCCCACAGCTCCATACCAGGGTTTCCAGAACACAGATCAACCAAGCAGGCAGAAGTGTCTGCATCCTTGACCCAGGGTACCACCTCCACTGAGATCCAAATGTCCAGACACAGGTTTACCTCAACTACTGTTCCAAGCCACCCTGTTCCAGGCCACTCAGCTATAAGCAGGAAACAGGTAGGAAGAAACTCGGGGTTTTGCAAGCACGAGCGTGCACACACACACTCAGGACCCCCCCACAAACAGAGCTTCAAAAGGTCCACTGGAACTAGAGAGATGGCTCAGCAGTTAAGAGCTCTTGCAGAGGACCTGGGGTTGGTTCCCAGCACCTACTGCCTGTAATAATCCAGTTCCAAGGGATCTACTGTTGTTACAGCCGCCAAGAGCACTGAATGTATGTGGTACTCATGCGTACATTCAAGGAAAGCACTCATACACATAAAATAAAAAATTTTAAATTTAAATGTTAAAAAAAAGAGAGAGGGAAAGAAAAAGAAGAGTTGGGTGTGAGGGTGCGTGCCTTTAATCTCAGCTCTTGGAAGGCAGAGCCTGTGTGATCTCTGTGACTGTGAGGTCAGCCTCTGCTATACAATGAGTTCCAGGACAGCCAAAACCACACAGTGAGACCCTGTCTCAAGGATAGACAGAGACACACGGATGATAGGTGATAATAGATAGATGATAGAGACAGACATAGATGATAGGTAGATAGACAGATAGACATATAGATGATGATAATAGATATAGAGACAGACATATAGATGACAATAGATGATAGACAGAGACAGACATATGGATAGAGGATAGGTAGGTAGGTAGAGAGGTGATAGGTAGATAAATAGATGATAGACAGGCTGATAGGTAGGTAGATAGATGGACAATAGACAGTTAAGAACAACAGAAAAAGACGAGACCCATAAAACACTCATCCCAGTGGGTGACATATTGTGACTTGCCGACACCGATGTGCTGTTGCTAACTATCATTCCTTCTGCCCCACAGATAAACATAACCATGCACTCTGACTCCCTGGGCACTAGAACATTCAGGGACAAAACACACCATCTAGACTAGTTACACACAGAGAGACCCCTGTCCTCACAGCCAGCCACACCTTGCACAAGTGGGACCTAAGCCCCAAGACGATGGAGTGGGGACTCCAATATGATTCTTCCTCAGGAGGTGCCCTGCCCGACCCCCATCCCGACAGGCCCTCCTCCTCACCAAGATGTCCAGACTATTCTCTCGGCGGCTCTGAGGGTCCACACGCTCTGTCACCGGGGGCCCAGCCCCAGTGGGCCTTAGGATGGGCAGACTGAGAGACTTGGAGTCCTTCACTCCCTGCTCCACTTTGCCCTCGTCTCCTGGCTTGGCTAGGGAGGCATGTGAAGCACAAGAGGCCCTTAGTGCCCGGGTACGGGAGACACAGGGGCCGAGTCCCTCCTCCCCTGAGGATTCGAGTCTAGGCCTAGTTACCCTCCCTGGAAGCCCCACCCTTCCAGCACCAGCCACCAGCACCCAGCAGACACCTGTATGTTAATGAGCCAGTTCAGGAGCATGGCCAATGGGAACCTGAGCCCAGGAAGGACTCCACAGCCAGGAGGCCCCAACAAGCCCCGGCCACTCCACCCAGCTAAGTGGCCCCATGGAGCCTGCTGCTCTGCTCACCTTTGACCCTCAGGTAGTGTCCTCCAAACCTGTAGGCCTCAAAAGTGAGGGACAGAGGTGTGTTGGATTGGTCCAGGTATATGTCCACTTTACCCAGGGAGATGCCCTTCCTTTCAAACACAGGTAGCAACACCTCCCTGCCCCCCAGGAAGAAATGTGTGTTTTAGGGGAGCAATCATGTGACTCTCCAGCCCATCCACAGACACAGCTCCAGCCACCTCCCATTACAAACCAAAAAAGCAGCACAAACAGCAGCATCACACACAGGAACACGGACCCCACCCCCGGGGCCTTATAGACCCCTCTCAGGCACAGGTGCACAGTCAGGGTTAGCGTGCGAAGGTGAGCCTGGTGAAGGTGTCACATCCACACAGGCCTGCCCACAGGAGTGCACAGACACACATACACACAGACGGGCATGCACACATGCATGAGTGCACGCGCGCGCACACACACACACATGGACACACGCACACACGCGTGATGCAGAGACTGGGAGCCCTCACAAAGGAACTACGTCCTACCCACCCCCGTTCCTCCTCAGGCCCTACCCCAGTGACTTCTTCTTCATGGCCGGCACAATTTCCGTTTCAATGTCCACGTTGAGGTCAAATTTCACGGTGAAACACTCTTTGCTTGGGTCCTGAGAGTACAGGTGTCTGTCAGCATCTGCACCGCCACCCATTGCTTACCCGACACACCCTGTGGCCCCGATGAAAATCCCAATGGGGAGGTGAAGGCCGGGGATCCCCAGCCCTACTCCTAGAGAGGCCCCCAGTGTCCCACCTGCCCCCGCCAACATACTCGGGCCAGGTGGGCAGCTCTGAGCTGTAGTCTGGGGGGAGGGAGGGGCATGCACAACTAGACCCCATCCCTGGCCTGGAGTTCACAGCAGGGAGACCAGACTGGGAAAGAAAAGGCCTGGGAGAGAAGTGGCCTTTCTGGGAGTCCTGGCTCCTTACATCTGTGTGCCGCCTTCTTGCTTTCTTCTTGGAGATCTTTAGGCCGGTGCTCTTTCGGTCCCTGGAGGGAAGCAGATATTGAGGTGCTTGTGAGTCCTCCCCAGTGTGGGATGTAAGTGGGAGTCTTGGTGGGCTCCCACCCTTCACCAACTGGAAGTTAACTTGGGTGCATTCTACCCTGCTGCATGTGTGGGACTGTCTGCCCTCTGGTGGCCAACAAGGGCTTCACACACAATGGTTAACTAGTTAGGCTATGAGCAGACCAGCAGGGGCAGTTTCCTCTAGAAACCAAGGCAGAGCAGGAGGGCAGAGGGTGAACCCTCAGTCCTCTGGAGAAGCACAGTGAGGTGTGTGGCTCCTGGGCTCTCTCCTGTGGTCCACACCCACCCTCTTCCATCCACGAAGCTCTCCTCCTCTTCCTCTAGGTCTGCAGCAGGGCTGGTGCGTGGGGGACAGGACCGGGTGGAAACGTTCCGTGCCAGGACAGAGCCTTTGAAGAAAGGGAACGGGATTATGACCCTGGTCCCTCTCTGGTCCATCCTTAACCCTTAAATACTGCCTGTTCTAAAGGCACAGAGCCTGGAGCTCCCCAGTGGCTCAAGACCTTCAGTTCTTCCAAGAATGGGATCTACCATTATTATCTATGTCCCCAGACCACAGGCCCTGAGATGATACACTCATGATGCCCCAGCCCAAACGCAAACCCACCAGTAGCCTCAGTTACCTTTCTATAGCATGAGGGTTAAGAAAGCCATACCTCAGGGGCTGTCTCAGACAGGGACCAAGTCCACAGCCCGTCCCTTTAGGCCTCCCCTCCCCCTCTACCATGACCACACCTCAAGTCCCAGGAGCCCTGGGGGAGTAGAGAGTCCTTTTGTCTTTCTTACCAGATGGGAAAGGTGACAGATGGTCTGGGTGTCTTCCAGAGCCAGTCCCTCCCTATTCAGCTGGTGGGGTTTCTAATTCCCTCCCCCAAGTTCCTTCCAACTGACAGCCTGCTCTCCTAGGTCAGCGGCCTGGCATGGAGAGCTCACCCCTAAGTTGCTGGCCTCAAGGACAGACAGAATTGGGAAGAGGGGACTCCCGAGCTGACCCTGGCCAGTGGCAGCTGTGGGAGGCAAGGCGAGGAGGTGTATCTCTAGATGTGTATTTCACATTCCTGTGTTCTGCACATGGTCCCACCAGGGTCCCAATGACCACCACCCAAGCACTGCTTCCACCAAGAGAGGGAATTCTGAGCTGCCCAGAAATCTAGGGGCCAGGCCTCGCCTCTGGGCTTACCTTGTGGAGGCAGGTCGAAGCGAACATGTCCGTCATAATGCTTAGCACTGTGGAACTTGCTGTCACAGGCCTCACACAGGTTGAGGGGTCCCTGGCGGTGCAGCTGCTGGCAGTCAGCATGATGGCATACCTGTGGGTAAAGGGTGCCATCAGGATGATGTCCAGACAGACAGACAGACACACCAAACACTCATACCACTACTGTGGTCATCCCCAACTTCTCCACCAGGTACCCTCTGCCTCCCTTCGTCAATTCATTTGGACAACTTCCCCAAGTACCCACTGCCTGTTTCCAAGGAATGAGACTTCAGAGTCAACAGAGGGGCAGGGGCTACCAAGGGCTTTCTGGCAGGAAGAGCCCCCCAAAAGAAGCTTGACACCCAGAACTGTGATAACCCTTCAAGCCTGGCTGCCCCAGCCCTCTGCTCTCAGGTCTATGGCCTGCCTGAGGCTTGAACAGCAGACTCCCACCTGGACTGCTACAGACACTTATGGAGCTACCGACGAGTCCAAAGCAGGTGTTGTGGCTCGCACATGCACGCGCGCGCACACACACACACACACACACACACACACACACACACACACGGACAGACATACACATAGACACACACAGACACACATACACACACTACATAGACACACTACACACACACACACACAGCCCCTGCCTGGACGCTAGGTCTCATATTTATATTTTTCTATATTTATCTGTTCCTCCCCCTTCCTGGAGAGCTGTCTGTGAGCCTTGTAGCCTTCTAACTGCCAAGGGCCTACTCTCCAATGGCCTGGCCCTAATACAGTCCCTCTTCGCTTCCTGCTTTTCCATAAAAAAATTTTTAAAAACCCAAAACAAAACCAGAAGCTAGCAAGAAGCCCACTGCCGCCCATGTCAGCCGGGGCTTCCTAAATGATTGGCCCTGATCCAATCTGCAGCCAGCTCTTCCTCCCAGATCTGCCCACACACTTTCACCCCAGACTCTCCCATTTCCTGCAGTCAGGTCTCCCTCCACCACACAGGGCAAGCTACCCTCCACCTTATGAACAGAGTCCTGGCTCACTTGACCCTTGGGCATCTGCCCCCCCCTTCCCTTCAGGGAAAGCTACGCCATCACAGCTTCCATGCAATTCTCCACTCTCCAACAGACTGGAATTATCAGAGTTTTCCCACTTTGGGGAGGTGTCGGTGCTAGACAGGATCTCACACCAGTGTAGCTGGCCTCAAACTCAAAGTAATCCTCCTGCCTCAGCCTCTCTAGTGCCAGTATTACAGGCATGAGCCACCATGCCTGGCTCTCCCCCAGTTTTCATCTTTAAATAGCTCAAGCCTACAGAGTTATAAGAATAGTTCAGCCTTCTGGATTCTGAGACTGTATGCCACATCTCCCTTTGTCATCGCATCTCCTTTGGTGCAGAAATCCCACACGGCCTTGAGCTGACAAGGGCCCAGTAAGTACTCAACCACCAACACTCAGCGTCTCATGAAGTTTGCCTTGAACCTGTGATCCTCCTGACTGTGGCCCTAGAGAACCTGGGATGCCTGGCCTCTACCGCCAGTCCTAGCTGCTGTTTGTTGTTTTTTGTTTTTTTGTTTTTTTTTGACAGGGTTTCTCTGTGTAGCCTTGACTGTCCTGGAACTCACTCTGTAGACCAGGTTGGCCTGGAACTCATAGAGATCTGCCTGCCTCTGCCTCTGCCTCCTGAGTGCTAGGATCAAAGGTGTACACCACCACCACGCAATGGTGTTTTTTTTTTTTTAAATTATTCTGTGTGTGTGTGTGTGTGTGTGTGTGTGTGTGTGTGTGTGTATGAGAGAAGACCCTTTAGGAATAAATTTTCACTGGGTGGTGGTAGTGCACACCTTTAATCCCAGCACTGGGGAAACAGATCTCTGTGAGTTCAAAGCCAGCCTCGTCTACCGAGCAAATTCCAGGACAGGCTCCAAAACAATACAGAGAAACCCTGTCTTGAAAAACCAAAAAGAAAAGAAATGAGTTATTTCTTGTATTGCCCAGACTGGGTACAAATGACTCTCCTGTCTCAGCCTTCCAAATAGTTGGGACGAGTGCTGGCAAGATTTTCCTCAAAACCCTACACAATGTCCAAACCCTGACAGATTCAAACTATTTATTCTATGCTCACATTCCTCTGCCTGCCACCTCACGACTTACACAAAGCCTCATACCCTGAACTGGGTTTGCAATCTAGGCTCACACAGGAATTTACCTTCTCTTCTCTTTTTTATTCAAAACATTGACTTCTTGGAGGCGTCTGAATGTTTGACCAGGATAAGACATCACTGATTCTTTTCACCAGTGTGCTGGATGTCAAGATCACTGGGGGAATCTCCCTAAAACCTCTCTTCTCCTCACAGTTGGTGTGTGTGTGTGTGTACGTGTGTGTGTGCGCGCGCTCACGCATACATGAAGGCCACAAGAGAGAGTGTGGGGGTCGGGGTATGTATAGGAGAGTTTTAGGTTGGTGGTTTCAAGCCACCCAGCGTGGGTGCTGGGAACTGAACTGGGTTCCCCCAGAAGAGCAGTAAGTGCTCCTAACCCTGAGCTCTCAGCCCTCTACCGGCTCCTGGCAACTAACAAGGAGTCAGTGCCTCACACCCAATTTCCAGTCACCTAAGGGCTTCCATAAGCACCCATGGCTGTGCCTGAATCAGCCATTCCTGCCATGGCTGCAGAAGGCATAGGGATTCCCCTTTTCTTTGTCCTGGGCAGGAAAGGGAGGGTCAGGAGGGTCTTACGTAGCTCAAGAGGCCTCTAACTTACTATGTAGGTGAGGATGATCTTTAAACTGCATCGGTTTTCTTTTCCTTTTTGTTTTTATAGGTTTGTTTTATACCATACATAAGAGTGCTTTGCCTGTACACATAAACATGTGTACCGTGAGCATGCAGGGTCCACAGAGGCCAGAAGGGGGTGTCAGGTCCCTTGGAAATGGAGTTACAGGTGCTGGGAATCAAACCTGTGTCCTTTGGAAGAGTTGCTGAGCCAGTACCTGCAGCTTTAACACTGCAGCCCTGATGGCTTCCCCAGATGGATGACATCACTAGCCTGCTAACTGATCTCCCCAGCCCCTCACTGGTCAGCTGGGAGGGTGGTCAGAGAGACCCCTGATCTGGGACGACTCACACCACAGTCACTCAGAACCCTCCAGGGACTCTTCCTCACTCTGAGTAAGAACGGAAAGTCCCCACGGGAGCCTTGACCCCGCTGGTGCCTGGCCTGCAGTGCTAACAACCCTGCAGATCTTTCCTCCGTGGTCTCCCCTGACCTCGTCTCCAGCCTTGCAACTCTGTCCCCTTCCTGTCCCAAGCATCCCACGCTGATGCTACCACACAGTGAGCCCTACAAGGACTGGCATTTTTAGTCTACCAGATTCAAAGCCCTATCTCCACAGGTTCTCAGCTTTTGTGGCAAGTGCCTTTCCTCCGCAGAGCCATCTCGCCAGCTCAGGATCTGTACAGTATTTTGTGGGAATCAAGGTTCACTAGAGTCAGTACAGGTTAAGGGAAGTTTATTTAGGGAGATTACACTTACACAAGAGGCGGGTGACCTGACCACCGCAGGTTCCAGCCCCCAGGATCCACCCAGGCTGTTCCCTGTGACCCGACTAGAAGCAAGAAAGACCTGGGGTCCGGGACCCTCCATCACATCCTGTCCTCCCCTATGACCACGCCCAAGCGGGTGTGGTCAGTGCTACAGGTGTGGGCGGGGTGGATATCTCACTACCGTATAGTTATTAATTAGGCACTGGAGAGTGTTTGGCTGCAAGAGCCTGAACAGAGAAGTCCGTGACAGTTGGGAGAGCAGCGAGTGACTGACGTAGGTAGGAAGCAGCAGGGCAGGAGAGGCAGGGGAAGTCACAGCTCCTCTGCCAGGGACCACACTCCAGTCCTTTCCCCTCATCCTCACTTTACACATGAGGAGTGTGAAGCTCTGAAGAGTGGGGGAAATTGCCGAGGGCTACACACCCAGGAGAGCCAGGGCTTGCAGCCAGCGTATGCAATGCCAGACCTCAGATTACTCCTGTCCCTGCCATGGCTGGGTATCAGACAAAGGAGAGGTGGACCAGGAAGATGGATCCTGCAGCCTTTTTTCTTTTCTTTTCTTTTTTTTGTTTTTTTTTTTTTTGTTGTTTTTTTTTCGAGACAGGGGACAGGGTTTCTCTGTGGCTTTGGAGGCTGTCCTGGAACTAGCTCTTGTAGACCAGGCTGGTCTCGAACTCATAGAGATCCGCCTGCCTCTGCCTCCTGAGTGCTGAGACTAAAGGCGTGTGCCACCAATGCCCGACCTTGCAGCCTTGAGGGAGGAAGAAACCAATCTTAGTTTGATGCTTGCTGTTTGGGTTCTTGTGTCTGTTCCTCTGGACAGAAAGGACTGGGACATAGTCAGCAGGTGGCCCACTTGCCCCAGGGGAGATGACAGGAACTGGGCCCTGCACGCTTGCAGCAATGGACGTTATGAAGACCCAGATTCCTGTCAGTGGGTGGTCAGGGCTTAAAAATATTTCCAGTTCCGGTTTTAATCCACTGCTAATGAAGACAGGAAAACATGTACCTATAGCCATGAATCCCAGGGAATAAAGAGAATGACCTGGCTTTACTTAGTCAGGGGGGAAGACACCTGCTTCCCTTCAATCTCTTTTTCCAGGCATCCACCAGTCCATCAGCCTGGCCTGGGCTCCTGCCTTCACCCCGATGCTGACTAGGATAGCTTCAGACGGTCAATGGCAGGTGTCAGCTGGGTTCTGGCCTTGGTATGACTAAACTGTGTGTCCCAGAGAAGAGTTCCCAACTCAGGGCCACAACTGTGTTTTTAAATTAAGTCAATATAAAGATGTCAAATTCCGGCAGGGCAAAGTGACTCATGCCTTTATGCCCAGCACTCCAGAGGAAGAGTGGGAACCCTATGAATTCAAAACCACCCTGAAATAAATATACAGTGAATTCTAGAACAACCAGAGCTACACAGAGATACTCTCTCTGGGGGTGGGGGGAGCAGAGGAGGGAGTGCCAATTCATTCAGCTCCTGGTTGGGACTCCCAGTCCAGTCTGGAAACTTGCAAGGCTCTCTTACATGGCATCAGCTACTGCCTCCATCATGTCTCTGACCTATAGTATAGTCTCAGGGGACCCACTGGGCCAGATGCAGGAACTGAACCAGAGCTCCCACATAAATTGACGGTGCCATTCTGGAAGGGCCAGCAAAAGCTGCAAGTTCAGATCAGAGGTTGAGATTGGGCTGGCAAAGCCTCTTAGGTAGCCTTCCCCTTTCCTAATATCACCCCTATGTCAAGCCACAGGGTGTCCCCAGCAGGCTCCTTCCCAACGCTAGACTCTGACCCTTCTTCATAGACTCCCTCGACTTCCTTCTGTCCACCAAACCCACTTCTGTACGCAGCGGCACCCCACTCCGTGGGAGAAGGCTGGTACATCAGTGGGTAAGTTCCTCTGTGCCATGCAAATACAGAGAAGGACACGGGTACAGCTATCCCCCTCCACCTCACGGAGCACAGGAAAATGGGCTCAGCGTTCACACAAGGGCTGTGGCTAAAGTCAGGAGAAGCAGGGCCGGGTGGCTGAGGGTGTGGAGCAGAGGAAGGAAAGGGGGAGGGGTGGCTTGGGCCCTACAGGTGTGTCCGGAGGCAGCAAACACAAAAGGAATAGAACTCGAGGGGCATCTCTGCCCACCAGCTTCTTAACTGAAAGGTGGGGACCCCCCGAAGCTCAAGCCTCACCTCCATTCCCAGCTGTGTGCAGTTCAGACAGGGGTTCAGCCACCCTGGCCCTCTGGAGTGGAGGACAGAGAGGACCCAGCAGTTAGGTGGGCCCGCTAGGCTTTGACCCACCGACGTACCCCTACCTGGCTCTCACTGCTGCAGGTGTGACCCCCGACCCAGGGGGACTGGGAGTCTGGGGAGGGCAGGTCGGAGTCCAGCCTGGCTGTCGCTCGGCGCCCGGAGACGCCGGGTCCTGTCCCCATGGTGGCTGGAGGAAGCTGTGGTCTGCACTGCGCTCAGGACAAAGTGTGGACTCCCGCTTCCTGCCATTGTGCAGTGCCGCCCGGGGGGGGGGGGGGCTGGATGGGTGACACCCCGCAGAACCCCAGCCACTCCCAGAAAGAGCCACTCAGCCTCTAGTGCAGTTTGTAGACCCCGGCTTGGGGCTCTAGACACAGCACAAGAGGGGTGCAGTTGGTAAAGTTGGTTTACGGGCCAACTCCCTTAAGATCCTAAGATGCTGCTTGTCCGTCCTGCCTGGGGTAACTTTCTTTGCTGGGACTCCAGCACCCTGTTGCATCCTGTGTTGAATCCCATGCCAGCCTCAGTCAAGGCCCTAGGGACCCCTCCCCCCACTACCAAGCAAGAGCCTGGGGTTCCCTGCCCCCGAGGCAGAGGTCAGGGCTGCCAAGGAACACATGACCTGGGAGAAAAACAGGAGGGCGGGGAGGGCTAGTGGGAAAGAATGGAGGAGCTGGGCAATCCCCAGCTGTCCCCCCCCTCCCCCCCCAGCTGAGCCAGGGAAAGCCCTAGGCGGGAAGTCACTGCCACCTGATGGGGTGAAGCTGTCTCCACTCTGGTTACTAAGGGTTTCTAGACTCATTTCTAGACTCATGGGGGGGGGGCTGCCACTATTTTTTGTTTGTTGGTTTGGATTTTCGAGACAGGGTTTCCCTATGTAAAAGCCTGGGACTCGCTTTGTAGACCAGCTGTACTGAACTCAGGGATTCACCTGCCTCTGCCTGGGTGCTGGGAGTAAAAGCATCCTCCAATACCGCTGGGCGGTGCAGGAGGTGGGGGGAAGACACACAGCCACTATTACCCCTTCCATCACCTAGGGGTAAAGCAGACTTAGGAGAAATCTGATTACCACTGTGAGCATTATTCTTGGTTGTCAACCTGACCACATCTGGAATGAACTACCATCCAGAAATGGAGGGCACTCCGGTGAGGTTATTTTTTGCTTGGTCTGAAGTAGGTGGGTCCACTTCCAGTCCAGACCTTTGAGGCCGGAAGCCACACCTGTAATATGGGCCGTGTTCTGCTTGAAGCACACATAAGGACACGGAAGAGGAGTTCTTTGCCTGCTTGCTAGCACATTCATTCCCTAGAGCCTACTTCTTCAGGATTCCAGAGTCTACTGAAGACCAGCTGAGACGTCCAGTCTTGTAGACTGAACAACTTCGTGTTTCTGGGACTTTCCATTCATAGCCCACCATGGCTGGATTCTAGTAAATACCCCTTTTAAATACATAAAGAAAAAAGAGATTCATTCCATAAATTCTGCTACTCTAGAGAACTACACCTGGTTTACACCATTTGGGGACTGAGTACCAGGAGAGACTCTACCCAGGAGCTACATCCAAGCCTTGTTTTGTCAACTGAGTACTGTCTGGAGATAGCGTCTCACTCTGTAGCCAAGGCTAGCCTTGAATTTGAGGCAACCCTCCTGACTCAACCTCTTGTCTTTTTTATCTTATGTGCAATGGTATGAAGGTGTCAGATCCCTTGGAACTGGAGTTACAGACAGTTATGAGCTGCCATGTAGGTGCTGAAAATTGAACCCAGGTCCTCTGGAAGGGCAGCCAGGGCTCTTAACCACTGAGCCATCTCTCCAGCCCCCTACGGTGGCAACTTCTTAAGTGTTGGGATTACAGGAGTGAGCCACTGTGCCTGGCCTAAACACAGACCTCTGACTCAGGTTGTAGAATGGTCTCTGTGGGCATTCCTCAGTACCCTGTGAGGAGTGTACACTGTCATTGGCACACTTACCCTCTAGACAACCCCTGCATCTGGCACCATGGAGAAAAGGAGAAAGCAGAGACTTCTGGGATTTTTCAGGGCAGTAATTAAGCTTAGACTCCAAGGGCTATCTTCATCCCAAAGGCCACTCACCATCTACAATACAAGTAACTCCCTTGAAACCTAAAACTTGTCATCTTCTTTTCTAAAACAATCCCACCATAGACTGGTTCCCTCTTCATCTCCTAGGTGGTCTCATGTAATCGTTTGTCCTCTGGATTTCTGGCTGATAGCCCTCAGAGCCCTCATCCCCTCATGCTCTGTCCAGAACTCTATGTGCTCAACCTTCAAATGGTTGGCACTGGGCCCCAGTCCTACCGCCCCAAAGGACTGTCCAAATGACCCCCCAGTCTCTTTCTGAGTCCCTCAGGTCAAATTAATTCCTTCTTAGCGGTCTTATCACATGACACTATTTTGAGTCTTTGTTCTCCATCAGTCCTCCCTGCCAGAGGCAGGCCAGTGGCCTTGGTTCACTCTGTGTCCCTAGCCTTCAGGATGGTCCCGGCACACAACCACAAGCAAGAGCAATGAGTGGCCAAAGGCAAAGGAAGGGTCTTCAGCTATCGAAGACCTTGGGGCACAGAAGTGCTCAGGGAGGTTATCCCACCTGTGGCCACGGGTCAGTGGGGCCTTCCCACTGCTTGACGGAAGGGTTTCCCCCTCTTCCTGGAAACTGTGTGACCTGGGCCTGCTGGCCCCAGAGAAGTGAACTTCCATTCAGAGGTCTTGCCCCCAGTCCTCTGCCTCTGCCCCACAGTCAGACAGCTACTGCCTTCCAGTGAGTGCTCCCAACTTCCTGTCCCGGGAATCTGAGCAACAAATCCCGCTCAGAGAGGCCGAGAAGGAGACAAAGGTTGCGCCAAGGTTGCAGAAGACAAGTTGGCAAATGTACACCTGTACTTGGAACCACTGCCCATGGCTCAGTCACAGGGTGGGGCTGCAGCATGCACACAGGCTAAGCAGTGGTCTGGACAACACAGTCTTGAAGACTATCCTTCTCGCGGAGAAAGTAGAGCTCAAAGACAGCCTGAAGGGAATCCCGCTGGTGTGGGGTGCCTGAGTCCCAGCAAGTAAAGAACACTGGAGCCAAGACATTTCACCTAAAAAGGACTTCCGAGTCACTGGGCTCTGGTCATGCTATGTCTTGGCTATTCTAGCAGGGGTGAAGGCTGCCGCTGAGGAGACCAGGGCCAGAATGTAGGGTCAAGTCAGTGACAGAGTGGAGGAGAGGAAAGAGCCCAAGCAGGGGAAAGACCTTCCACCTAATGGACAGCCAGGAGCTAAGGGGCAGACCTGAGGTCCTGGCCTCTGACTCCCTGGGGAGGGGGGCCCCTTTCTAGCCCAGCCTGGCTCCAGGGTGTGAGTCAGGGCTGCCTTGTTGAAACTGATACCCAGAAACCAGATGCAGAGGCTGATGAATAATGGAGCCTCTGAGGCACCCCCAATCAGGCTCTTTCCTCCCTAGGACATTTTCCCCAATCCCAGAGGATTCCGTGGCCATCCATGCTCCACAGAGGGCCAGCCTGACGGAAGAGAGGTTCTGGGTCCAGTGGGAGCTATAGACATGGGGCAGGACCCAGAGTCAGCTCAGTGCTTGGCACACAGCGGACGGCCCCGAGACAGCAGCTGGGCTTCTTGTTTGAAAAGCACACTTGCCCTAGGGTTCTCTAGCAGGGCTGGGCTCCCCTGAGAGATGGCCCAGGGCTCTACCCGCCACCTCAGATATCCAAGGGTGGAGCCTGCATGCGTGGGCAGGCCAGCCAGGGTGTGGTGGCTCTGCCAGGCAGCTCTTACAGCAGGCGGTTCACAGGCCTCCTCCTTTCCCAAAGCCTAGGCCTCACCCTTTTGTCCTGTGGGTCTCCAGGCCTGCTTGGAGGCACCGCCTGACCTAAGACAGATGACGACAGGACTCAGCACAGGCCCCTTCCTCTTGAGGGTCCTGGTTTGACTGCAGTCTGTGAATCTTACCCCCTAAAGCAGCGCCTGGACTCAGGATACCTGCCTCACCAGTGGCACCCGGGGAAGGTTCATGGGGAAGGAGTCTGAAGAGGTTTGTGCCCACCTGCCCCTGCTCTCCCCCACTGGCAGCAATCTCCTCACCTGTGTGAAGGCGGCGCTGGCCATCACTAGAATGTGCCATCTCAGGAGAGGGATTGTGTCCTAGTGGGCACTGGACTTTGATGTGGGGCCCAGGAACAGCAAACACCCAAGAGCAAGGTCACCGAGGAAGGTCACTGGGCATTTGCAGGGCCTAGGGGCCTCTTTGGCTTCTATCTCCCTATCTTCCACCAAGATTTGCCAGGGCCTCTCATTGGTTCATCCAGTCCTCCCTTTCCAAGGCAGCCTGGGGCACTTGCACCCCCTGCTGGCCCCCAAGGACCTTTCCATTTGAGACCACTTGGGACTCCTAAAGGGGACAGGGTTGGAACAGTCTCCTAAGTACCCCACAGTCCTAGGCCCCTGCAGAGCCTCCCCTGAATCCCCACTCTCACTAGCCATGGTCCCCACCCCACGGCCACAGGAGTAATGTCTGAACACATTCCATCATTAAATAAGTGGAGCTAGCGTCAACAGGAGCCCTGGATAAGGAACTGCAGGCATTACTAAGAATCTCCTTAACTTGGACCACTTGGCAGTCCTCACTATAATGAGTCTCACCTAGGGACATCGTCTCCTCCTTACAGCCCAGACTCGAGCTACACATGCCAAACCCAGAGGTGCAGAGCAATGGGAACAGCAGATACAGGCACTGACTCAAGTGTGGGGGTACTGCCACCCACCACCCATTGGGCTGAGGAATAAGGTGTCACAGGGAAGTCCTGCTCATGAACCAGAAGGTGGCAGGATGCCAGGTGGTGGCTTTGAGGGATAAGACAGGCTCTTGGCTATCGAAGTGAAGAATGGGCTTCACTGTTTGTGACAGGCTGGCAATCCACCAATCTATAGCACATTCAAAGTCCCTGGTCATTCACCTGGGATTCAAGACAGACCCAAAGGAGAGGAGACGCTGCCACAGGAGACTGTCCTGGATGGAGGAGCAAGCAGCGGACAAAGCTGAAGCACCCGCTGCCTGAGCCTGTGGGGACATTGCCTCAAACCAGGCTGACTTCTAGTTTTCTGAACAGGGTGTCCTAGAAACAGCCTACCTTTCTCTGGGTCCCTTTGAAAAAATAAAGATGTATTTCTTTTTATTTGACACATGTGAGTATTTTGCCTGTATATGCGCAGTGCCCACAGAGGCCAGAAGAGGGCGTCAGATCCCTTGGAACAGGGATCACAGACAGTTGTGAGCTGCCACATGGGTGCTGGGAACTGAACCCAGGTCCTCTGCGAGAGAAGTCAGCAAGAGAAGCCAGTGCTCTAAATCACTGAGCCATGTCTCCAGGCAGCTTCCCCCTTTCTGAGAGGGTTGTGTTCCACAACCCTTGCTGGCCTGGAACTCTATGTAGACTAGGCAGCTTGGAACTCCGAGTTCTCCTTAGTATTCTTTAGGTTCTTCTTTCTTTCTTTCTTGTTTATTTATTTATTTATTATATGTAAATGAGCACTCCATTCCCATGTTCTCCTTTATTTCAGAACAGGGCACCAGATCCCGCTACAGATGGTTGTGAGCCACCATGTGGTTTCTGGGAATTGAACTCAGGACCTCTGGAAGAGCACTGAGTGTTCTTAACCACTGAGCCATCTTTCCAGCCCATTCTTTAGGTTTTTCAAGACAGGGTTTCTCTGTAGCTTTGGAGCCTGCCCTGGAACTCACTGTGTAGACCAAGCTGGGCTCCAACTGGTAGAAACCCCCGCCACCTCTGCCTCCAGAGTGCTGGGATTAAAGGCGCTCACCACGTTTGCCCGGCTCGCCTTAGTATTCTGAATGCTAGAATGAAAGGCATGGGCCATCACGCCTGGTGTATTGCTTTGTCTTTCTGCTTTTTGTGTGTGAATGTTTTATCAGCACATACACATGTGCACCAGGTATGTGCCTGGTGTCAGAGAAGGTCAGAAAAGGGTGTTAGCCACCATGTAGGTGCTGGGAATGAAACTCTAGTCCTCGGCAAGAGCAGCCGGCGCTGTAAACCCTGAGCCATCTCTCCAGCCTGCTCCTCTGTGGTTTTTTATTTTTTAAGATTTATTTTTTTTATGTACATTGGTGTTTTACCTGCATGTGTCTGTGTGAGGGTGCCAGGTCCTCTGGAATTGGAGTTACAGACAGTTGTGAGCTGTCATGCAGGGAATTGAACCCAGGTCCTCTGAAAGAGCAGTCACTGCTCTTACCCGCTGAGCCATCTCTCCAGCAGCCCCCTCCTTTTTCTTTTTTAAATAAAAGGTCTTGCTATGTAACCATCCTAGGCCAGCCTCAAACTCACAATAATCCTCCTGCCCCAATCTCTCTTTTGAGTGCTATAATTACAGATATGTACTGTGATGCCTGGCTGGGCCCCTTTTCCGTTGACCCATGCCTGTCACCCTTTGGTGGTTTGTAACTCTCATCCCTCAGCAACCTGTAACCACACTCAGAACTGTGGGGTAGGGAGACACAGTGGTTCGAACAACCCGACCTTCCTTCCCTTACCCCAGAAGGGTAGAGCTGCGGCTCCGGCTCCACGCACTGGCTCTGTGGAGCTGGGCCCTACCAGGCAGCTCCTCTCCTCTGGTCTTACTTGCTAGGCAGGTGCCCCGAGTTTTCAACTGCCCCCCCCCAGATTATTTATCCATAGCCTAGGGCTTGGCTACCGATCGGCTCTGGTCCTGCTCTTCAGCTAACATCTGCTTATAGCTGCCCAGCCTCTAAAGGGACCATCACTTCCAAAGACCCTCAAACCAGGCCATTCCCAAGGGTACCCCAGAGAACTGTCCAGAAAACAGTCCAGTTCTGTCACCTTGCTCATGGCATCCTACCTACCCTGGCTCAGGGACATCAGGGGTGCAGCGCTCCCTCAGGCCCTAGTACACTGTTCTTCATCTGGACACAACCCCGGACTCCTCCTCTCCCAACTCCACACCACTGAGAGAACTCTGGGATTACCACATCCGTACCCCCTCCATCATCCCTACGGATCCCCATCTGCTCAAGGATGGGGGGGTCTCATGACTGGACAGTGGAGGAACAGCTCCTAATGTTGAAAACGTGTCTATATGGAATCAAATCTTGCCTCCTTATCCAGGCCCTTGAGAGCAAAGCAGAGAGCATCACCTCTCTCTCTGGAGCTGCTTGGGAATGGGACCCTGAGAACAGGAAGTCCTGACGGAGGCTCAGGCCCTGCCTTGGCAAGTCATCAGCAAAGCATGTAAGTCACTCCATGGAAATGGAAGTGCCTCTAACACCCAGGTGGGCTGCTGGCAGGAGGTGCGCACGCCTGTACTGAGGCTAGCACGGTATTTCCCAGCATCAGCCCTCTGACATGCCCCCTTATGACCAAAGGTGTGGAGCAGACTTTGACCAGAATGTCTGCCATAAGGAGGCTCAGCAGAGAGCAGGGGGTCAGTCATTGTCCTGTGGCTACTTTGTGGGAGGGCTAAGGACACCCATGACGCTCACCTGCCTGAGTCACTCCCCTCCCTTCTCTCCCAGTGTGCAATGTGCATTTGTTGAGCAGAGTCTCACTCTCAGAGAGAGACAAGAGGGCACACCCAGAGCCCCGGAGAGAGGCCTGATTATTCCCCACACACTATAGCTGAAGTCCGTGATTACATCTGGAATTCCCAAACACTGTGACATGCTGGGCACTGTACTAAGCACTCTTCACAGAGGCTTCTTTGAGAGAGCTGCAGTGACCTGCACAGAACCAGACCACTAACTGCAAAGAAACCCTGGAACACAACGGCATGAGCTACTCATACCGGACAGGGAGCAGGGACACCACGTGTCTTAGGGGTCTTCATGGCACAGAGCCCTGACACACAGGACACATGGAGTGTTCCACCTTCCTTCTCTTCAGGGTCTGTCCTCTACTGACTCATAACCCCCAGCACCCCTCCCCTGCTCACTCTGCTCTCCATCTCCACACCTCCTATTCCTTCAGAATGTCCACCATGGTCACCCCAACCCTAGTGAGTTACAGAGGCAGAAGGTAGGGGTGAGGCAGATCTCAGAAGTCCTAGCACTCAAACCCCTTGGTGGAATCAGGTGCAGCCCTGTCTGCAGATTGCCTCTCCTGCTATCGGCTCCTGGTGCAGCTGGGGATTAAGAAGAGACCCTGTCTTCAGAGAGCCTCACCCCAGGGCAAGCTCCACGGGATATGTGTTGTGAGGTAGGCAGGTTCCTCTGCCTCTCTGAGCCTGAGTTTCCCCATGGCACCTAACCACAGACGTTAAGTCAAGGCATCAGCAACGACCTTTGCCACTCTCTCCACAAACGCACTGTCCCTCTCCTCCCTGCTCCCGAATTCTTGCTAGCTCATCCGTTCCCTGGTCCACTCTTACTTTCTTCCTGTTACCACTCCTTCAGGGCATCCCCCTTGGCGGAGATGGTCCCATGGCTACAGAGGAGCTGACCAGGGCAGAGCTGAAGGCTACAGAGGGCCAGCTGCTGAGACCAGCCCTCTTCTCATGCCACGCAGGGCCCTGGGATGGGTGGGACAGTATGTCGTCCCTGTCACCCCTTCAGGTCAGACAGACGCTCCAGGCTCCCAGCAGATGTGTTGAGGGAGCAGAGGCCAGCTTGCTTGCCAATCTGGGGAAGAGGCAGCCAGCCAACACCAGAGCCCAATGCCAGGCACCACCCGTGCCAGCAGATTGTATCTGACATCATTGCCGCCCCCTTGCCTGGTGACCACGGCAACTGGAAGCCGCCCCCTCCTCTGCCCACCCCAGAACAGTCCTCATGTTCCTTCTGACCACGGGCCTCCTGTGCCGGATGAATGGGGGGGAGGATTTTAGATCTCCCACAGCTGGCAGGGCCAAGCTGCATAACAGTTAGTGACGTAGGCTCTGGCTTTGCACACCTGAATCTGAGGTTTAGATCCCCAGTCTACCACTTGCTGGCCACGTATCCATAGGTCCCCTCTCTGGGCCTCAGTTTCTCCACCTATAGGTGGAGGGAATGAGGCCAGGACCTCCCAAGAAGGGAGGGTCAAGCTGATACAGCACCCGATGGCTCTACTGTCACACAACTGAGTGTCTGAGGGAGCTGCCTCTTATGAACTGTGGGCCTTGTCCAAGTCACACAACCTCCCTGAACCTCGGTATCTTCATCTGGAAAGACGGGTGACAATACCATCCCAGCTGAACTGCCACAGCCGTGGGTTAGGCACAGAGCCCAGTGCGTCACAGGCAGAGGTACCAGAGATAGTCTTGCTGTTACCTCTCTCCCTTCTCTTCAGTGTCTCCGGATTCCTCAAAATCTAAGGCCACTTGCCCCTTTCTCCCTCCCTTTGCCATCTCCACAGCCATGGCTGTGCTCAAGCCCCACAGTATTCCCAGAACTATGCCCAGGTCTGAAGAGTGGCCAGGGAACCAACCAAACCATGGGGCCCACTTCCCCTCCCAAGCCTCTGCTTCCTCATCCATGACATGGAGCTCTGGCTCCCCACGTCTCAGGCAGTGGCAAGGACACCAGGGGGCTGTCCCTTGTTTTGACAGACCCCCACTCCACTGTTCCTGAGACATGAACACCCTCTTGCCTCCTAAACCTGCCACCCTGAATCCAGAGGGTACCGCTAGGCCCTGGCAAGGACTCCATGGATGTCCTGAGTAGGGAGAACTTGTCCTCTATGCCACAAGCTGTCCAGTCCCCTACCTTGGTAGCACGGCCCTTGTCCATGCAGGCTGGGTTCTGGCAGCAAAGTCCCTTCTCCTCTGCTGGGCTCTGGTCTTCTGTGGAGAAGCAGAGGGCATCAGTTCATGGGGGTTGGGGAGGGGTTAGGCGCACACTCCCCTGGGCCCTTGTGGCCTGCAGGCCAGGGGACTGGTAGGGCGGACTGTTCAATCCTGCCTTCAAAGGAAGTCAGTGTCCTTTTCTCTTTTAAATGCCAACTTATCTGCAGGGGAATCTGTTTGCAGAGCCCTTTTCTATGCAGTTCCCCAGGGAAATTGTCCAGATTCCAGGGGGGGAGTCTTTGGGAATCAGCTACTCCCTCCCTCAGCCCCACTAGTGGGAGGGGGTGGCTCGGTGACCTCCTGGGGCCCCAGACTTTCTAGGCAATCCGAGGCAGGGCCGCTGGGAGGGAGGAGGGGGACTCCAAGGGTCCAGGATGCCCTTCCTAGCCCTGTTCTCCAACTCAGACCCTTTGAAGCTAGACATTCCCTTCCCGAGGCCCGGGACGACCTCTGTTCCCCGCTGTCCATCTCTGACCGTGAGTTTGGCCCCCTCCAGGCTGATGCCTTTTCTTCCCGGAGGCTTGGGCGCCGCAGCGAGGGGGCAGGGGCGAGAGCAGGGCAGCTGCAGCCAGCCCCGGGTGCAGAGGCCGGCGTCCACCCGGCTCCAGCAAGGCCCTCCCCGGGGCAGGCCCGGCCCCCACCCCGCGCGGCGCCCTCCGAGCCACCCGGGCGGCCACCCGGCCTGCAGGGCGGGAGCAGACGTCCGCGGGGCCGCACTCACCCATGGCGCCGAGCCGCCAGGAGCCGGGCGCGGGAGACCGGGAGCCCGGGAACCGAGCGCGGGAGCGGTGAACCGAGCGAGCGAGCGAGCGAGCGCCGCGGACGCCTGGCGCGCGAGGCGGGGCGGGGCGGGGCAGGTGGCGGTGGGCGGAGCGCGGGGCGGCCCGCGGGGGGCGGGAGCCGGCGGCCCCCGAAGGCGCCTGCCCGCGAGACGGGGGTGTGTCCCAGGTGGGGTCCCACCGGGGCCTGCGCCCCGCCCCGCCCCGCCCCCCCGCCCCGCCCCCGTGCCGCTGCGGTGGTGGCCCCGCGGCCCGCGGCCCCTGCCCCGCTGCCCCGCTGGCCCACCGTGGGCCGCACGGAGGCGGCGGCGGCGACTGCTCAGGCCGGAAGTGCCTCTAAGGAGAAGGCGCCTCCTGCACCCAGACACGCGGGTGGGCGACACACGGGTACCCCCTGAGCTCCGTGCCGCGCCCCCACTCATCCCAGGGTTTGAGGACGCGGTGGAGGTGGGCGGGCCAGGGGCTGGTGGACTCCTTGAATGGCTTCTGCTGTGGTTTTAGTATTCCCAGTTTAGCAAACGCACTAAACTTAACTTTTGCAAAACTACCAGCATCCAGGCCAGGCAGCCCAGCACCCAGAGACCCCCACCCCAGCCCCGCAGCCAGGCAGGCCCCACGAGCTGGGTTTCCTCAGGAGCGCTGCTGCCCTGGCTAATACGTTCTGGGAAATTTCCCTTAATCATTTATAGAAGCAGGATTATCAATAGGTGGATGGTAGTTTATTGTTGTGGGTTTGTTTGTTTCTGAGTCAGGGACTCACTGTAGTGCAGGCTAACCTCGAACTCACTCACAGAGATCCACCTGCCTCTATCTCAGGAGTGCTGGGATTAAAGGCGTGCACCCACACCCCCCCCCCCCGCAAGGACAGTGTTTTAAATCCTTGTGTAAGAGGCCACCCGCCCGTAAAACGGCTCAGGATAAAGGTTTTTCCTGCTGGTCTGACATCCTGACCCCAAACCCGAGGTGGAAGGAGAAATTCAACTGCCCTCTGGCCTCTCTGCACGCATGTTTTGGCATATCTGTGAGCTCATGCTACACACACACACACACACATTAAAATATTTGGAGGCTGGAGAGATGGCTCAGAGATTAAGAGCAGCATTGGCTGCTTTTCCAGAGGATCCAGGTTCAATTTTTAGCAACCACATGGCAGGGCTCACAACCATCTAGAACTCCAGTTCCAGAGGATATGTCTGCCTCTTTTGGCCTCTTAGGACACCAGACACACATATGGTGCACATACATGCAGACAAACACACATAAAACAGAAATTTTTTAACGAAATAGCCTTGGATTCCACTGAGGACGAGGTGTTGCTGTGCCAGCCTCTAGACCCTCCTTGTCCATGGGTGCCTGCAGGCTCGGTGCTGCCAAGAGCTAGGTATACAAGAATGAACTCTTCAAAGGTGAAGAGCAGAATGCTTGATATGGACACTGTCTCTGAGAACCCAGTCAGTCTCTGTTAGCTGAGTAGAAGGGTCAGGAGTTTGCTGAAGGTTCTATCCAGCAAATAAGGGTCAAACCCTGGGCTGGGTATAAAGGACACAGTGGTGACCCTGATAAACCTTGGGGACAGCAACAAGGCCCCATGTGGTAAAGAGAGGGCCCCAGGCAAAGGGCTGTGGTGGAGGGTATCTGAGCTAAGGTCCCGAGGTCTGGACTGAGAGGAGAACTATGGCAGCACCCCTCAGCCTTCTCTGCTGGGCAGCTATTTTCTAGTAAGACATGGAGACCATTCCTGCACTTAGAGCCTCCTGACTCACATTCTCTGGTGCAGCCACACCGGCCACAGCACTGACCTTAGGATGTCTAGCAGGACAGGCTGCCTGTCTTGGCACACAGGTGGGACTGACCCTTAGAAGACCCTAACTAGGCTACCTGGGTCACCAGTCCTGCTGGCCCTAGCAGCCTTGCCTGACAGGAGGTAGCTGACTCGAATGTTAGGACTCTTGTCCGCACAACTACAGCAGCCTTGGCGGTGGGAGTGGGTGTTCTGTGCATCCCACCCATGGTGTTTGCTCCTGGGAGATTCCAGGCCTCTGGGTTCTCAAAATAGCAGTCAGGTTCTAGCACCCTTTGGCTCTAAGACCCCAGAGTTCTGACTTCTTATTCATTCTCCCCACTGCCTCTCTCTCCGAGGTTTTATATAGCCCAGCCTTGAACTCATGAAATGGCTGAAGATGATCTTTAATTTCTTTCTTTTTCTTAAGATGTATTTATTTATTTATTGTGTAGATGGTATTTTGTCTGCATGCATCCCTGTAGGCCAGAAAAGGGTGCCTGACCCCATTACAAATGGATATGAGCCACCATGTGATCGCTGGGAATTGAACTCAGGACCTCTGGAAGAGCAGCCAGTGCTCTTCACTTCTGAGCCATCTCTCCAGCCCCTCTTTCTTCCTCCCTCCCTTCCTCCTTCCCTCCCTCTCTCTCCCTTTCTTCCTTCCTTCCTTCCTTCCTTTCTTTCCCTCTCTCTTTCTTGTTTTTCAAGACAGGGTTTCTCTGGAGCCTGGCCTAGAACTCACTCTGTAGACCAGGCTGGCCTTGAACTCACAGAGATCCTCCTGCCTCTGCCTCCTGAGTGCTGGGATTAAAGGCGTGTGCCACCATACCACCACCCAGCAACCTTGGATTTCTTTCCTTTTTTATTTTATTTTATTTTATTTTATTTTATTTTATTTTATTCAGTCTTCTTGATTCCTCGTGTTCTCCTCCCTGCCCCAACCTTGGATTTCTGATTATCCAGCTTCCTCATCCTAGGTGCTGAGATTACAGATGTTCACCTCCATGTCGTTTATCTGGCTTCTTACTCAGATCACTCAGGGTCATTCCTCTGCCACCGGAAACCATGCGCCTTACTTAGAGCCCTTTAGGTTCTGCTACACCTGTTCCAGGACAAGTGGCAAGAGTCCAGATGGCCTGTGGTGGCCACAGCCTGAGTCTAGACGTTTGTCAGAGTTAGCGCTTTCCCCCTTTGCTTCTGGTGCTATGACCTATGGTCCTCTGCCCCCTGGGCTCATGTTCAAAGCACAAGTCTCATGAGAGCAGGACTTCAGCATGTCCCTGGGCTGAGAAAGCAGGCAAATAGACAAACAACCCCCAACCCTGTCCCAGGGCAAGCATGACCTCCCTTCCAGGCAATCTGTTGTCCCTACAACCTAGGAAGAAAGGGTGGGCCTGGAGGGTGACATGAAGGGGCCACATCTTTCTCATTCCCTGGATATGCTGATTGGGCTACCTAGCCTAGCTCAGCCAATCAGATTTGCTCTCACGGGTGTTTGAATTGGGTCCTGAGGGCATGGAGAGTCACTCTGAGAGGACAGGAAACCTCAAGATTGTTGGGAAGCAAGGAGAAGGGGACTTTCAAAAGAAACTAGTCAGTGGAAAGACCCTGGGGCAGAGAGGACAAGGAGGGCCTGATTCTGCTACCTGCCCTTGGCTTAACCAGGGCTCCTTTCCTCCCTTCCTGTCTGCTCCTGTACCTCAGCCAAGCCCCAGGCAGACCTAGAACTCTGAATTTCCCTTCCTCTACCCCCAACCCCATACTAGAGACTCATCCCTGAGTCTGAACTGACCCAGCTGGCCTCCTCCTGCCAGGAAACGAGCCCCCTTGCACCTCACCCCCTGCGTTGTTAGTCACCGAACGCCCAGCCTTGGCTCGCCCCACCCCCAGCATGTTCTCTACCAGAACTAGGCAGAAGCTGCCCCGCAGACCTGTTTTGTTTGGCTGAGTACTGTGTTTCAAAAGAATCTCAGTTGGTTGCCAACTTTGAAAAGTCAGTAGATTTTACATAAAAAATCCAGATTGTTGGCTCCTCTTGACACACCAGAGGAGATTGGCAGCTCTGGATCCATATTCCGGAATGTTCCAGTTCTCAAATTGTGTCTGTCTCAGATCGGCTCAAACTGCCCCATCCACAGTCCTTGCTACGCCCTTCCTGGGCTATTCAGGTCCTTCCCAGGGTTCCCTCTCCAGCTCTGACCACCAGGGTCTTGCCCTTTCTTCTTGGCTCAGGAATGCTGTTTTCTGCCTAGTTGCAACACATCTTGACCCAGGTGGATCTCCTTGCTCGACTCCGCCCGCCCCCCAACCCTCCTGCCCTGTCCTGGGCTGCGCCTTTGAAGCCACCTATTATTTTCTCCCTATCCTCTCCAGACAGCTTCCAGAACAGCCATCACATGTTGAACACCTGTAGGGAGTCTGTCTGCTCCCTTAAAGGTTTGTTTCATTGCACCAGTCAAATCTATGTGGTGGGAGCCTCTGGCCCCTGCAGTGAGGGGGCCCTCAAGGGGAGGCCAGTTCAACACTCAGGTGTGCTGTGTATATAAAACCCAAACCAGATCTCTCAAGAAATAGTTTATTTTGTATGTATGTATGTATGTATGTATGTATGTATGTATGTATATGTTTGTGCATGTTTCTGCACACCTGGGCAGGCACCTGTGGAGGCCAGAAGAGGGTGTGAGCCTGCTAGCTTGGTTGCTGGGTCTGAACTCAGATTCTCTGCAAGACCAGCAAGTGCTCTTTACCACTGATACAACTATCTCTCCAGTCCCTTAGACCAGACCTTGAAGAATGTAAAATATTTCAATGATGTTTTGTTTGTTTGGTTTGGCTTTTTGTTTTTTGAGACAGGGTCTCTATCTAGCTCCAGCTATCCTGAAACTCCACTATGCCTAGCTAAAACAATGTCTTTCTAGAAAAAGATGTTAGCCAGGCAGTGGTGGCACACGCCTTTAATTCCGGCACTTGGGAGGCAGACAGGTGGATCTCTGTGAGTTTGAGGCCAGCCTGGTCTACAGAACCAGTTCCAGAACAGCCAGGGCTACACAAAGAAATCCTGTTTTGAGAAAAAAAAAAAAAAAAAGTTAAAGATGAGGAGAGATGGCTCAGGCAGTAGCACAATGCTTGCAGAGCAAGCATAAAGACCTGAGTTCAGAGCCCAGAATCCATGTAAAAAGCCAGTCCGCATCTGTAGGCCCAGCCCCCGGAAGGTGGAGGCAGCTAGATCCCTGCAGTGAGAGACCCTGTCTCAGACACAGACCTTTAATCCCAACAACTCAGGAGACAGAGGCAAGAGGACCCTGGGAGTCTGAAGCCAGCTTGGTCTACATAGGAAGTTCCAGGACAGTCAGAGCTACATAATAGAGAGATCCTGTCTCAAATACAATAATAATAAATAATAATATAGATTGAAGAAGACACCCTACATTAACCTGACCTTAACATACAATCATGTGCATATACCATGCACAAAAGAAGTTAAGAAAGGGGGTGGAGAGAGAGAGAGAGACGGGTCAGAGTCAGTGATTTAAAGCACTGGCTGCTATTCCAGAAGGCCTGGGTTCATTCCTAGGACCCACATGGTGGCTTCCAACAGTCTGTTATCTCCAGTTCCAGGGACTCTGATGCCCTCTTCTGACCTCTGCAGGCACCAAACACAAAAGTAGTACACAGACATGTATGAAGGCAAATCACCCAGATACATAAAATAAAAGATAATTAATTTAAAAATTAAGCTGAAAATAAAAAATAAAATACCAGTAATGACTGTTCAAAAACATGAAGAAAATAGAATGAAGTCAGGCATGGTGGCACAGGCCTTTAATCCCAGAACTTGGAGGCAGAGGCAGACAGTCTCCAATTTCAAAGCCAGTCTGGTCTACAAAGTTCTATTGGGTAGAATTGTTTTTAAACACTTTCGAGAGGAAGTATGACTATTGCCTCCATTTATATATGAGGAAACTGAGTCATTCCAGACAAACAAACTCCCCGAAGGTTACAAAGGCATTCATTGACGAGGTTGGGACCAGAGTATGATTCTATAGGGCTCCAAGTCTGTGTCCCTACCATCAGTTACAGGGCCACTGTAGTGCCTGGCACAATTAGGTGATAAATAAAAATAAATGATCCTTCCAGCATTAAACGGGTGTCTTCCTTCTTTCCCTGTGGGCCTGGGGCTAACACAAACGCACCTGTTCTCAGATTCTCCAGCAGAGTCCTCATCTAGGGGCTGACACACAGATGAGCCTTCTGTCCACTACCTCTCAGCCGCAGGCCGGATCACCAAAAGGCTGCCCCTCCCAGGAAACAGCTGTGGCCTTGTATGCCCCCTCCCACGCTGGTTCCAGCCCTCCCGGGAGCCTGCCCATACTTGAGCAACGGTGCCTGTCCTTAAAGGGATGTAGCAACCCCCATCCCCAGTGTACACAAAACCTGTCTCAGCATAGGTGGGATCCAGGGCCGTGCCCTGGACCAGTAACTGCTGGTCCTGATGTTTACCACTCCCTCTAGTAGACCCCAGTCAGGGCATCCCAGACAACCTAAGGAAGAAATGAACAGGCCTGGAGTGCAGCTCAGTTGGCAGAGTGCTAACCCAGCAGGCAGGCAGGGAGTCCTGGGTATGGTAGCGAATGCATGCCTAACCCAGAAGTTCAAAGGTGGAGGGAGGGCATCAGTGTCACCCTCAGCTACAAAAGGAGCTCAGGGCCATGCTGCTTGGCTTCTGTCAAGTTGACACAGACTGAGATGGAACTGGGAAGTGGGAATCTCAGCAGAGGAACCGCCTCCATCAGATTGATCTGCAGGCAAGTCTGTAGGATGTTTTTCTTTTTTCGGTTTTTTGTTTTTTGAAACAGGGTTTCTCTGTGTAGCTTTGGGGCCTGTCCTGGAACTCTGGAACTCGCTTTGTAGACTAGGCTGGCCTTGAACTCACAGAGATCCACCTACCTCTGCCTCTTGAGTGTAGGGATTAAAGGCGTGCACCACCATGCTCGGCTGTAGGGAGTTTTCTTAATTAATGATTGATAGGACAGGACCCAGCTCACTGTGGGCGGTGCCACCAGAACAGGTGGTCCTAGGGTATATAAGAAAGTTAACCTATGGAAAGCAAGCCTACAGAAGCACTCCTCCTGCCTCAGGGTTCCTGCCTCAGCTTCTTCTGATAATGGACTGTTATGTGGAAGTCAAATAAACCCTATCTTCTCCAAATTACTCTTTTTTTAATTTTAAAATAATTTATTTAACTTTATTTTATGTGCATTGGTATCAGATTCCCAGGAACTGGAGTTACAGACAGCTGTGAGCTGCCATGTGGGTGCTGGGAATTGAACCCCAGTCCTCTGGAAGAACAGCTGAGTGCTCTTAACCACTGAGCCATCTCTCCAGCCCCCAAATTACTCTTGACCATGGTGTTTTATCACAGCAACAGAAACCCGAAGACAGAGGCCAACCACTACTACATGAAACCCTGTCAGAAAGAAGAAAGTTTGAGCCCCTTCCTTAAGCAGCCGACAGCAGCTCTCAGCCCTCCAAACGCTGCGCCCCTTTAACACAGTTCCTCATGCTGTGCTGACCCCAACCATAAAGATATTTTGTTGCTACTTCATAACTATAATTTTGCTACTGTTATGAATTGTAATGTAAACACCCGAGAGATGCAGGATGGTTACATCTCCTGTGAGAGGTTCCTTTGACGCCTCCCTCAAAGGGGTCGTGACCCATAAGTTGAGAACCACTGTGCTGTGGGGATCCGGGATCTTATTAAATGGGGACCCGGTGGAGGGATAAACATGGGCCATGGCCCTAATGCTGCAGCTCCTGCCTATAACCCAGATTCACTGTTGCCATTGTCCCTGGTGCTACAGAGTGTAAGCATTCACCCTGCCCACCCCCACCCACCACACACACACACACACACACACACACACACACACACGCACGCACGCACATGCATGCACACATGCACACCTGCCACACACACACATATTTGGACGCGCGTGCATGCACACAAACACTCCTCAGGCTCAGTAAAGGTGGGAAGACACATCCAGAACTCCTTCCTGTGGCCAGGAAAACTGTCCACACTGTTCTAGCACGTAAGCTTGTGGCCAACTGGCCACATCCTCTGCCTGAGGCCACCATGGGTTCCTGCTCATCCATCCAGATCTCCTGGCTGTGAGCTTCCGCCTAAGGCTCCATGGAGGAACCAACAGAGGAACAGAAAGACAGGCTGCAGAATGGGCTTGAGATTCTGATTCCGGACAGTCATGCCCCATGCAGGGACTCCACCCCTGACCAGGCTGGGCTGGTTCTGGGGCCCAACACCCACCCACATGGGTCCAGGCCAGGGACTCACTGGCAGCGAAGGACAGCCGTGTGCCCTGGCTCCCCCAGCCAGCTGTCTCAACTCCTCTGAGATCAGCTCACGTGCTGCTACCCACCAGGCAGAGCGCTGGCCCCGGAGGAGCAAGTGGGTAGGAGGGCCTGGGCTCCAGGCCTGGGCTGAGGGTATGTCTAAATGCTGCTGCCATGTATGACCTCACGGAGCCTCACCACAATAATGGACACAAAAGAATAGCCCAGCCCCAGAGGATATAGGCATGAAGATTCAGGACCAGGGCTTCAAGCCCATTGAGAGAACAGTGTGTGTGTGTGTGGGGGGGGCGGTGCTGTGTGCTGAGGGACCCCAAAGCTTCAGGCAGCTGGCCATTATGGAACCCCAGAAGCAAGAGGACACCCTAGGTAAAGAGCAACCTGGAGAGAATGAGGCTCTATGCCTTGCAGCTATCACCCTTGTGCCCACAAAGCTCGGTGCACCCCTGCTGAGGCTCCCTGGCTTGTAGTTGAGACTGGTTAATGTGTAGGACCTCGAGCAGGCAGGAACCTGACAGGAGTGGGTAAAATGAAGCTGCTGGCCTCCTGTGGTAGCCCCTCGGCTGCACATGTTGTCTGGCTCAGGGAAGGGGGCCGTTTTTCCCTTGGCTGGATTCAAGCCATACATTCCTCCCCTCTTGGCACCCGCCTTTCTCCTTCACCACTTTTCCATGCTCCTCACGGATCCATGTTCAAGGCAGCACAGCAACTCCTCCTCAAGACACTTGTACACACTTCTAATGGAGCCCAGAGCTCTGGGACTTAGGTGGGCAAGCAGCCTGTCACCTTGCAGCAGCTAACCGAGTCTCACAGGCACCACACATGGGGATTGTCCAACGCACTTTTCAAGACTCCAAAGCATCCATTTGTCCTTCTTCTCATCTCCCCATTTGCTCCAAGGGTTCCCCAAATTCTCACCCTGGGTCTAACCAGCACTCTCCAGCCCTCTAGCCAGGGGCAGGTTCATGAATTGACTCCAGCCAAGCTGGGGGATTTCCGTCTCTGGTGAGACTCCCTCTCTCTTTGCTTGGGGCTTGGAGAGGCCAGAGCTTGAGGTTGAAAATCAGCAAACCACAGCTGGGCCCAGCCATTCTGTGAACTGGCCATCAGCTTTTGGCTTGGCTACTGTGGACCTGGATTGTTCTCCAGCAACCAGCACAGCGGATCACAGGGGTCAGGCCCACAGAACCAGTCCAGAGAGGGCCAATGCTGCTGAACTGAGACCAGCAATTACAGCAATCACAGCCTGCCCCAGCTGGGCCCTATCTGCCTGCCACTGTGGGAGGTGTTCCATCAAGTCACCCCAGGGATTGCTCTCAGCTTCTCATGATAATGGCAGAGATACCATTGTCCTCAACTATGCCAGGGCCTCAGGGCTGAGCATCTCAATACTTTGCCACACCTTTTGAGGGTCACAATCTCACCATGGTTCTGTTCGAATATTTATAAAGTGGAGGATAATATTGGGAAATGACCCATATCCCCAAATTAGATCAGCGGTGTTCTAGAAAAGCTCGGCCCTGTGCCTCATCTTGGAGGGTGGCCTGACTAGGACAGGTGGTCACTGCTCCACTGGCCTTCAGATGAGGCTCCAAGATTAGTGAGGGGCAGGCACGCCCAGCTGGCCACTGGGGGATTGAGAGCACCTTCACGTGCTTATTGCCCTCTGGCCATCATGTTTGTCCTCCTGCACTGGCTCTCCAGAGGGGTAGGAACCCCACAGGACCACAAGCAAGTGGTCTTCAGCAACACATGCATGGCAAACCGGCCGCAGGCTTTGGCCAGCGGGGGCGACCAGGCAGACCAGGAGCCCACACCTCCTCAAAGTCCTCTGGGAAATGGCTGCACCTACCCCCCAAGTCCTCGATGATGTCCAGAGCCGAGCTCCAGGAGAAGCGCTCCACAGCCCCCAGCTCCAGCCGGGCCAAGTCACCAGGCAGGGTCTCCAGCTCATAGGTACCCCGCTTCCTCCAGTAGAGAAACATGTTGAGAGCTGGGGTGCCCCCTGCCTGGCCAGCACCTTCAGAAGTTGGGTGGCTCCAGGGACCTCAGTCCCTGAGACCCAGACCCAGCAGTTCTGGGGTGCAGAGGGCCTGCAGAGACCAATGGGGCAGGCTTTGGGCTGGCAATCATGCCCCCCCCTCACCGTCCCAGGGAGGGAAAGGAGCATTCTGGGAGTGCTGGGGCCTTACATCTGACCAATGGCCAGAGCCCCTGCCCCACACAAAGCGCCTTTCTTCCCCTCCTACAGACATTTTACACATTTTGCCTTCCCAGCCCCCGCCGAAGAGATGGGCCGTCCGTCTGGAGATGCAGAGGCCTGGAAAAAAGTGCAATTGTTTCCTGGTCCTCTTTGCTAAGATAAGTTTTCAGAAGAGAAAAATGTGCTGCCCCGGGAGCAATTCCAGGTCTCCACGATGACCTGTGACCCGGAACAGCCTCAGCTAGCTCACAGGTCCTCAATGAGGGGTGAAGGCACCTTCGGGAATGCCAGGGGGACCCTGAGAGTGTGCTCCAGGCTCTCCTCTGGAAGCTCAGATACATCTCCCAACTCTATTGAGCTGAGGGTTTCCGGGGAGTCGGAGGGCACAAGCCCTCACCTACTTCTGAGGCCAGCTACTCGGGCTGGGCGCTTTCTGAGTTTCTCTTCACCTTTCACCAGGCTGCCCAATCACCATCTCCTTCCTCAACCTGTGACCCACAGCAGGGGATGAGCCTTGGGTGGTTGAGCCTAGGCCAAGGACCCCCCAGCATCATCAAGGAACCTCACTGTTCCCTGCAGCACAGTCCCCAGAGTAAGACCTGAGAAGAGCCGAGCTGAGGGAAAGTGAGGATTAGGGGTACAGAGCTACCAAGGAAAAGCGCCATGGGAGAAGGGGTAGGGCCTGGCCACATGTGTATGACCTGGCTTCCAACTCAAGCTGGGGTGAGGGTGACAAGAAGCCTTGGGAGAAAGAAGAACCGACAGCAAAGGTTGGAAAATAGAAAGTTCCAGGCCAGACCTTGTCTCAGCAACAGCAAAGCTGAGCATGGATGGACCTCAAGTCTAAAATCCCAGAAGTCGGGAGGCTGGGGTAGGAGAACCCAGAGCCTCAGGCCCTGGGAGGCTGGGGCAGCAGAATCTAGAGTCCCTGACCAACTGGGGCTGCATTGCAAAACCCTGTCTCAAAATAATACCAACAACAAAACCCAGAAGTTGGAGAGACGGCTCAGCAGTTAAGAGCTCTTGCTGCTCCTCCAGAGGACCTAAATTCAATTCCCAGCACCCATGTCAGGCAGTTCACAACTGTCTGTAATTCCAGCTCCAGGGAATCTCATGCCTCTGGTTTCTGTAGGCGCCTGCACTCATGTGCACACACCAGCATGCAGACATACACATAATTAAAAATAATAGAACTAGCCAGGCCGTGGTGATATACACTTTAATCCCAGAATTTGGGAGGCAGAGGCAGGTGGATCTCTGTGAGTTCAAAGCCAGCCTGGTCTACAGAGCGAATTTCAGGACAACCAGGGTTACAAAGAGAAACTGTCTGGAAAAATTTAAAAGAAGATAATAGAAATAATCCTTTTGTTGTTGTTGTTTTGTTTTTTGAGACAGGGTTTCTCTGTGTTACCACCCTGACTGTCCTAGAACTAACTCACTTTGTAGACCAGGCCTGCCTCAAACTTTCAGAAATCCACCTACCTCTGCCTCCCAAGTACTGGGATTAAAGGCGTGTGTCACCATGGCCTGCATAAAAATAAAGTTTAAAACAACAGCAAAAGGCAAACCAGCCCTTCCCTTCACTCGAAGTCTGAAGGCAAGATGGATCACTAGTAGGTCTGCTGGAGACAGCCCAAAAATTCAGCCTCAGGATTTCTCTCTCACCATGTCTTCTGAAACGGCAGAGGCCATATTCCAAAACACAGGCTGAAAAGTCCCCCAAGAATTTCTCCATCAGTAGACAAGGACATGGGTGTCATTAAATTGTATTAAGCCCCCTTTCTTGTTTTGTTTTCTGTGTCCGGGTGTTTAACCTGCATGTATGTCTCTGCATCACTTGTGCCTGGTGCTCTCAGGGATCAAAAGAGGGCCCCAAATTCCTAGAACTGGAGTACAGTGGTGTGAGCTGCCATGTAGGTTCTGGGAATCAAACCGGGGTCCTCTGGAAGAGCAGCCAAGGCTCTTAACCCCTGAGCCATCTCTCTAGCTTAATAGCTACCATTCTTGGCGGGGTCATTCAAGATCATCTATTCAGTAAAAGAAATCATGCCACTCTTTGTACACTAAAATTAAAAGGTCAGGCGCACAATACCTGCAGGCAAAACATCCATACACATGAAATTTTTACAAATATGGAAAACATTAAGACTTCTCAATGAGCCAGGCATTGGTGGCACACGCCTTTAATCCCAGCACTCGGGAGGCAGAGGCAGGTGGATCTCTGTGAGTTTGAGACCAGCCTAGTCTACAAGAGCGAGTGCCAGGACAGCCTCCAAAGCTACACAGAGAAACCCTGTCTTGAAAAAAATTAAAAAATAAAATAAGTTGAACATGGATTTGAACACAGGACTGTCCAGCTTGAAAGCCAACTGGAGGCTAGGTAACAGGACAGCAAGGCGGCTCTTAAAAATGCAGACTTGAAGTGGGCCTGGAGGCAGTCCTGTAACCCCAGCTATTCAGGAAACTGAGCAGGAGGAGGAGGAGGGGGAGGACCCCAAGTTCAGGCCAGCCTGGGCAACTTAGTGAGGCCCAGTTGCAAAATAAAAACAAAAACAAAAGGATGCTAGATATACAGTTCAGTTGGCAGAGAGTGATTGCCTATTAGGTACAAAACCATAAACTTGATTTCCATTATTGTATAAGCTGGGTGTGGTGGCTCCTGCCTTTAATCCCAGCTTTGGGAGGATCAGAAGTTTAATGTCACCCTCGGTTACACAGCAAGTTAAGGCTATGTGAGACACCCCTCCACACACATGCAAAAAAAAAAAAAAAAAAAAAAAAATGTTGAGACTGCAGCTCAGTGGTGGGATGCTAGCCTGCGCGAGGCTTTGGGTCTAATCCTGAGCACTACAAAAGCAAGCGGGGAGAGGAAAGAAAGAAAGAAATCCAGACTTCAGTGTGGTGAAGGCACCCTGCACTGGGCTCGCAGCCATTCGCTGTCTGACCCTGCCCGTACCTCCTCAGCCTGCCAGGTCTATGGGATCTGGCCTGGGTATGGCGGAGCCAACCCAACCAGATCAGATGTCTGCGACAGAGGGGTACAGACAGAGGGGACTAAGGGTGGTAGAAGGGTCACCCCGGGCTGTAGGGGGCTGGGGAATGGTAGAAATAGCCGTCCAGGCGGCCTACACATCCCCAGCTGAGGGCTGAGGTGCCAAGAGGCAGCTGGAGTAATTCGAAGCACATCCCTGCCTGCTTCCATCACTTCTAGCCTCACAGGGACAAGCACAGGCCCTGAGCCCTGATCACAGGCGTTGATGTGGACTGGGTGTGAGGCTATGGGGTGCTGGGGGCGTCCTGGCTCACGTTCAGTACAGTGTAGGTCTGAGTGTTCGGGAATGAGACTGTCCGGCGTCCATAGAACTAGGAGCTGGGCTGGGTAGGAGCCTGCCTGTGATTTCAGAGTAGCCAGCCCTAGAGCAGACCCGCCGAGCGGGGAGAAGCTTTCTTCCTATCCCTCCACAGACTAAATACGGCCCTGATCCAGCTGGAGTGCACCCACCTGAGAGGTCCGTCTCCTGGACTGCTGGTGCACAGTGTGGGGCAGCCTTCATGCTGCACACTCCTTGGGTTCTAACTCCCTGTGCACACACCCTCACCGTCCCCACGGCCAGCGGCCCTCCTGATTTTCCATGCTTGTGTCGGTGCTCACACCCATTCCACGTCCTTGCCTCACCTCTCCTCGAGCAGGAGAGCAGGAGGCCCCCTCAGTGGATCAGGACTGACTCCCCACGCCTAAAGAAACAGCCTACAGTGCTGTATACAAAGCCTTAGCCAACATGACTGTGAAACAGCTACGGTCAGAAGCTGCCAGACACCTGGGCCTTGTCCAGGGTCTTCATGCCTCGACAGACAGCGGGAACAAGCGTGATGACAGATACTCCCAGGGCCTGGTGCCATGCTTCTCCTTTAGTTCCCCACCTTACTTCCAGGATAAAGACGGAGACGCTGAGCCCAAGAGCCACGCAGTGCTAGGGAGAGGGAGAACCCTGGCAGAACCCCTGCGCTGTTCCCACAGTTGGGCCACACTGAGCTAGGGGTGGCTCTCATCATACAACCTCACCCACCCACAGAGCCCTCTTGGTCACCTCAGGGTACAGAGCTAGGGACCTTAGCAAGTCGGGTGGCCCTGAAGGGGAAGGGGCCCGCTCTTCCAACCCCAGGGTTACCTCAAATTTGGGGCTCTCAGCACCTCTGTTCCCACGTGGAGTGTAGACCAATCAGCTGGTGCTCTCTACTTGGGCCTCCTGGGACTAGATACCTTGGACCCAAGGCTTGATGGACCCTTCTGAGTTCCAGTGAGAAACTGCTGGCCCAGGAGCCAGACAGGGCAGAGAAAAGTACGGGAGTTTGGAGACCCCAGTGTCTGGCAATGGCCTCACACTGGGGAGAGGTTGAGTTCTCTGCCAGCCACAGCTGTTTCCTTAGGGAGGGGGCGGAAGTGCCTTCTGAGGGCCTGGACAGGGGACCACTGCAAGGTCTTGCTGAGTAAGGGGTCAAAAGAGGAAGAGGCACAGGTGGCCAGAGCTGGCCAATGCCCCCAGGAAGTGACTCTGCACTGCCTTTGGTGAATGAGGACTACAGGGTCCTCGGGAGCACTTAGCATACCTTCTCCTTCCAGTCATTCTGGATGGCCCCTGACCCTAAGCGCTGGGCCACCGAAGGCAAGTCTCTCTGGGTTGGACTTGGCTCTGAGTCCTGCCCCCTGCTGCAGTAGCGGGTGGGTCTTGGAGTCTCAGAATCTACATCTACAAGATGGGCTCAGAGGGCTAGGGTTTAGGGTTGATTGTCGCTCTTGCAGAGGTCTGGAGTTCACTTCCCGGCACCCGTGTCCCGTGTTTCCCAACTGCTTGTACCTCCAGCTCCAGGGGAACCAACAACCTCTTTCAGCCTCCTCAGGCACTGTGTGCCCACACACATCTTTTAAAAATGGGTCGAGGGAGCTATTACCTGCCTCTGCCACTGCTCTGGTGGCAGGACAGACACCTCACTCACAAGGTCAGGCAGAGGGACAGTGCTGGAGGGGAGAACAACTTGGGGCTTTGCTTTTTTTTTTTTTTCTCAAGATATATATATGAGCCAGGCGTTGGTGGCGCACGCCTTTAATCCCAGCACTCAGGAGGCAGAGGCAGGCGGATCTCTGTGAGTTCGAGACCAGACTGGTCTACAAGAGCTAGTTCCAGGACAGCCTCCAAAGCCACAGAGAAACCCTGTCTCCAAAAACCAAAAACCAAAAACAAACAAACAAAAAAAAAAGATGTATATATGAGTATTTTGCTTGCACCATGAGTGAGATATCAACGCCTGGAACTGGAGTTGCAGATGGTTGTGAGTGACCATGTGGGTACTGGGAATTGAACCCAGGTCTTCTGCAAGAGCAACAAGTGCTGTTAACCTCTGAGCAATCTCTCCAGCCCCAGGGGTGGGTTTTTTTTTCCTCCCACCAAGGGGCTCCATGCTTCTCTCTCACCAGGTAAGGCTCCTATGACAGGGGCCCGTGACCAATGTTTCTTTCTTCACATCCCGGTGTCTGAGGCCCATCTGCATGCCAGGACAGCTGAGCAGAGCCAGCTGTATGCCAACCACCCAGCTTGCGTGCGAGCGAGGTGGCCCTTCTGGGGTCTGCCACAGAGCCTGTTCGAATTAAGTTGCATCAGGGTGCTGTTATATAAGCTGGCAGGGATCGATGCTGGCTTCTTCCCAGCCCTCTGGCTCTCCTGCTTTGGCCTGCTCTCCCCCCCCCCCCCGCCCCAACCTCCAACCAGACTTCTGCTCCAGGTAAACAGGAGAATCGCCCCACCTTCTGGAAACACGTGTCAAGGGACCAGAGTTCTCCGGCAAGGGCAGTGTGGACAGAGGCCAATCCTTCGGCAGTAGGCAGTGTGCTCCGCATTGGTTCCTTCAGGAGGGGTGAACGGCAGAGCCCAGTGTGGGCCACACATATCCCTGCCCTCTATTAATTCTGAAGGTCAGATCTGTGGCTGAGGCCTCAGCCTATTTGTGGGTAACCACTAGGTCTTAACCAGCCCATCTCTGCAGCCTTGGCCAGGCTCCAGCCCCTCCTTAACCGCTCAGCCTCTGACAGGCCCCACACACTGTTCACAGTAGATGGACTGGGGGCAGCAAGTGACAAGGATGGTTACTGGTTCCTCGTGCTCAGTTTCCCCCCTCTCACCCTGAGAAGTCTAGATCAGAGCAGTGAGATTCAACTGTCTGTGCTGAAGGACACACAGGCCCTGCTGACACTGGTGGACTCCAGGAGGGGACGAGCGAGCACCCTCCTCCCCCATCCTGTGTTGTCTACACAGCTCTGGGACTATGGCAAGCTGGCTGCCCCTGACCTGGGAGAGGGCACTGCAGGACACCTGACCACAACCCTCATGGCTGCTTCTCCATGCATTCCTACAGATCCCCTAAGTCACTTGTTCCCTCTTTCACCCTCTCTTAAGCCAGAGACCCCGTGTGTCCTCTTCTCTGGCTCCCTAACTGGCACATGCCAGACACTAACATTTGTGGGGACCTCTGGGTGTCCGGCCCCTGACACAGCGCCTGAGAATTTCTTTCACTTTTCTTAAGGGTTGTGTAATTGTTATCACTATTGCCCCCATTTTATGGAAAGGAAAACTGAGGCTCTGGGGGTGGGGAGGCACAAACACTTGCCCAGGCCAGCTAGGAAGGCTGGGATCATGTAGTGGGTGCTACAGCCTTAGTCTCTCTCCATGTGACTTCAGGCATCCATTCTAGACCCAGCCATCCTACCCTGCCCCTCACTGCTCAGACCCTGGTCAGACTGGATATATGTCCTGCCTTGGACTCTGAGGACATCTCAAGCTTCAAAAATCCTCCCTGACCTTATAGTCACTTAACAATGGATGGGCCTCAAAATGGGGGTCTCCTCAAAATGGATCCTCAATAGTATGGGGACAGTGCCAATTACAGGCCTCTCAGAGCCAGGAGGTCCCAGGGCCTCCCACCAAAGTGGGAGGCCCAGTCACTGTCCCATAGCTGCCTTGACCATTGTCACCCACCCATCCGCCCACCACAGCCTGGGGACAAATACAGCCTGGGGCTGGCTGGCCACACACCAGCTGCCCACACCATTCCACACTTTGCTTCCAGAATGTCTCAGTGTTCAGTCCTTGCCCTGGCCCAGGCTCAAGCCACTGCTGCGGGATCACGGACCCCAGCCTCAGCCTCTCCTTCTCTTCCAGAACCAGCCAGGGTATCTGGACTGAAATTCCTGTTGGTTGTGTCATCTTGGGCATGGGCTCCACCTCTCTGGGCCTTAGCTTTCTCACCTGTGTAGGGGATTTACAATAGTGCCTCTCAGGGAGACTCTGAGGAGTGAGTTAAATCACATGACTGACTGTTATGTTGAGTGTCTGGGTGACATGGAGGATTTATAGATGATAACCAACAAACACACCACAGACAGAAGGCAAAATTGTCACTTCTCTGACTAAAATCCTGTTTTATTCTACATGTGGTCACATGCCCAGAGGTGGCCACTCAGACCCCAGGACCTGCCCTTCAGGCTCCTCCCACCAGCCACTTGTGGGAGCGTCCTTCCTGCTTGTACTTGAATTGGAGGCCCACTCCTACTCCCAGTCAACTCTTGGATTCTTTCTCTGGATGTGGAGCCTGTGGATAGTCTGGCCCAGAGCCATCAGTGCCCGGGATGTTCTCATTGACTGGAGCTTGAGTCAATTTACAGTTAACTGTCCTTAGTCAGGGACCGACTCCAACCCCCCTAGGCCTGGTCCAGTGGGCTCTGCCTCACCTGTGTGGGTGAGGTGGCAGACTCCCTAACTTCCATAGGGGACCCTGGACACTCCGTCGGGCAGAGCTGACAGCTGCCCTCCATCCCAGCTGTCCAGCCAGCTGACTGCCTGAAGCTGGGTGGGGGAAACCTAGGTTTCCAGAAGCCTGTGGCAACAACCGAATGGCCACATTCCAGTGAATCCCGGCTGCTGGCCACACAGACTTTCAAACCTGGCCAGACAGACTGAAAAGGCTGAGCCCTTTGGAGGCTACATCTGTCCAGGGAACAAAGGCTTCTAGGCCAGGCTCTGAGCACAGAGAGAGGTCGCACTCCCAGGACAGCTAGAATTTCAAAACATCTAACCCATTGTTGAAACACTGGCCCTGTTGGTTGGAAATGACCGTCACTCTCTGGTGGACGTGCCCAGCACAAACCAGGTTGTCTCTGACCCAGGCCATGCCTTCCTGTTGGCCACAGAAGCAGCTTGTAGTTTGGACTGCCTTGGCGCTGCAGTGGGTGACTGTCCAGGGAAGCCTCTCATACAGGATGCTCTGCCATGCTCACATAGCCTTGAGGAAGGGGGCAGGGCATGTTACTGCAGACTTGTCCTATCTCCAGGAGACTTTAGCACGGCCTGGGATGCTGAAGGACCTCTCTGACCATGCACACGGCTGACAGCAGCATGGCCAAGGCCCTGAGACAGCAGCATGCCTTGTGGCTGAGCTAAGATGACCAGCTCTTCCAGCCCTCCCTGAATAGGACTTTTGGCTTCCAAGTGGAGGCAGGTTGGTCACTGTACTAGGAACCTCAAGGAGACTCATGGAGCGGGGACAGGGGAAGAGAGAAGCTGGCAAAGAGGCCCTTGCCCCTTAAGAGTCTTTACTCTTTCTTATCGTGATACTCTGAGTGGTGGGGGGGGGGCTGCCAGAAGAGGGTGTGCGCAACTTTGATTTTATTACCCCCCTCTCTGCTTTTGAGGCAGGGTGGTTTCTCTGCAGCTCTGGCTGGCCTTGAACTCAGTGGTTCACCTATTTTGTCCTCTACCCAAGTTCTGTGCTACCTCGTCCAGCTATTTTATTTGTTTGTTTGTTTATTTATTTATTTTGGGTTTTTCGAGATAGGTTTTCTCTGCTCTGTGTAGCTTTGGAGCCTATCCTGGCACTCGCTCTGGAGACCAGGCTGGCCTCAAACTCACAGAGATCCGCCTGCCTCTGCCTCCTGAGTGCTGGGATTAAAGGCGTGCGCCACCAACGCCCGGCCCATTTTATTTATTTTGATGGGATCTCACTACATAGTCTGGGTAGCTTCTAAGTCTGTGGTCCTTCTGCCTCTGCCTCCAGTGCTGGGACTAACTGATGTGATCACCATGGTGGCCTGCTAGGCTTTCCTTCCAGTGGGCTCATAGGACTCACAGACAAAGCTCTAGGGAACCACAAGCCTAAAATTAGATTAAGGCCATCTTGCAAATAATTAAAACAAACAATTTTTTTTTTGAAACAGTGTCTCACTATGAAACAGCCCTGGCTGACCTAGAACTCTGTGTAGATCAGGTTGACCTCTAGCTCACAAGAGGCCACCTGCCTCTCTCCACGAGCTGGGATTAGAGGTGTGGACGACCATGCCTGGCTCTGAAAACTGTTTCTTTTTACGTTTATTTGCTTGTTGTATATATGTATATATGTTGTATATATGTACGTGTGTGTGTGTGTGTGTGTGTGTGTGTGTGTGTGTGTGTGTGTGTGTGCACATCTGTGCCAGCGTTACCCACGTACCAGGCCAGAAGACAATTTCCAAGAGCCAGTTATCTCCTATCAGGTAGGCCCCAGAGATGGAACTCAGGCCATCAGGACAGGGGTCAATCCCCCTTGCCTGCTGAGCCATCTAGCTAGCCCCTGTAGATAATTTTTAAAACACAGTAATATTTTTCTGAGTGTGGTGACACAGGCCTTTAATATTCTAGAACTAAGAGAGTTCTAGGTCAGCCAGGCAGGGTTGTTACATAGTAAGACCCTGTATCAAAAAAAAAAAAAATCCTTTAATTATTTACAAGTTTACCTTAATCTATTTGTAAGGTTTTTGGTTCCCTAGAGCTTTGTCCATCAGCCCCAAGATCCCACTGGAAGGAAAGCCAGGAGACAGAGGCAGGCCGATCTCCATGAGGTTGAGGGCAGTCTGGTTTACCCATCAAGTTCCAGGTCAACCAAGATCCTCCCCAAAGGGGCGAGAGGTGGCTAGAGACAGGGCTCAGCAGTTAAGAGCACCTTCGAGAACCAGAAGGCCTGAGGTCTGTTCTCAGCACCCACATCAGATGGCTTACAACTGGGAGGTGAGTCTGGAAGATGAGGAGTTCAAGGCCAGTCTTAACTAAAAAGTGACTTCAAGGCCAGTCTAGGCTACATAAGACCGTGTTTCAGCAGCAGCAACAACAAACTAAACCCTTGCCTTACTAAAATTTTCAGACAGGGACTAAAACCTTTTCCAAAGACATTGTGGGTGACAGCCACTATTACTATCCTGGACAATGAAAATGTTGCTTGCAAAGCCAGAGGCGCTGGCTGATATCATCCAGCTTACAGGGGGCTGTTCCTTCACACAGGTCCTTTGCCTACATGGTCTAGGTTGTTGCAAGCTCTCTCCATAACTGAGGGTGCCGTGTCACACCTATTAATCAGAGCACTCAGAAACTGCAGGTTCTAGAAGCTTGAGGTCAGGTCCTGTGGCAGCTGCACATTCCCCTCTGCAGAGAGCCGTGGCACAGCACGCCAGTAATGGGAGCAGATGGAGAGAGATGCCTGGGGAATGGTGTGAGGGAACACCTGCCCTTTTTTGGTTTTTTGAGACAGGGTTTCTTTCTTGGCTGTCCTGGAACTCCCTCTGTAGACCAGGCTGGCCTCGAACTCAGAGACCCGCCTGCCTCTGCCTTCTGGGTGCTGGAGTTAAAGGCGTGCACCACCTGATTTCTAAAGTTTTTTTTTTATTTATTTATTATGTATACAATGTTCTGTCTGCATGTATGCCTGCAGGTCGGAAGAGGGCACCAGGTCTCATAACAGATGGTTGTGAGCCACCATGTGGTTGCTGGGAATTGAACTCAGGACCTCTGGAAGAGCAGTCAGTGCTCTTAACCTCTGAGCCATCTCTCCAGCCCGGATTTCTAAACTCTTGATCCACTAAGTCACCGATGACCAAGGTCTAGAACAGCTTGGCCAGCATGGGTTTTGGTGAACTCTCCGAGACCGGCTTCTCCTCACTGCACTCCCTAAACCCCTCTTTGTAGACAAAGAAACTGACTCACTGGTTCTTGAATGAAGACAGAGTCAGCAGCAAGGAGGAAATCCAGGCTTCGCCGGGACTGAGTTCATGCTTTGCTGGACCCTCTACCACCACGTGGCCACACTGTAGCTGCTATCCCAACTCTCAAGGACCTCTCTTTTCCTGACACCAATCTTAACTTCTCCAGATAAATCTGTTGCACAAAAACACCTCAGCGCTCTGGGCCCTGTCATTCTGCTTCCTTCCATCCCGGTCTCCAGGGCATCATGTATTTGAAGTATTTTAACATGTAGACTGCAGAGCTTGCATGATGCCATTCCCCCACCCCCACCCCCACCCCGCCCCCGCCTTTCCTAGAAAGCAATAGCAGGGAAAAGCCCCCTAGGCCAGCAGCAGACTCCTTGCTGGGCTGCTTGGTGAGAAAGGCCTGAGAGATAGGTGTCTTCTTTCTGCTGGGCAGAGCTGGTCATACCCCAGAATCTAAGCAAGTTCAAAAGTATTAGAAAAACTCTAGCCAGTGACTGTTGGCTGTCCTCATGACAGCAGGCTGGAAACCATGGCAACCCCAGGCTTCCCAGATTAGACCCTGGTCTGTCCAGTTCAGCTCTCTCTGCTGATTCCCAAGGCTTTGCTGACTCGGCTCTGGCTTGTGCAGGGCGAGCTCTCCCCATGCCTGGGTGCATCTCCTTTTTGCTTGCAACCTTGCCCGCCCTCCAGCTGCTCTTTCCTGGCAAAGCCTCGGGGGTATTTAATTGTGCAAGGCCTTTCCAAAGAGGCCCTGTAGGTCACATGGGTTTTCCCCCTCAGCACAGATGGCCCCCTGATTTATTTTAGCCACTGTTGAAGCTGGGCTTGTCAGCAAAGTCTGGTTCTCTTTGCTAGGACACACCAAGACAGGGAAAACTTGAGTTGCCCTGAGCTGGGCTGCATTCTCACTGAGGCATCTCTAGCACAGACACCAGTTTAGGGTTCACTATTTGCATTAAAAAAAAACAAACCAAAACTGTACTCAAGCCGGGCAGTGGTGGGTGGTGGGTCACACCTTTGATCTCAGAGCTTGGGAAGCAGAGACAGGTGGGTCTCTGAGTTCAAGGCCAGCCAGGGTTATACAGAAAAACTCTCAAAAAACAAAAACAAAAAACCCAAAACAAACAAACAAAAAAACAAAACCAAAAAACCCCAAAGCCAAATAAATTATCGCCTGGAATAAAAATCTCTTATACCCTGAAATGATACAAATCCGTGTTCTCAAAGTTTTTTTTTTTAATTTATTTAACTTTATTTTATATGCATTGGCATCCCCTGGAACTGGAGTTAGAGTTGTGAGCTGCCATGTGGGTGCTGGGAATTGAACCAAGGTCCTCTGGAAGAACAGCCAGTGCTCTTAACCACTGGGCCATCTCTCCAGTCCCCCCCACCCCCACCCCGTATTCTTAAAGTTGTGACACAGGACCCACAGGGACACCAGTGATGCCACAGGCACGTGAGGGCAGTTTTCCATACTGGCATAGACAACTAACTCTTAAAGCAGTAGTCAGGGCTTTTGGTGACTCATCACTAGTAACCAGGACCTGCCTAAGCAGTGCACTTTCACAAGGACACGTGGCAGCAGGATTCAATTAAGGGAAGGGCCAGGAAGGAGCTATGTGCAGGCATTTATGTCCCATGTCCACACCACTCCCAGCCTTCAGGAGGGGCAAAACTTTGATGCTCACCTTCCAAGAGTTTATAACTGACAAGCTACACAAGGAGTCACCACCATTTTCTATAAGCTTCTTGGCAGGGCTTTTTATAAACAACCCCCACTGCCCTCCCCACCCTAACACGGAGAAGGAAACAGACCCAGGTTTGGACTCCCCCTCAGATCTGACATTACACCACTATGCTGCCATCCAAATCTATCGAATCTAATGAAAGAAAAATCATTACCAGGCCAGAATCCCAGTGCAATGTCAGTCAGCCTGGGCTATAGTGATTTCTAGGCTACCTTGGGCTAAAAGATGCAATGGGGTGGGAGATTGAAGAGAAATAAAACGAATAGGAAAAAAGAAAACCACCTGATGGAGGGCTTAGGCACCCCACCTCAGCAGTGCAGTGCTTGAGTAAGACAGCCCTGGGTCCCTCCAGCAGTGTCTCTCACACAGTACATTAAAAGGGGGCCCTTTACCTAGATCACCTGATTTCCACACTGCAGGTCAGGCAGAGCCCCAAGTCATAAGTTCTTATTAGAGGTCCAGTGCAGGACACGGCCTCCCTCAGCTCTGTCTGGACACTGGAAGAGTACATCAACTCAAGCCCTGGGCCTGTGCCCACAGCCTCTTCAGTGTCACTTTCTTGGGTCTTGAATTGCCAATGACCTCTGCAGGACAGCGTTATAGGAACTCCGGACCACTTTTGTCTAGGAAATAACTCTTAGAATCTTAAGGAGCCATAAAAACTGGTGATTTGGGTGTTTGTTGTTGCATGGTTCTATAGTGTTCTTAAAACAAGTGTATGTTACTCTCATGGACCAGAACAATCTAAATAAAAACCACACACATCAAACATGCCTGAGATCCCAGGACTTGGGAAACTGAGGCAGGAGGCTCGTGCATGTGAGTCTGAGGTCAGCCTCTTTATGGCAGAATCTGTGCACTCTGTGCCATCTCTTCCTTGCCCCAAATGCCCATAATCACATGGACAGACACTTTGTTGCAGGTCTTCCCAAAGCCAGGGTTCCACAGCAAGACTCCCCTCCAGGAATCCTGTTCCAAATGACTGCTCCTCCCACCACCAGTCCAATCCTACAGTACCCTCTACTGCTGACACAGGGTCTCTAGTGGTGGGGAACCCCAAGTGAAGGTCGGAGACCTGCGTTTCAGGACCTTTATTCTTGTGAAGACATGGGGAACACGGATCATTAGTGGCGCAAGGCCAGGACTGTCACACTTGTAATCTTGGCACTCAGGAAGAGGAGAGACCAATGGAACCCACAGAGGCCTGGACAACATGATGAGAGGCCCTTCCCCACCAAACAGAAAGACAACACAAGGTAACATCAGATATAAATACGGACAGCTCGTGAGTGAGTCCTTCAGCGGTCCACAGGGGCTCAGACCAAACAGGCTGCTGCAGTTCTCTCTAACGGGTTTTTCAGATGCTGAGGCCACCACAAAGTGTCACAAAGACGGGGCCGAGTAGACAACACGGGGCACACTGAGGGTAGTTACAGACAAGATAATCAATGGTGTATGTGAACATGATCCTGCTGGGAGGTGGAGTCCTCATACGTCGTTGGTCATGCCAACCTGAGAAGTTCCTCAGTGGCCTGTTTTTCAACCACAAAAAGGACCTGACCCAGTCACTTCTAATTACAAAATCTACTAGAAAAAAACGGCACACGCAGTGGCCTCCAGAAGAAAGCACTGGTAGCAAAGGTTTGCCCAAGACAGGCACAAAAGTGTCTGTTCACAGGCCTGTGGCCCCGTGGCAGTGTGTCCAGCCTTAAAGGAGGGGTCAGTCAGAGCATACCCGGACCGTAGGAACAGTCCAGAGGCTTTCTGGATGTCAGAGTAGGTTCTTCAACACAAAAGTCTCATGATTAAAATGACCCACAAACGAACAGACTTGACTACACATCTGGGAGACTCAATGGCATCAAAAGATTAGGCGTTTGAGTCACCTCTCCTAATGGTCAGGGCCATGTGACTCAGAGTGAGTCTCTCACTCGCACCCACCTAGCTTACTCAAGACCCGAGCAGCCTGCCCAGAGCCTGAGTACTAGGGGGTCAGCCTGCTGCCCTGTTTCTTGGCACATTTTGGTGGACCTGGATTCCAATTTTATTTTGATTCCAATAGTCAGTCCTTCTGGAACCAAGAGGGCGGCTGCGCTCTTCCTGTCTGGTGGGGAGGCACAGCTCTCCTTGCTGCTCCACACCTCTTCAGGACACACTCCACTCACTCAGGAGGGCTAGTCAGTCACCAAGAGGCCAAGTTTGACATCAGACAACTGAAGAGAAAAGCCTGAAGGCCAGGTGTGCTGACATGGGCCTGTAGTGCCACACTTGGATGATGGAGACAGGAAGACCCAGAGTTTGAGCTTCAAGAGACCCTGTCTTAGAGGGAAAAGAAAAATGGAGTCTGGAGCTATCTGCTCTCAGCACATTTTCCAGTCCCATGAAACCGGTCATGAGCATGTTCTTCACAGTCACGAAGACCCACCAAGGCTGCTGACTCGGGCTGGAGGTCAAGATTCATGGGTGGAGCTCATTCTGTCCTATGGAGGTTTTATTTTCTCTTATAGGATTTGAATCCAAGAGATGCGTGTTCATACTCTCTGTCTCCAATCTTCTCTGAGGCTCCAGGAAGTTTGAAGTTATAATCTGTGGTGACGTAAGGAATTGTCCCTTCAGGCCCAGGCTGAAATGGAAACACAAAGAAACAGCATAGAGACCAGTCTGGACAGCCTCTAGGACTTTCTTTCTTTCTTTCTTTCTTTTCTTTCTTTCTTTCTTTCTTTCTTTCTTTCTTTCTTTCTTTCTTTCTTTCTTTCTTTCTTTCTTTCTTTCTTTCTTTCTTTTTGGTTTTTCAAGACAGGGTTTCTCTGTGTAGCTTTGAAGCCTATCCTGGCACTCGCTCTGGAGTCCAGGCTGGCCTCAAACTCACAGAGATCTGCCTGCCTCTGCCTCCTGAGTGCTGGGATTAAAGGCGTGCACCACCAACACCCGGCTTTTCTTTCTTTTCTTTTCCTTCCTTCCTTCTTGTTTTCCCCCAGACAGGGTCTCTCTGTATAGCTCTAACTGTCCTGGAATTAGCTCTATAAATCAGACTGGCCTCGAACTCACAGAGATCCGACTACCTTTGCTTCTGGAGTGCTGGGATTAAAAGGTGTGAGACACCACTGCCCAGCTGAGGCAGATGGATTTTTGTGTGTTTGAAGCCAACCTGGTCTACAGAGTGAGTTCTAGAACAGACAAAACTACATAGAGAAATCCTGTTTTGAAAAACAATAACAACAAAACCCCCAGAAACAAACAAGCAAATATATATGAGTGTGTGTGTGTGTGTGTGTGTGTGTGTATTCATTGATTTGGCTTCCTGTGTATGTGTGCATACACCTTACCTTCAACAAGCCTCAGTGCCATCTCTCTATCCCGACCCGCTACCCCGACCCCTCAAGCAAACACTGTGAGAGACGGTGCATGGCGTATGGAGCTTTCAGATCTGTAAAAGCTAAACACAACCAGGACCTCCACCCACTCAGCCTTTGGGGCCATGCCGATGAACATGTGTGTGCTTTCCCAGTGTGCCTCAGGAGACTGTTCATGTTGAGCATGCCGGCCCACGCTAACTTCAGCACTTGGGAGGCCAATCTGGTCTATAAATTTGGTCAACCAAGACTCCACAGTGAAACCGTCTCAAAACAAAGACACCCACAAAAGACTGTTCACAGGAGGTCAGTGCTATGGAGCTACCTCTGCCCTCCACGTCCTCCCGAGATTGGCTCTACCCGGAGATGTTGACTTAACCCTTTTGAGGCACCTAGTACCCCATCTTATGTCATTCAAACCCCATAATAAAGTGTGTGTCCCCAGATAAAGGGCCTGTTGCCTTGACTATGGTCACCATCGTCTGGCTCCTGCCTGCCCACGTTCCCTGCAGGACTGTCCACGTGAGCTCACCTGCTTCTTGAAGATACAATGTGGAATGGGAATGGCACCAACCAGCAGACAGTTCACAGCTTTCAACTCTTCTGGAGGCAAAGGCGTGAGAATGTGGTACAGACGCTGGTCCATGTCAATGCCTCTGCAAATGCCTTCAAGACACAGCAAAATCAGCTATTCAGCAGACACTCCACATTTCAGTCACTGGGACAGGAAGGCTGGTCTTGACATTAAGAGTTTTCTTTGGGGGCTGAAGAGTCAGCTCAGCTGTTAAGAACACTTGCTGAGCCGGGCAGTGGTGCGTGCCTTTAATCCTGCCACCTGATGCTATCTTGTGGCCTCTGAGTGCACACCAGACACACAGGCAAGCACAAACAAGGTAAATCAACAAGTTTTAATTTCCAGTGCTTTGCTTTCAGAATATAAGGAGCAGTTGAGGGGTACTGAGATGGTTCAGCAGGGTTAAGGGTGTTTGCTGCTCTTCCACAAGACCCAAGTTCAGTTCCCAGCACCACCTTCAGGCAGCTACGACTCCAGCTCCAGGAACCTAACACCCAATACCTCTGGTCTCCAGGGGCACTTGCACTCATAATTAAAAATGAAATAAATCTCTCTTTTTGAGACAGGCTCTACATAGCCCCCATTGTCCAGGAACTTGATTAGATCAGGCTGTCCTCAAACTCACAAAGAACCAACTACTTGCCTGTGTCCCCTGGGGTGAGCCACCATGCCTAGCTAAAAATGAAACAAAGTATATTAAAAAAAAAATTTTTTTTATTGGTATTTTGCTTGCACGTATGTTTGTGTGAGGGTATCAGATCTTGGAGTTAGAGATAGTTGTTAGCTGCCATGTGGGTGCTGGGAATTGAACCTGAGTCCTCTGGAAGAGCAGCCTGAGCTATCTCTCCAGCCCAAATAAAATAAACCTTAAGAAAGTCTAATTTAGGGGCTGGAGAGATGGCTCAGTGGTTAGGAGCACTGGCTGCTCTTCCAGAAGTCCTGAGTTCAATTCCCAGCAATCACATGGTGGCTCCTAACTATCTGTAGGGAGATCTGGTGCCCTCTTCTGGTGTGCAGGCATACATGCAGGCAGAACACTGTATATGTAATAAATAAATGAATCTTTAAAAAGAAAGTCTAACTCAAAGAATTTGGTTATCTCCCTGTTCAGCTGTGAGGGACCAAAACAGGCTAAGAGAAGAGCTTGGATAGTTGTGATGAGGTAAAGAAGTTAACCCTGGAGGAGCACACCGAGAAAGATGTTAGCTTCCCTAATGACAGGTGCTTCTCAATACAAGGTCAAGACCAGCTGCCTATAGTGGAGTGGACAGGGAAAAGAGTCATACTTTACTCTCAACTCACCAAAGCCCAGACAGTCACATATAGGGTTCTGTGCAAGCAGGATGGGACCCCTAGTGTACCCTTTCATGTCGTCCACGATCTTGCAAAGGCCAACCCAGCTGGCGTTCACGGCGTACAGTATGTGGGAAGGGGCAACGTCGGCATGAGTGATCCGGAGAGCAACGGCATTGAAGGGGACCTGGAGGATAAACCGTAAATGTTCATCTCCCGATTGATTCGCTGAGAGGCTCCTCCTGAGACAGAGTCTGGATAGTCCAGGTGGACCTCAGACATGCAACCCACCTCCTTAGTCTCTCTCCTAAGCACCGAGTTAGTAACAGGCATGACTACGACGCTGACTTAGAGACTTAATCATGCTCTCCAGGTGAGTATGTGTTCATGCGTGCATTTCTCAGGTACACCTATGGGTACCTTCCCACTGACAACTCTCCACATTCCTTTGTTTTCCAGGTCTTGTTTTGTTTTTTGAAACAGTCTCACTATGTAGCCTAGGCTGCCTCAAAGCAGAGCTCCAATATGCCACCACACCAGGCTTCACCTTGTTTGAGAAAAACGGTCTGATGTGTCTAGACTGACTGTCAGTAAGCTACAGAGATCCTCTTGTTCTTCCTTCCCAGTGCTGGGACTGCAAACATGCGACATCCTACCCAGCCAATCTGGGCTCTGAGAGCACAAATCAGGGGATGGCTTAGTGAGGATCAGAAGCCCTGTGCTACCACACAGCCCCACAAAAGGCTGGATGTGCGCCTTGGTCCCAACATCCAGGAGGCAGAGGCAGATGGATCTCAGTGAGTTCAAGGCCGGCCTGGTCTACTCAGAGTTCCAGGATAGCCAGGGCTATTACACAGAGAAACCCTGTCTCGAAACTAAGACTCACAGCATATGGCAGGCAGAGGCAGGAGCAGCAGAAGTTCAAGGCAGCCTGGGTTCCACAGTTCCCTCCGTCCCCTACTTCTATCCTATCATCTTCATCCCCCTCTCTCAACTTAAAAACAGAACAAACCAGTGGGATAAAAGCACTAGCATTAGTGGCAATGTGCAGGGTTCTAGGACATTTCTTTGTAGACTGAGTAGAGGAAGCTGTTCAGGCATAGCCAAGAAGACCACGGAGATGTGGGTATGTAACATGAAAGGCTGTAAAGTCAAGAGTTTCAGGGCACTGGATGCTGGCAGCCACCAGGAGAGTGACAGGCAGAGCTGCCGTTCTCGTTAGCCAGCTTTTCTTCCAGATGTCTGTCTGCAGTACTTACGGGCTGTGCTTTGCTGAACAGGACTTTGCTTGCTTTCTTTGTTTCTTAAAACAAACCTACTGCACCAGGCAGTGGTGGCCCACACCGTTAATCCCAGCACTAAGGAGGCAGAGGCAGAGGCAGAGGCGCAGAGGCGCAGAGGCGCAGAGGGGCAGAGGGGCAGAGGGGCAGAGGGGCAGAGGGGCAGAGGGGCAGAGGGGCAGAGGGGCAGAGGCAGAGGCAGAGGCAGAGGCAGGTGGATCTCTGTGAGTTTGAGGCCACTGTGGTTTACAGAGTGAGTTCCAGGACAACCAGAAACTATGTCCCAAAAAAGCCAAAAACCAAACCACTGCAAATTGCCTGTCACCTTCATGTTTAGCCATGATCATGGAGTGCTTGCGAAGGTCCCTTCTAGTACCGTGTGCTATGGAACACTTCAATTCTCAAAAGTACAAGAGCAGAGACCAGAGCTCTGGGCTTCCACAACCTGCCAGCTCACACTACACACACTGAGTGGCTTCCGTTCAGCACATCCAGATAGTCATGTCACCTCTTCAACAGCCGCAGTTCTCCCCGGTAAAAGCCCGGGGAGTTTCTGCTCTGCTATGGAGATGTATGCTGATGCTACCTGCCTTGTCTTCAGAAGAACCTGCTGCGTGTGCACTGGTTCCGATGGGGATGGCCCGCATAGGCTCCTAAGTGTGAGTGCTTGGCCCCCAATTACTAGAAATATTTGGGAAGGGTTAGGAAGTCACCGCTCACCACCTCTGCCACCATAGCCCCTAACCAAAGAGCCGCCCCCACAGCAATTCACAACAGCCTGGATGCTGTGAACACCTTGGTGTTGGAACCCGATAGGAGGAGCAGGGTTTGCAGGAGGGCACTCTTCTGTACACCAGGCACTGCCAGGAAGGCTCATGAGCCCTGCAGCATTCTGAGACATCAGGCACTCACTACCGTCAATGCAGGTGGAAAGTACAAACATTAGACGGCCACCAGATCAAGCAACTTAGAGCTGACATTAAACTAGAGCCCATGCCAATAAGGACAATAAGGCTGCCAGCCAAGAACCATCTTTGGCCAGGAAACCCAGCCTCACTGTTCCTTAGTTTTCCCATCTGACAAATGGGGATACTATCAGAACCTGAACCATAGGGAAGCTTCATGTATCTTATCAGTGCACAGACAGCTTCCCCCACCAGCGCTGATTACCTGATAGGGAGTCAGGCTGTGCAAAGGGGTAAGCGGCCCTGGCACAGGCGGCATCAGCTGGCTAAGGTAGCCCAACACTGCCAGGTCTCGAAAAATTTTGTTGTATTTGGCCCTGAAAAGTAGAGCAGAGCAAGGTGAGTGGACAATAACACACCATGGCCACCTGGAGGCAGAAGCGAGCAGCAGCTCAACCAACATCAGGAGCACAGGAGACCTTGCTTTCAAGATCTCCCCAAATCCTAGGGCTGGAGCTGAGGCTCAGTCAGAGCTGCCAGCAGGTTCAAGACCCTGGTCTAAGGGCCAATACCACTCACTCTCGTCTCTCCCCCACCCTCAAGTCTCCACATAAAACCCTGCCTTGACAAAGTCCTCCAAACCACAGGAAGCCCAAAGACTCCTCAGCACCGAGCCCCTGGCCACCAGTATGGGAAGCCCCATCTCCACGCTCCCCCCAGGAATGATGCCCTTTTGAATCTTCAGAGGATTACCTCTTTTGTTTACAGGGCCTCACAATGTGCTACAGGCTGGCCTCCCAGGTGCAAGAACCTAGGGCCAGAGCCACCGTGACCAGCTCTGTGAACAAGTGAGCTCACGATGCTGGTCACTGCAGAGAGCATCATTCTCTACCCAGTGATACTTCACTTACCTATTTTTTTCATTTTTATCACATAAAAATTCTGAGTGAACATCTATTAGCTTATGTCCAGTGAAGGCTGGAACTGGACAAGAGTCTTTTTCTTCATCAGTAAATTCCAAACTATCTCCAAATTCTTGAATTTCGAAACCCCGATGTCTCCTTTTGATCTTGCTCTTTGTATATAGGCCATCTGTGAGCTCTACATATTCTGAGGTCAGAGCGGACATTGTTTTATTCCGGCCAGACAACTGAACGACATAGTTGGGGCACAACAGTCGGATCAGGTCCACCAGCAGCAGCAGGCCGTCCTCTGCCATGGAAGAGAGACTGTAAGCGCAGCAAGCATAACAAGCAGGAAAGACACCTTTAATCCTGGCACTTGGGAGGAAGAGGCAGGTGGATCTCTGTGAGCTCGAGGCCAGCCTGGTTTCCAGAGAGAATTTCAGGAGAGCCAGGGCTGTTACATAGAGAAACTCTTTATCACAAAACAAAAAAAAACAAGATCCAGAGAAAAAGACATGGCCAGGCAGCACATGCACACCTGACAGGGTCTGATGCCCTCTTCTGACTTCCAAGGGTACTGCATGCAGTGTTCTGACAACAGTCACACAAAAGTCAATTGAGTAAAAAATAACCAACACAGGCCAGGCAGTAGTGGCACAGGCCTTTAATCCCAGGACTCAGGAGGCAGAGACAGGCGGATCTCTGTGAGTTCAAAGTCAGCCTGGTCTCCAGAATGAGTTTCAGGACAGGCTCCAAAGCTACAGAGAGAAACTGTCTCAACAAACAAACAAACAAACAAAACAAAACAAAACAAAACAAAAAAGTATCGAAAAAAATAACCAAAAGCCCAGAAACCAGAGCTCACTTGGTGGACTGTTCCCTCAGCATGCAAGAAGCCCCAGGTTTAAGCCTTAGCACCATAAAAAAATGGACAGTGATATAAATGCCTGTAATCCCTACCCTGGGAGGAGGTGGTTGGAGGGTTAGAAGTTCAAGTTCCTCCTCAGCTGGACAGGGGGAATGAATGACCTAAGCTTAGCTGCACTTGGACATGACAGCACACAGGGCACACCGTGAATATGCACCTGTGCAGCAATGCTCACCTTTCACCCAGCCCATTGTGTTGATGATGAGTGGGGACTCCCTCCTGTAATCCCGGAACACGTATTTTACGATCTCAATGTAATTCTCATAGTCGTTGTGACAACTCATCTTCCCGTAATACGCCATCTTCTGTGGCCTCCTCGGGTGAGTGAAAGGTGGTCCTGGGAAAACAAAGGAACTGAGCAGTTGCCTAACACACAGAAGGCTCTGGACCAGGGATTCTCATCCTCCCTAACGCAGCGGCCCGTAATACAGCTCATGTTGTGGGATGCCCCTACCATAACATTTTTGTTGCGACTATTATGAGCTGCAATGTAAACATCTGGTGTGTGACCCCTGTGGGGGTCGTGACCCCTGAGGGGGTCGTGACCCACAGGCTGAGACCTGCTTCTACAGGGGGTTCCTCCAGCTACATCACTGCTAAGCAAAAGCAGCCATGCCACGGCCACAAACAGTGTCCAGGGCTTTGTGTCACTGCCATCCTGCACAAACATCTTAGGAAACCTCAAATCCCCGAGAACACCCCAATTATGTTTTTGGAGGTCAAAGACACCCCCAATTTCACCTATGAAAGTCAACTCCAATAGTATTCTGACATGGCTATATTTGTTCCAGGTATTTGGGATACAGCTATACCTTCTAGGGTGTAGAGCCTGTTGAAAACTCAATTAATGACCTTTAATAACCCTTGCTAAGTGGTGGCACATACTTTTCTGGTTTTTTTTTTTTTTGAGACGTGACACGTATACCAGGTTGCCCTCGAACTCACAAAGATCCGCCTGCCTCTGTCATCGTGCGTGTCTTCCCCCCCCACTCCCCCCCAATAAAAGATGTGGGCCACCACCTCCCAGCACTGATATACACTTTTAATCTTCGAATTTGGGTGAGAGAGGAAAAGCCCAGAACAAGAAGGCTGGAGAGATGGCTCAGCAGCAGGAGCATCACAGCTCTGGCAGAGGACCTGGGCTTGGTGTCAAGAGGTAGACAACTGCCTGTGCCTCCAGGTTTGGGGGAACTCTGACTCCCTCTTTTGACCTCCAAGGACACTGACTCAGGCGCACACCCTTCGCTCTCCCACATACTCGTAATTAAAAATAAATCTTAAACTGGGCACACATCTTTAATCCCAGCACTCAGGAGGCAGATGCAGGTGGATCTCTGAATTTCAGGCCAGTCAAGTCTACAGAGCGAGTTCCAGGAGAGCCTGGGCTACATAGAAAAACCCTGTCTTGAAAAACCAAATAAATAACAAAAAAAAAAAATAAAGGCCGAGGCTGATGACAGCTCATCAGATGAAGTCGCTTCCACTGAGCTGATGGCCAGTGTTCAGTTCTCCAGAAGTGTTGCAGAAATACTTGTACACTGTGTGAGAATGTGTTTCTGTGGTTGGCATAATAAAAAACTAAATGGCCAATAACCAAGCAGTTGGTATAGATGGAACTTTCTGGCAGAAAGAAGCAGCCAGAGGGATGAATCTAAGCTTGCAGGAGATGCTATCAAGTGGGAAACACAGAATGGGAGAGGCTAAAGCCACATGGTAGAATGTAGATTAATAAAAATACGGGTTGTTGGGTGGTGGTGGCACACACCTTTAACCCCAGCACCCGGGAGGCAGAGGCAGGTGGATCTCTGTAAGTTCAAGGCCAGCCTGGTCTACAAAGAGAGTTCCAGGACAGTCAAGGCTACACAGAGAAACTCTGTCCTGAAAAACCAATAAATAAACAAGCAAACAAATAGATAAAAATGAAAATACGGGTTAATTTGTTATAAGAGCTAGTGGGACAAGCCTAAGCTAATGACCAAGCTTTCACAATTAGTAAGTCTCCATGTATTCTTTGGGATCTGGCTGGCAGGACAGAAAAAGACTCCTTACAAAGAACCGACTCCTACAGTTGTCAGTGGATTTCCACACGTGTGTGTGTGTGTGTGTGTGTGTGTGTGTGTGTGTGTGTGTGTGTGTGTACCAAAACACTTGCACCCAGCTCCTATTCAAAATAAGTGAGTGTAAAATAAATGTAAAAACAAAACAGCGTGCTGGGCATAGTAGCACACTCCTTTAATCCCAGCACTGGGGAGACAGGCACGTGGAACTCTTGAGTTCCAGGACAGCCAGGGCTACACAGATTGAGAAAGCTTGCCTCAAAAGCTAAATAAAGCAATTAAAAAACTAAAAGAACAAACCACGCAGTTGTGACACACACCTTTAATCCTAGCACTCGGAAGGCAAAGGCAGGCGGATCTCTGAGTTCAAGGCCAGCCTGGTCTACACAAAGAAACCCTGTCTTGAAAAACAAAAACAAACAAAAAAGTCTGGATGTAGCAATGAGAGCTGCAACACTGTGAACAGATTTAATGCCCCTGAATTATACACCCAGGAGTAGCTAAGATGACCACATTTATTTTGTATATTTTATAATTCTAAAAAATGGGGGGGGCTGCAGAGATGGCTCAATGGTCAAGAGCACTGGCTGCTCTTCCAAAGGATCTGTCTCAATTCCCAGAACCACATGGCCGCACAGAACTGGAACTCTAGTTTCAGGAACTCTGAAGCTTCCTCCATACCAATGTACATAAAATAAATTTTTTAAAAAACGTAAACTTGTGAGATAGATGAGGGATTGACATGTGAGGCAAGCTTGTTCTTAATTTAAACTAATAAAAAAATTAAAAAAAAAAAAAAAAAAAAAAAAAAAAAAAAGGTAAACTTGTAGTTTAATTCGGAAACAGGAAACGGACATTACAGGATAACTGGTGAATGCAGAAAAAAAAAATCATCTGTGGAATCTGGGTCAGGGCTCAGGTCACCTACGATGTTTTGGGGGTGAGATGTGTTTGTAATTTACTGACTGCTTTTCCAGAGGACCCAGGTTCAATTCCCAGAACCCACGTGACAGCTCACAAGTATCTGTAACCCCAGTTCCAGGGGACCCGACACCCTCACAAAGCCATATATGCAGACAAAACACCAATGCACATAAAATAAAAATAAATTATTAACAAAATTTACATCAAGTAGTTCCACTTCCTAAAATAAAAACATACTCAGTGTTGTTGCAGAAGCTAGCGGCAGAACAGTTCACTTTGCATATTTTACATTTGATACAGAATTTTGTAAATATGATTACTTTTAAATCTTGTAAGCCTGAGACATTAAAGAAACATGTAATAACATACCCAGAAGTGGTTCTGTGATGTTAAGTAAGGCAACGCAGCCAGGAGGAGTGAACTCTGTCTGCCCCAGATCACATTCCAGATAGTCAACCGCGGGAAGGCTGAAAATTGTTAAAGAGAAAGACAATGTCCAGCAGCTTTCCTCGGTAGGAGTGATTCTGTGTGACATGGGGATAGTATCACCCTGTGTAGCCTTGTGGCTGCCACACTCCAAAAGCTGGGGACACAGTACAGGCAAGGCCCATCCCCATCCCATTCACCACAGGCAAGGCCACTGCCAAAATGTAACTCTTCAGTCCTGGGTTTGGGGATGACACCCGGACCAAGCATCCCTCTTCTACAGGTCAGGGTCATATGTGAGCACTGTCACCACAATGAAGAGTGCCCAGCCAACAGCACACAGGGCTGAACACAATCCCACCCTCAATCTCTCCATCAAGCTGGGCATGGCGCTTTATAACAGTAGTCACAGTACTGGGGAGGCTGAGGCAGGAGAATCACTTAAGAGTCCAGGGCTAGACTGGTCTAGAGAGCGAGACCATGCCTCAGAAGATCAAAGAAAAACCAAGTCTCTCCATTTGAATCACACTTCACGCCCCGATGACCACGCGAAAACACAAGCATGCTTACCTGTTCAGTAACCGGTTAATCAGTATTCTACTGAATGTTGACTTCCCAATGTCACAAGGGCCACACAACAGGATCACAGGGCAGCCATCTACTTTTGCAGGTAAAACAAACAGTGAGCCCCAGGGGTCAGCCAGTCCTCAGGACTGCAGTTATGCAGGGCCTGGGGCTCTGGGGAACAGGGGACTGGTGAAAAGGTGGCGCTCACCGCAGCACACACTGACTAGCTCTTCCAGGGCACAAAGGCCACTCTCACTCAAGCAGATGCCTCTCTTCTTCCTCTGCCTTCTGAGGCCAATCTTCTTCAAAAGTAAATACTCAGCATTAGTCCGCATAGGAGTATTCTGAAAAACAACACAAACTCTAAGGAAAGTTGTCTTGAAAATGTACATTTGCTTGACACTGAATTAATAAGCAACAAACAGTTGTGAGTTACAATACAAAACAAAAACTGGTTCCTTTCTCTCAGTACCCCCACACCCAGCCCATCAGCATGTCCTGCCTACTTTCCGAAGTTCGTGTCTGTGTTCACAGCATGTACCCACTCTCAGACTGCCACTGCCCCTGCTGAAGACAGAGGCATTAATCAAAATGGAGGGAGAGTCCAACAGGGGCCATCGCAGGGCAGGTTGGCAATCTGCAATAAGGAAAGGCCATCTCTCAAACCACAAAACTAAACAGACAGGAGAGGTGCCAAGGGAGCTGCAGAGTGGAAAGGCAGGTGTGCTCAGTTTTCACTGGAGACCTAAAGGAAGCAGGATGAAGCTAAAAGGGCGTGGGTGGGGAGGCTCAGGTACAGTGTCCACCGGACAGTGGAATGAAAGAAGGCGGCACCCACAAACACATCCTCATGCAATCGGCAATCAAAGAGGGCATCCCTGCCTCGGAGGCCTCCCACTGGTATAGATCTTTCTGTAGAGAGTAAAAATGTCATCTCAGAGTTGAAGAGATGGTTCAGTGGCTAAGAGCGACTACAGATCTTACAAATGACCAGAGTTTGTCAGATAGCTCACAATCACCTTAACTCCAGTTGCACGAAATTTGATGCCATCTTCTGGCCTCCTAAAAAATATGTGGCACACGCATTATATATATGAAAACAAGGGGCTGGAGAGATGGCTCAGTGGTTAGGAGCACTGGCTGCTCTTCCAGAGGTCCTGAGTTCAATTCCCAGCAACCACATGGTGGCTCACAACCATAATGAGATCTGGTGCCATCTTCTGTTATGCAGAAGACTGTATACATAATAATAAATAAATCTTTAAAAATAAGTAAATAAATAAATGAAAACAAGAAAGTCTCCAGAATGTAATCACATGAAGGGCTAGGAAGATGGCTCAGTGGATAAGACTCTTAGTTTTTAGGACCAGAGTTCAAATCCCCAGCACCACGTAAAAACTAGGGAGGTGTGAGGGCTGCCTGTAATTCAGTACTTGGGAGGCAGACAGGGGAACGCTGGGAAAAGCTGGTTAGCTAGACTAGCTGCAACTAGTGGGCCCCAGGATCAACAAGAGACCTTGTACAATGAGTCAGGGAGATGGATTGAGCAGGACATTCCCTATCAGCTTCTGACCTCTATTTGCCTACACACAGGCACCCCACACAAGAAAGTAAATAAAAGTGTAACCTCACTACCAAAGGTGCACGCCTCTGGCAGAGGCAGGTGGATCTCTTTGAGTTCCAGGCCAACCTGGCCTATAAAGCTAGTTCCAGGACAGCTAGGACTGTTACTTAGAGAAACCCTATCTGGAAAAACCAAAGTCCAAGCAATAAAGTAACCACAGTAGTACTTGTCTGTCATCTCTGAGCTCCAGAGACAGAATACAAGGTTGAGGCCCCTCTGGGCTACATAGTAATATTGTGTCTCATAAATAAATAAATAAATAAATAAATAAATAAATAAATAAATAAATAACGAGTTGGGGGTCTGGAGAGAGGGCCCAGAGGTTAAGAGGACTGGGCTTTTGAAAGGCTGATGCTCTGCTCTTAGCGCCCATGCCGACCATGCTGTGTGGGTTACAACCTCCAGTAACTTCAGCTCCAGAGCTGTAACCACACACCTCTGGTCTCTACAGAAACCTGTCACAGGCGCATAGACCACATAACTAAATACTGAAATACTAATCACAAACACACAGCCTTGCCCCAACCCCTACACTTCACAGCAGCTCCTAAGCCTGCCCACCATCTGCCCCCACACCAAGGATGTATTAGCTCCCTCTCGAAGGGTTACATGGAACTATGAGAAGAATTCTTGGCTTGCTCTGGTCCCTCAGCTATTTGTCTTCTGGCAATTATGCAAATGAACTGCCCAGCCAGGTTGGGTGTTGCCTGTTTGTTTTGAGTGAGACAAGGCTTCTCTGTAGTCCGAGCTGTCCAACACAGACCAAGCTGGCCTCAAACGCATAAGAGGTCCTCCTTTATGAGTTCAAGGCCAGCCTGGTCTACAGATCGAGTTCTAGAACAGCCAAGGTTGTTACACAGTGAAACTCTGTCTTAAAAAACAAAACAAACAATAGGCTGGAGAGATGGCTCAGCAGTTAAGAGCACTGATTGCTCTTCAGAGGTCCTGAGTTCAATTCCCAGCACCTGTTTCTAATGAGATCTGGTGCCTCCTCTGGCCTGCAGTGATACATGCAGACAGAACACTGCATGTATAATAAATAAATCGTAAACAAACAAAAAACTTGCAATGGCCCACATTGTGATGCTGATATTAATATGAGATCTGGGGGATGAACATGGAAGGTTACGGCTTAATGACCAATCTGTGTCTAAGTCAAGTTCACAAGGGGCCAACTGTGGTCGTCAGTTTTTATGTCAACTTGATAAAAGCTGGAGTCATTTTAGAAGAGGGAGCCCCGCCTTTAATCTCAGCACTCAGGAGGCAAAGCCAGTGGAATCTCTAAGTTTGAGGCCAGCCTGGTCTACAGAGTGAGTTCCAGGACTACACAGAGAAACCTGCTGTGGAATAATCCTTCTGTACACTGTGAATATGTATTACTCTCATTGGTTAATAAAAAGCTGACAGACCAGTAGCCAGACAGGAAGTTAGGTGGAAAAGCCAAACTGAGAATGATGAGGAGGGCAAAGTTAGGAGTTGCCAGCAGACACAGAGGGAGCAGATGTATGTGCCAAGCAGAGTGTGAATAAGGAATAAGGGTTAACTTGAAATGTAAAAGCTAGTTAGTAATAAGCCTGAGCTATTGGGCAAGCATTTACAATTAATACAGGTGTCTGTGTGGTAATTTGGAAGTGGCTCCTGGGATGGGAAAACTCCACCTACAGAAACCCTGTCTCAAAAAAAAAAAAACAAAAAAAACAAAAAACAAAAAACAAAAACAAAAAACAAAAAAAAGCAAAAAAGAGCACTTCAGTCCTTGCAAAGGACTGGAGTTTGATTTTCAGCACCCACACAGAGGTTCATCACCACCTCCTCAGGCACCAGGCAAACATGTGGCACACACACATACGTGCAAGCAAAACACTCACATACCAAAAAATAACAAACCTAAAAAAAAAATTAAAACAAGCCATGTGGTGGTGGCCCACACTTTTAATCCCAGCACTCAGGAGGCAGAGGCAAGCGGATAGCAAGTTCCAACACAGGCTCCAAAGCTACACAGAGAAACCCTGCCTTGAAAAACAAAACAAAAAATTTAAAACAAAATAATGCCTGTATAAGTGCTGGGGAAACAGCTTGGTCAATAATCTTGAGGCCCTGGGCAGAAACCCAGGCATGGAGCTCTGTGTGTGTGTTTGTGTGTCTGCCTGCCTGCATGTGGGCATGAGAAAGCCCATCACCTAGCATGTGCACATGAAGGCTGTGACAGCCATCCAGCACTGTCACTACCACACCCTATAACCACTGCTTTCTTCCCTTCCCTTGAAAACGAAGTCTTTTACTACGGAATCCCGTTTCTCTCTTCCCCCATCCTGACGCTGTCCCTCAGCAGTGTACTGAAACCAGTCTGGTCTAGATTCTCATCCCGCACCTGTCTCAGACCACCTCAGACCAGTAAGGCCTCCCACCCTGGCCATTCCTCAGCTCCTCTGTGGCTTCCTTATTTTAACTCTGTCTGGAGTGACACTGCCCAGACCTCATACCCTCTCTCTTCTCAAGCTACACCAATGTTTTCAAGCTGTCTCTTTCTCTCCCCTCATTTGTGTCCTTAGATACCCTGGCTCCCAAATTCACAGCCCCACCGTCTTCTTCAGACTGCAGACTCACACACTCTACTGCCCACCTGACACCTCCAACTGGCTGTCTTTTTTCCACTTCTTTCTTTTGGAGACAGGGTGCCATGTGGCTCAGGGTGGCCTCCACATCACTATCTAGCTGGAGATGCCCTTGAACTCCTTATCCTCCGAGTGCTGGGATTACAGGCTTGTCCTACCACAGCTGACAAAGGGGTGGCTCTCTTCAGCTGGGCAATGAAACTGAGAAAAGGAAAGATGCTCATGGCAACCTTTCCCTAGGTGCCTGTGTGAGTGCCTGCCACACCACATGAGTGGGGGCCAGAGGACAAAACCCAGGGGCATCTCCCCCTCTCCCTGAGTACCTGGGATGGAACCATTTCATCAGGCTTGTTCAGCAAGTGTCTTTGCCCGTGACACACCTTTGTGTAGAGACTGAGGTGCTGCCATGTGTAACGCCTACCCCACTCACATGGCAGAGAGGATGATTCTGAGGGCATGTCCTACACAGCCATTCAGCTGACTGCTCTGTGGCAAACCTACACAAGCACTGTCTTTACCTCCTGCAAGAAGACATAAGATGCACACGCGTAGAAGCTCATGAAGTCTACAGCAGACGTCCGAAGCTGCTCCAGCAGTACCACGGAACCCAGGGGAGGGAAATTCTGTATTGCCCAGTTTCTGTCATCTGCAGAGAGAAGAGCAAGCTGCCTCAGAAGAAGTAACAATTTAGACCCCTTGAGTGTAACACACAGCAGAGCTGATTCTCGGACGTAGGGCGGAGGCACCACAATCCAAGCCTGCCACCACCAGCTTCATGGTCTTGGAAAACATCTGGTGTAAAACGGCGGAAATAACAGTACTTTAACATGTAAGCCCCGCCCCCCTCGAGGATTTAAATAGAGTACAATGTACAGAATATAACAAGCACTTAAAATCATTAGCCTTGACATAGGAGGCCGAAGCCTTACCCAGTCTCATGTGAGGCTTGAGCAGAGCCCGGATCTCTCTCCTGATCTCCTTCTCACTTTTCTCAGGCTCTGGGTACTCAACCCCGTTGATGGTCAGGTAGGCGTGGGTGTAGGTAGAATAAACATCTCGGGCAGGCTGCCCTTGTTTGATGACATGGCCGTATATTTCCACCTGGCCATAGATGCAAGTCACCCGGCAGATCCCACTAAAAGTAAAACCCTAACAGGAAAAGAAAAACAACAACAACAACAACAACAACAAAGCATTATGGATACTGCTACCAAAGACAGAAAAAAAAAATCCTATATCTTAACTTGCTCTTCACTTATCACAATGATTTTTTCTTTCCCCTCAAAAAAGGGCCTCATGATGTAGCCAAGGCTGTCCTAGAACTGACTAGGTACAACAGGCTGGCCTCAAACTCATGGAGATCCAACCATCTCTGTATTCAGAGTGACTGGTGCGAAGATCCATGTCTAAGTATCAGACTACACAGCCCTGGGACTGCAAAGGAGGCTCACTGGTATTGGGTCTGCCAGAGAATCCATGTTTGGTTCCCAACACCACACATGGGTGGCTCCCCACCTCCTGTTACTACAGCTTCAGAGGACCCCCTTCTTACGGCCCCTGCTGGCACCACACACATATGCTGCACAGACAGCCAGGCAAAACACTCAGACACATAAAACTACACCATATTAATCAGCAAACTTCCATCACGTTTTTAACTTAATCCTAAACATCACACCCCCCATGGCAGCTCCCAAGAGGCTCCCAAACTACCACCCTGTGCTCACAAAGGTGCCCAGTTCCGACTCCTGAGGCGGTATAGGAGGGGCATCTCCCTCACCAGGGTCCACGTCAGACCGCCCCAGTTTAACTCTTGGCTCTGCCTTGATAATGACTAACTTCGTGCACGTTACCTGCCTAGTTTTTCCGGCTCGTGACCCCAAGAAAGACAGGGCAACCATCACCCCCGTGAGAGCTGGAACACCTGACAGATACGACCCACTCACATGCTAGCATTGCACGGCCCGCAGGAGGGTGAGGACGGACTTGCCCACGACCTGCATCCGGGGTCCAGGGGCGAGCCTGACAGATGCCACCCACTCATGTGCAAGCATTGCTCAGCCAGCGAGCCTACAGACCCTGAGCAGGAGGGTGAGGACGGACTTGCCCACGACCTGCATCCGGGGGACCAGGGGCGAGCCTGACAGGTAGGTGCCACTCATT